>NW_021604729.1:2487668-2517476 GCF_004785775.1 Grammomys surdaster
TCAACACTACAGCTAGGCTGCCTGCACTCAACACTACAGCTAGGCTGTCTGCATTTAACACTACACTTGATCTTAACTTAAAGGCTGTAGGAGAAGTGGTAACAAACAATAGGGTATTGGTATTGCCTTGTTTATTTGCTTTTTTTCAAGACAGGGTTTGTCTGTATAGCAGCCCTGGCTGTCTGGGACTTGCCTTGTAGACCAGGCTGGCCTCAAGCTCACAGAGATCCACCTGTATCTGCGTGTGCCACCACACCAGGTTTTTTGTTGTTGTTGTTGTTGTTGTTTTGTTTGTTTGTTTGTTTTTTTTTGGTTTTTCGAGACAGGGTTTCACTGTGTAGCCCGGGCTGTCCTGGAACTCACTCTGTAGACCAGGCTGGCCTCGAACTCAGAAATCCTCCGCCTGCCTCTGCCTCCCAAGTGCTGGGATTAAAGGCGTGCGCCACCACCGCCCGGCTTGTTTGTTTGTTTTTGAGACAGGGTCTCATGTAGACTGGCCTCAAAATTTCTATGTAATCAAGAATTACTTTGAACTCCAGATGATCCTCCTCCTTGCCTCCCTGTCCCAAGTGCTAGGATTGCAGGTAAGGCCAGTCTGGATTTGAATCCACACTTTGCCATTTATGTAACTTAAAACAACAACAACTACAACAACAATAACAATAAACCACTCATAGGATCTGGAGAGATGGCTCAGCAGTTAAGAGTGCTTACTGCTCTTCCAGAGTTCAGTTCCCTATACCCATATAACAGCTCACAAAGTGTTACATGTATATATTTGTAGGAAAATATCCATATTCACAAAATAAAACTAAATAAATTCTAAAAAAAATTAAATAATTCACCACAATGCAACCTAAGGCCCAGAAGGGTTGTAAAAGCCAGGGAATTAGGAAGTCTGCTGTGAGATGCTGTCTTATAGCAGTGCCTGAAGCTACACCCGTAACATCTCACCAACATGACTGACTAAACATGAGCTGAGTAAGGACTACAGAACAGACATGCTAAAGCTCATCCAGCTTCAAAACTGCACAAAGAACTACAGGCAACCAAGGAGCACTGAGAGTGGGAGAGAGTCTTCCTCAGGGAAGAGCATGCCAAACGGTTATCCAATATCAATGGTCAGCCCTGAAAACACACATACAAGAGCAAGGAGGGGTACATGGGAGGATTTGGAGGGAGGAGAGGGAAGGGAGAGATGCTGTGATTGTATTATCTTAAAAATGAAAGAAATCATTCAAAATAAAACATTAATTAATTACTTTGTGACAGGCTCTCATGACAGGGTCTCATGTAGCATTCTCTCTGCAGCTAAGGTGGGGAATGACTTCAAACGTCTGATTCTACTTCTACCTCCCTGGTAATAGGATTAAAGGCTTGCACCACCATGTCTTATTTTATTGACTGTTAGTTTACTATTATTGTTTTCTTTTAAGTGATGAAATGCCTATAACCATAGTTTCCTCAACTGAGATGTAGGGATTAGCTAAGACCTTTAAGCTAATACCTCAAGGAATTGTTGACAGGATTAAATGAAGTTTTGAAAATCACATGCTTAGAATGGCTCTTGATGTGAGCATTGGGTCCCCATAAATTCAGTCTGTGTGGGATGAGGGCTCCTTCTTGCTTAGGAGTGGCCACTTCTATTAAAAATCTCCCCTAGAGAGGGAAGAGTAGTCTTAGCCAGGGGCGAATCCCCTAATAGGTTATCTAATACCAAAGGGTCAGTCCTGAAATCGTGTACACACAAGTGACACTAAATGGGCTGAGCAGGCTGTATTTATGTATTTAGGCATACATACACATATATGTAACTATGTATGTAACAATAACAACTAAAAAGACGGCATGGTTTCAGAGGGAGCAAAGTCTGGGGGTACAGGGAAAGGGAGGGAGAAAAGGGAAGAGGGAAAATGATGTAATTGTATTTTAATAATAAAAAAAAAGGTCTCCAAAGGTTGAGTGTGTGGTACTCAGCTTTAATTTTAGCACTTAGGTCACAGAGGCAGTCAGAGCTCTAGGAGTTCAAGATTGGCCTGGTCTACATAGTGAGTTCCAGGACAATCAGAGCTACAATGAGAAACCTTGTCTTGAAAAGAAAGAAAGGAAGAAAGAAAGAACAAAAGTAATCTATCTATCTATCTATCTATCTATCTATCTATCTATCTATCTATCTATCATTTATCTCCTAGAGGGCTTGGCTACAGCTCTTGGTAAATCACTGAACGTTAATAGGCCCTGAGTTTTATCCCTAGCACAGGGCCTCATATCTCTGATGATGCAATAGTGGTGACTGATGATAATGCTGCCTATTGCTGTGGGACAGCTCACCCCATACGTTATCTTATTTAATCTCTCTCCCCCTCCCCCTCCCCCTCCCCCTCTCTCTCTGTCTCTCTCTCTGTCTCTCTCTGCCTCTCTGTCTCTCTGTCTCTCTCTCTGTCTCTCTGTCTGTCTGTCTCTGTCTCTCTGTCTGTCTGTCTCTCTCTGTCTCTCTGTCTCTCTGTCTGTCTGTCTGTCTGTCTGTCTCTGTCTCTTTGTCTGTCTGTCTCTCTGTCTGTCTTTCTGTCTCTCTCTGTCTCTCTCTGTCTCTCTCTGTCTCTCTCTGTCTCTCTCTCTCTCTCTGGTGTAAGGAAGCAAACATAGGGCCTTACACATGCTCACCAAGCACTCTGCCATTTATCCTCAGACACAACTAATCTCTCTGCTCCCACCTCCTTTTTCTTTTCTTTTCTTTTTAAAGACCACATTTCATGTAGTTTGGGCTGGCTTGGAATTCACTGTGTAGCCAAAGAAAATTTTAAACATTTGCTCCTCCATCTTCAAAGTGCTGGGATGAGAAGGCACTGGGTACCATGGTGCGGTGGATGAGACTGCATGCTAGGAAAGCACTACAAATTGAACTGCTTCTTCAATCCTCACACTGAATCTCAGCAGGAAAAACGACACAGGCACAAATATATATATATATATATATATATATATATATATATATATATATATATATGTATAAGAGAACTGAAAGAGACCCAAGCAAACAGCCAGAGAACCTGCAGAAGACCACTCGGGAAATGTACATTCAGGACTGGACCACATTCTTTCAAGAGAAACTTCATTTATAAGAACCTACGACTAATGGCCTGGTTGGACATTGGTGGGAGGGGAGACCCTTGGGCCTGAGGGTGTTCAATGTCCCAGTGTAGTGGAATGCCAGGTCGAGAAGACCGGAGTGGGTAGGTGGGGGGAGCACCCTCACAGAGGCACAGGGGGAGGAGGGATGGGATAAGGGGTTTCAGAAGGGAAGACCTAGAAAGGGGGAAAACATGTGAAATGCAAATAAAGAAATATCCAATAAAAAAAGAAAGGATTAAAAAACAGAAGAATTTAAGACTAAACATTAAAAACCAGCCAAACAAAAATGCACAAAACGCCAAACAAACACAACAAAGGGACTGAACAGCACTGGAGACTAATTCACCAATTTGAATTTTAAAAGCATTGTATTAAAACACAATTCAGCACCCACCTCCACACCCACTAGCATTGTGCTTTAAATCCAAGACCTTGCAGCTAGGCAAACACTTTGCCACTGAGCTACAGCCCCAGCTCCTGAGACAGTCTTGGTGATGTGTATCCAGGCCAGTTTTTGACTCACTGTGTAGCCTAGGTTGGCCTAGGACACTCACGATTGAGTCTCCTTCCTTAGCCTCCTGAATGCTGGGATTAGAGGCATGAGATACCATATCTTGTGAAATATGGTTTATTTTTATTGCCCAGTTTTGTCACACTCCTAAACTAAAGTCAAGCACTGGGCTAGAGGCTGGGATCAGGCCTTCCACGGTAAGGCTGCTGTTGGCCACTATTTTGAGAATTTGCCGTGCATAGCTCATGTCTTTGGTTTTCTGAATTTGGGGTTGTTTAATGTCCATTGCCCAGAGGGAATAACTGAGGCCCAACAACATTGGATAGAAGGCATTACAAAACTCTCCTTGTTCTTAAACTGTGTATAGTCCCCTATGTGTCAGTTCCATGTGTTTTGGGGCAGCAGAGCTGAGCAAAGACCTGTAAAGGAACTAGAGTAGAATCTCTGGCTGATCGGAGAGGCTGCATTCTCCCAACTGCAAATGCCTCCTTGGGGCATTGTTTATCTTGGCCACAAAACTTAAAGATGTCTCCAAACTTGATAGTAAATAAACTAATGTTTTATATAACATGAAAAAAATCAATGCAAATACAATCTATGATGAATAAAATGTCTACGGCAGGATCCAGCCAGCCCTACACATGTGCCATCCCATTTCTTTAGCCTCCAAACCCCAAACCTGACCCTAGTTCCTAAATAAATAGTTCTTTATTTACAAAAAGAGCTAACTTGTAGTGTTGATTGATTGATTGATTGAGACAAAGTCTTACTATGTAGCCCAGGTTGTCCTCAAACTCAATTCCTAGCCTTAGTCTTTCATAGCCATGCGCCACCAAATCTGGTTTGTTATTTGATTTTTAAAAAAAAGTTCCAGGCTGCGTGTGGTGGCATACTCCTATAACCCTGGTGCTCTAGAGGCAGAGGCAGGAAAATGTGATGTTCAAGGACAACCTCATTTACGTAGCAAGTTTAAGGCTAGCCTGAGCTAAGTAAGACTCTGTCTTAAGAACAAAACCCAACAAAACAAATCAATAACAAAGTTGCAATATTATCTTTCTGGGTTATGAAGTTTTTTTCCCGTCTCTGTCTCTGTTTTTCTCTCTGTCTCTGTCTCTCATTTTCTTGTGCTGAGGACACAACCCAGAACCTTGTGCATGTGTTTTACCATTGAGTCACACTCTGTACCCCTGTGGCCCCTCAAGTTTTGCTCCAAGGTGAGTGCCTCATTTGACTTGCCCCAGGCTTGGCATCAGGATCTGGGACCCACAGGTCTTGAAGTAGGCTCAGTGCTGTCTAGTCCTCCAATTGTTATCAGCACAATCTCCTAACCTGTCATCCTCTTCCTGCCTTCCACTCCCCAGCTGATGAACTGGGTCCCAAAGCAGACACACTGTTAATGACCTCTGCTCTTCTTCCTGACTCCCTGTCTCCGTACCCTGACAGGGGTGTCTGCCCCAGCTCTTCCCTAGTTCTTAATCTGCTTTTCTGTATAAAGGAGGATTTGGACCATCCTTGCATCTCTGGGATCTGTGGAGGGTCCTGAATGCAACATGTCCAGATGCTGCACAGGGAGGACCCAAGTCCCTGAAGTGACGCTGAAGGACTCAGGTCTCTTCACTGGGAGCTGCAGGGACATCAACTCTGGGTGGGAACATGATGACTGACTCTTGCCCATCCCAAGGTTCTCTTAGAGACTAAAGGTGACTGCCATGAATGATACAAGTGCTTTTATTTGATTTAATTTGTTTTTTTTCTGTTGAGATGAGGTCTCATTACATAACTCTGGGTAGCCTAGAACTTACTTTGTAAACCAGGCTAGTCTAGAGGTAAAGGCAGGAGGATGTGGAGTTCAAGGCCAACCTCATTTACATAACAAGTTTAAGGGTAGCCTGAGCTATGGGAGACTGTGTTTTAAAACAACAAATAACAAGGCAGAACAAATCTCACAGAGATCCACCTGCCTCTCTGTGTTTGGATGCTGGGATTATAGATGTGAATCAACATGCCTGGCTAAAGCAAATACTTTTTTTAATACAGAACACGGGAGAGAAGGGATCCAAATATCCTCAGAGGTGAGGCAAGGCTGGCAGTCTCTTGCCTTGATGGCTAGAAGTTCCCGCTAAATCTTTTTTAATGGTAAAATTGGTAGCCATCATACTTAGGACATGTCGGGCACTAGATATACGCTCTTCCCCCTTTTCTACTGAACTCTTTTATCTCTGTAGTACAGGTGAGGTATCTAAGGCTCAGAGGGCTAAGTGGCTTTTTTTTCCCCTTCCCTTCTCCCTCTAACTCTGACCCCACTCGCTCCAGCCCAAGGTTTTTATTTATTTATTATATGTAAGTACACTGTAGCTGTCTTCAGACACCCCAGAAGAGGGCATCAGATCTCATTACAGATGGTTGTGAGTCACCATGTGGTTGCTGGGATTTGAACTCATGACCTCTGAAGGAGTAGTCAGTGCTCTCAACTGCTGAGCCATCTCACCAGCTCCTGAGTGGCTTTCTGATGGTCCTATAGGAGGCAGTGGCATTGGGATTGTGACTTTAACTTTCCTCTTCAAGGCCTGTGTACTTTCTACTTGGCCCATTGCGCTGTGCCTCTGATGTTTGCCTCTCTCTGGGAATGTTTAAGAAGAAAAGGTTCTAGAGTTGGATTCTCAGTGTCCTTTGGACCTTCCACTTTCCTTGGAGATGCAGCTTCAACTGCTCAGGACTCTGCTTTTTCATTACAGTGAGGACAGAAAGAGTCAGCGTTTCCTGATCACCCACTGTAGTCCTTGCTGTGCCCACCTTGGCAGATCTTGTCACCTCAGCCTCTCAGATGTTTAGAAGATGCGTCTATGCTACTATCCTTAACCAACTTGTTTTTATTTTCTCTTTCTTTCTTCCTTTCTTTTCTCCCTCCCTCCCTCCCTCCCTCCCTCCCTTCCTCCTGGACATTGAACTCAGGGGCTTACATATTAGATTTCTAGCTATCTTTCTTATTTATTTATTTATTTATTTATTTATTTATTTATTTATTTATTTATAGGATCTCATGCAATCTAGGCTAGCTTTGAGCTACCTGTGTACTGAGAATAACTTTGAATTTCTGATCCACCAGTCTCCACTTCCCAAGTGCTGGTATGTGCTACCACACCCAATGGGGGTACTCGGGGCTAAACCCAGGGGCTTTTGCTTGCTAGGTGAGCAGACTACCAATGATACTACATTCTCAGCTAGTTTTTCATGTTGCTTTTTAAAAAGTTTAAAATTTCTGGGTGTGGTAGAGCATGCCTTTAATCCCAGCACTGGGGAGGCAGAGGCAGGCAGATCTCTGAATTTGAGGCCAGCCTGATCTATATAGAGTGAGCTCCAGGACAGTCAAGCTACACAGAGAAAACAGTAAAGGCCAGAAGAGGGTGTCTGATCCCTTGGAACTGGAGTTACAGGTGGTTGTGAGCCACCTGATATGGGTGCTAATAACTCATTTAGTTTGAGGTCTCACTATTTAGCCCAAGATAGTCTTAAACTAACAACAATCCTCCTGCTTCAGCCTTCTGAGTGCTGGGAGTATAGGTGTGTACCGTCATTCCTGGCCTAACTTTTGTATGTATGTATGTATGTATGTATGAATGCATGTATGTATTTGCTGTGTTGTTTTCCCATTGCCTATGCCAGGCTGATTGGCCTGTAAACTTCTGAGGATTCTCTTGTCTCTGTTTTCCATATCCTTGTAGGAGCACCAGAATTGAAAGCAAGTGAAGATGCTTGCTTTTATGTAGGTTCCTGAGGTTTGAACTCAGGCCCTCATGCTGGCATGACAAGCATGTCCACTCACGGAGTCATCTCTCTTTTACTCTATACTGGGGAGACTTCACTATGTGTTGATGGCACAGAGGATGGCAGTCATGAATTAATCACCCTGGGGCTGGGAGGACAGGGTGTTGGGTTTCAGTAATGGATCCAAAAGTTTTCTGAAGTAGGAGTTCAGGGTTAGCTCTCTGATTAGAAGCACATCCTATTAAACACTCATGGAGGGGATGGAGAGATGGTTCAGTGGTTAAGAGCACTGGGTGCTCTTAGAGGGGACTGGGGTTCAAGTCCCAGAACCTATATGGTGTCTGACCAGTCTATAACTTTAGTCCATAGGGGAGTCAAGGCCCTCTTATGGCCTCCAGGGGCACTAGGCAGACATGTGATGCACAGATATACATACAGGCAAAACAGCCCATGCATGGAAAATAAAAAATATTATTTCATTTTATTTTATTTTTTTTGCTTTTGAGACAGGGTTTATCTGTATAGCCCTGAATATCCTGGAACTCAGTCTGTAGACCAGGCTGCCTCAAACTCAGAGATCCACCTGCCTCTGTCTTCCAAGTGCTGAGATTAAAGTCTTGTGGCCATACCTCCTGGTCTAATAAGTCTTAATCAAAACAGAAAAAGCATTCATGGAGAAGCTGGGAGACAGGGATTGTAAGGTAGGGCAGGAAGAAACCTCTTAAGTCAAGCCTTAGCTTCAAGGTTTTGTCATACTGACCTTAGGCAAGCCACCATACCAACCTGAGAGCCCTTATGTAGGATGGTGCAGAGTTTCTAGTGTGAGTGTTTGTGTGTGAAGGTGTGTGTACTGCTGAATGAGACGAGGTACGGTGGGGCGAGCTCATAGCTTCGGGGATGAGTTGGGATCTTGGGGCTTCTCATGGTTTAGGTACAAGAAGGTGTTAAGAAATGCAGAGAGCGATTTTCTGCTCAGGACTGCGGCCTCCTGATGAAGACTGTTGGGAGCCGTTAATACTATTACTATTATTATCATAGCAACTGATATTTACTGGCTGCTTGAGTATACCAGACATGGCTCTACGAATTAGATGCGTAATCTAATTTACTTGTTGTAACTCCTTGAGAATAGATTCTATTATCTCCGATTTGCAAAAGGAGGTGACTTTAAAGCTCCTCAGCGATGTACTTGTCTGCCTCTGAGACCCCTCTCTGGGAGCCCCTACCGTAAACGGCTCGTGATGGGGTGTGCAGGAGAGGCTCAATGGTCTCTCCACCGATTTCCACTAGCTTAGCCAAACTCTAATTTGAATCAGCCAGCAGTCCTTGCTTTAGATTCTGGCCTGTGTATGTGTCATTTATCTGTGTGATGAATGATGACAAGGTGGGGGAGGGGAGATCTAGCCCTAGCCGATGGGGAAGAAAGATGGTAGCTCTGTTTGCTTCACTTATTGCTTGATCTTAGAGCTTGCTACATAGTAATTGCTCGACAAATATTTGTGGGATAAATACATGAAGGTGTACATGGAGAGGGGTACTCCTTAATGACTTCAGGCTCTGGAGGTTGAACATGAGACTGTGGGGATCATGACTGGCTCTGGAGCAAAGTTTAGGGGCCCCTTGCTTTTATGACCCTTTACCCACCAAGCCTCAGTTCTCTTGGGTAAGGGTGTGTCTGGCACGAGAGCATAGGAGAAAAATAAGCAAGAGCATCTTCATCTGTTCAGTGGTTCAAGGAAAGCCTGCGTTATCGAGAGGCACAGGGAAGCTAAGTGAGGCTCAC
This sequence comes from Grammomys surdaster, assembly GCF_004785775.1. Taxonomy (NCBI): domain Eukaryota; kingdom Metazoa; phylum Chordata; class Mammalia; order Rodentia; family Muridae; genus Grammomys; species Grammomys surdaster. Next base: position 2,496,860 of record NW_021604729.1, read on the forward strand.
AAATAGATGTGGAGTGGGGTGTGTGTGCGCGCACGTGTGTGTAAGTTAATATGGGTTCCAGAGTTAAGGGATGAGGTCAGAGTCTCAAACACAAGGCAGGCCACTGATGAGACTGATGACTGCCAGGGCCCTAAACCAATCCCTAGGGACTGAGGATCTGGCTAGTGAGAGGAAGAGAGAAAGAAAGGAACCACTCGGAGAGCTAGAAGGTGGGTGGGGGAGAAGGATTCCTGAACACTAGACTTTCCTGAGCCTGGTCAGGGATCGAGAGAGGAGGCAGAGGAGGACAGCATGCTGGGGAAGATTTAAGAAAGAGGTGTGGAGCCATCTTGTTATTCTGGGGCTAGAAGCTGTCAGAAAAATCTGGCTGGGGCAGAGGCAACACTAGGGAGAAGGTGGTCTTCAGAGAGGGCTGTGGGATTGGGCCCCTGGGACCTTATGTATGTAGTAGGTGGCTAGTCCTGGCCAAGGCTTTTGATTCTTCCCTTCTTTAGGGGCCTCGGCCCAGAAGCCAGCCTTTCTGAGTAGTTCTCAGTAGGTTAACTTTTCTCTTCAGGTGGCTCTTGGTTCATCAAAGGTTCACAACACTCCCACCCCTGATCCCCTGGCCCTGGAAACAAGGAAGTAAATAAATGGAATGGCTCTCATGTTTTTAGGATCAAGCTACTACTGAGAGTGCCAGCTAGCCTATCGGAGGTCAGTGGTCATCAGTTAAATGTTCCATAAATACACTGCTCATCTGAAGGAGGGGCATCTGTTGAAGAAGAACCATGGCCAAATTTGCTCACCAGTGACGGACCTTGACTAGTTGACCATCTTTAGCCAGGTTGTGAAGAGCCTGGCTGTTAGCAGGTTGCAACCTAGACCTTGCTCTGCAAGTGTGGCATCAGCCATTCTGGCCCACTTGTCCTCTTCCCTGCATGCCCCCAGATCCTCACTCCTTGTACGCCTCCCCCCTTTCCTTTCTTCTCTCTCTCTCTCTCCCTCCCCCATTCTTCTAGGCATCACCATGGCATCACAGCCGAGCAGAAACTCAGCTCAATTCACCCACCTCTTCTCTGCTTGCCTGCTTGGGAGCCCAAGCTCCTGCCTCACAAAGCTTGCTACACCCTTCCCTTTCCCGTCATATCCTATCCTCCTGTTCATGGAGGAGGTAGCACAGTATTATTGGGACAGCTCTGCCTAGACCTTCCTGGACACTTAGAACTTCCTATTGCTCTTCAAGATCCACCAAATCCAAAGCTACCAGTCCAGCATGGAAGTCAGAATGATACTTTGTAGCCCTGTTCCACCATCTCCTCCTCTTACGTATCTCAACAGCTATCCTGGCTTGCCCTGTAGCTGAGGTCAGGGGGTAGAGAGCTTTCCTTGGACAGCTCATGGAGTAGCTGGTTACTCTGAGCCAGGAGACTGGCTGGCTGTTGGAGACTGGCTGCTGGAAACTGCTAGCCAGTAAGGCAGGGGTCACTGTGCCAATGGGATGGAGCTGCAGATAAATGTGCACTGTAAGAAGAACTGAACCCCTCTCCGCTGGCGCTAAGGACCCCTAAGGTGTTCAGGTCTTCATGAGCCAACTGCCCCTTCTCCAGACACCTGTCCTAGAGGTGGCAACTGCAAGAACCAGAGCCTCTGGCTTCAACTCATCCTTACCGGAGTCGGGGGACACACATGTGTGCATTAGTGCCCTTGTATTGCCTGCAACCTGCCGTCTGCAAGCCAAAGATACTAAAAACACAGGGAGGGCCCTCGGGGTCCCTGTGCATGCCAGGACCACATTATCTGGGTGGTATGGCTATTTGTGTGCTTATTTGTCTCCAAAGAGCACTGAGGCTCTTTGCCTGGTCTCCTGCTGGCTTCTGGCCCAACACCCACCTTGGCATCCAGCTTGTCCATCTGGCCAGGAGCCTCATTCAATCCATCTTGGGGGCCTGAAGGTGGATAGGGGAGGTGGGATTCAGGGTTTTCTGAAGGAGGAGAGAAGGAGGCTCTGGGACTGGTGTCCCCAAAAGTATGTACATGGGGTCACACTTCAACTGGGTGCTCGTGGCCAGGGCTGCCTCCTGCCCTTCCCCTTCTGCCTTTAGGGTGCTGGGGGATCTGCTCACCACATGGCCATCTAATCTCTCCTGGAGTCTAGGTTGAGTTTCCTAAGAAGGTCTTTACCTCTTTTGCCAACTAAAGCTTAGAAAAACATCAGATGAATCCACTGAAAAGCAGCAGTCAGGGTGTTTGTGGCAGCCAGTGCCCACTGCTATAGAGCCCTCTTGGCCTCTAGACCCCTCCCTGGCCACCTCCCCTTTCAAGAATCCACCCCCATTCCTGTCTCATCCTTGTCCCTGCCCTGTCTCAGAGGACCCTGATGCTTCTGCACCCAGCTTAACACAGCCCCTCCCAAACCCTCCCAAATGTACTCACCATGGAACCGGAGAGGGGTCTGTAGGGTCCTCAGCTTCACTGCTTCTCTGGGGGCCTGCAGTGTCTCCTGGGACCCAAACACCTGGCTCCCAGGGGGAGCTGCGCCCTGTGCTGGCAGCCGGAGAGGCACAGCCAGTGATTGGCATGTCCCACCCCCTGGCACGCCAGCCTTGGGGGGGAGGGAGGAAGGGAAAGAGAGGGAGGGAGGAAAGAAAGGGAGGGGGAGCAGGAGGGAAGCCTCAGGCAGCATCTGGGGTTGGACTAAGTCCTGGAGTGTGCCCCCCTCATCCACAAGGGCACCCACTTTGAGCCTTGAGAGGGAGGAGGCAGGACATGAGGAAAGAGAGCCCAGGAAAGCTAAAAGTCCAAGAGGAGAGAGAAGGCGGATACAGGGAGACAAACACCCACACCCACTGCACACAAGCTGGCGGCACACACACACACACCCTCACAAAGGCACACTCTGTTTCCCAGGCGCCTTCCCCCACCCAACCGGAAAGCCCCCAACTCCTGTGTACCATGTCCCAACACACATACCCTGACACACGCCCCACTATTCACAAGCCTGCTTCCCTTGCATACCCTCCCCCCATGAACATGCCCACGCTCCCACCCACCCACCCAGCCACACACCCTGCTCTTCCTCCCCCCTGTGAGAGAGCTAGATTCCTTCTGTTTGAAAATGACACATTGGGCCTCACGTGAGAGGTTCCAACTTGGAACAGACCCAGAGGGCTGGCTCACCCACCCTGGGACTGAGTGACATGCCCACATGCTGGGCAGTGCACTCTAGTGTATGGAAAGCTCTGGTGTGAGGGTATATGGGTGTCTGGTTTGTGGGGAAATTGGGGGAATCTGTGTTTGTTCCGTATGCTGTTCAGTGTCCAGCATGTATGCATCCCTGTGTGCTCGTGTCATCATGCAGCCTGCATAAATTCAGGTGTGACCCTGCCAATCTGGAACCAGCACGCATGTGAGAGCGCGTGTCTGTGCTCAGTGTATGTCTGAGTGTTGCCCAACTGTGGAATTGGCTAATTTTGACAAGCGAGGTAGCATTTACCTCCCTGCCTGCTCCACCCCCAGTTTCTCCTTGGAAGACAGACAGACAGGCAGACAGACAGCTCTCCTCCCAGCTTGTCAAACTCTGTCTCCCCTGACTCCCACTCTAGGTTCACAGGTGTGTACCTGGGGAGGACGAGCCACTCCTCCTCTCAGCCTACAGTTTGACCCTCATCCCTCCCCCAGGCCGTTTTGGATTTCTGTGTAAAGTTTCCTCGGAGATAGAGATACCTCCAGGGGGCTTTGTCATAGGGACCTGCGTCCAGCAACGCCCCAATAGAGACTTCCTGGAGAACTGACCGCAGAGGAGAATTGGAAACACTAAAAGCTCCTGTGTGTTTTGCGCCATGGGCTGTGATGAAACCTTGGCTGGGAGGTGGGAAGGATCGAAATCAAGATGGAGAGAAGTGAGAAAGCTGAAGGGTAGGTTCGAGGTGAGCCACCGTTTGGACTCAGGTCCTGGGCTCTAAGCTCAGGGTTTTAGAGTCTGGGGCATACCCATTCTTCCTTCTCTCTACATTTTTCTAAGCACCCTAGCCCAACGTTGAGCCTGGAGCTCAGTTCCTAAGAAACCAGAAAAGGAAGAAATTGGCGTCTCTGGTGCTTGGGCCAGCAGATACGTGACACGGGTGGCAGGTACATGTGGGGGCAGGGGATCTGAGCAGCTCCTCTCACCCTTGGGGTCATTAGACCCTTAGGGGTAGGTCAGAGAACTAACAGTCCCTGCGGTGGACTGCCCCCTGCTGGGCCATCCTTAGGTTGCGGGCTGCGTGTTGGCAGAGCTGTGTGTGGGGGTGCGTGTACTTGTGCGTGTACACGTGGTTTAGAGTGGGGGAGTTAGGCCTCCACATCCATTTCCGAGTCTGAATCAAGCTTCCTCTTTGCCCCTTCCCCCAATCTTCTTCCTCTCCCTTTTCTCCCACCGCCTCTGCACATGTCCCTTTAGAAATAAAAAACACTTATTTTGTGGGCGGGAGGGGAGGGTGTCCAGCTCTCCCCTGCCTCCTCCTGACTGCCCCCCATCTTTGGTCCATGCAGTGTTCTGGAGTCTGTACATCTTCAGAAGAAGGGGTCTATAGCCCCGTACCTCCCGTTGTTGCATCACGCTTTTTGCATTCCCGCCTAGCTTGACTAGGTCTCCCCATACCGGTTGGGGAAACTGAGGCACGAGGGAAGAAGGGAGGCAGCGCCGGGAGAAGAGCTCCCGCCCGGCTCGCTCGCCACCCCCGCACTCGCGCCGGATTTAGCCGCAGGGAGGCTGGGAACATTGTCTTTATTTTAAGCCGCCGAGTGCCTCACGAACGCGGCTGCTCCCGACAAAGGGCTTCGCTAAGCGGCTGCAGGCGGCGCACGTGGGGGTCCGGCCCGGCCCCCACGTGACCCCCCTCTCCAACTGCCCTGACCCTCTGCAGCTTTTTTCCCCCCTCAGTTCAGGTGGGGGCGGGGTCTACATAGGACTCGGGGTCTGCGCTCCTGATGGTTGCTATTTTTTGATCAGCGTTGGATGACTCGGTCCAATCATATATGTTTCTAAGTAGAAAAAAAAAAAGCGAAGTTGTCCTGGGTTCGAATCCCACTTTAAGTTGGTTCATTCGAAAGGCCTGGCAAGTTAGAGCTTGTCTCTAGGTCTGTTTAATCAGTGACATGGGAGTAGAAGTACTTCCACCTTCGATGGGGCAGTTACATCTAAAGGCATTCAGCATCTGAAAGAGAAAGCTATTATTGTTACTTATAATAGGTATTGAGCGCTCCTGCTAGGCTCTCCTAAGCGCGTTACTTTAATTAACCTGTCGCTCACTGTTCTGTGTGCTAGGCCTTTTCTTACTCCCATTTTACAGATTGAATAGATTTACAAAACGTGCCTCGGGCTCAGTGTGTCTGAACAGTCCTGGGGTTGAGAGCCGAGTGGCAGCTCGCAGGCTTCAGTTTGAGGGAAGGAAGGGCTAGTATTTTCCTTACAAAGTTAAAATTCTATTTATCGCGTTTGGTGTGGGCTCATGTGTATGTAGCATTCGTACCATAGCGCTCAGGTGGAGGTCAGAGGATAAGTTGCAGGAGTTGGTTCTCTCCTTTCACCGCGTGGGTCCTGAGGATTCAATTCAGATGTGTCAAGTTGGGGGTAAGCGCCTCCTGTCATTGAGCATCCCGATGGTATGGGTAGTTTTTTTTTCAAAGGCCTCCATAGGGTGGGGAGTGTTCATGTATAGCACTACACCCTTTTTTACTTATATCTTCATCCTTGGTTTTAATCCAGGACAGAAACTTAAACCTCGCTAAACCTCCAGGGTGCAGCTTTCTTTCCGCTAAAGGATGGAGGCCTCGGGAAGGGAGGTCAACTCTTCCAGTTTTACCTGGCCTGTGATGTGCATGTGGTCCTGAGGGCCCTTGCGGAGGAAAGGTGGTGGGCCAGAGGTGTCACCACTTCTGAAGGCAGACAGACGACCCTACATGCGCCTTTTCACTTCTGTTGCCAGAAGTATTTAGTTTTAACCTTCCCGGACCTTCCCCTACACTCCAACAGATTGCTTTCTAGATTTAAAAGGAAAGGCTACAATCCAGTTTGGGGCTGCGGACTGGCCAGGGCGAACTCAGCCACAACAAAATTATGGGTCAAGAAATTGAGGTTTTATAGTCTGGCTGTTAAGATGAACGAACGTAGACATACAGTCTACTCAGCCAATTCTTCACCTGCCCAGGCAGTTGAGTCGGTTCCTCTTAGCAGGGGGACTTGGAAGCAGTCTCCATCTACCTCTTACCTCACAGCCCGGAGCCTTCAGGGATCTGGGTCCAGCAGAGCACTTTATGACTCTCTGGAGTTCCTTGGTCCCCACCCCCTCCTCGTGAGGTCTGGCCCAGGATTTGAGCGCTGAGAACTGAGCCTCAGAACTGTGTTCTTTCTTACAAGGTGGCTCTAAATAACCCCTATTCCTGCCTCTGAGGACAAGACTCAGAGCTCAGGAACTACTGGTGGCTGACTGCCTAGGAGTTGACTACATCTTAGAAGCACCGTCCAGATCCAGGAAAGAGGCAGTGAACCTTTTGCTCAACTCTGAAACCCGTTTGCAAATTGATAAATCTTCACTCGGCCACATGACCAAAAAAGCAAGTTGGGGAGGAAAGAAAAGATTTATTGGCTTACACTTCCAGAGTTCACAAACCTCTTTTTTTCTCCTCCCCATAAAGAAAACAGTAACACTCTCCTTGGTGGAACTGCATAAAGAATGGTATACCACCACCACCTAGAAGGTGAGAGGAGCTGGCTGCTTGTTTGTGTGTGTGCCCTCACAGGTTCAGGCACACTGGAGCCAGGGCACCTATGTGCAGGTCAGAGAACAACTTGTGGGTACCAGAGATGGAACTCAGGTTAGAGGCTTGTGGCTTGCCACAGCACCTTTCCCTGTAGAGTCTTTCTCTAGCTCCCCATTCATAAACTTCAGGGTATTTTTCTCAAATCTTCACAACAGCCCCATGATACAGGGCAGTTTGGTTCCTATTTTGCTGATAGAAAATAGACCTGAGAGGTTAGGTTCATTCACTCTGCTGTCTTTACCCCTTCACAGTTTGTGATTTTGTTTTCAGCTTGGAGCCTAATTAACTGGATGCCCTCTTTACCATTTGTAAGAAGAAAAGACATTCTGGGGACACTCTAAGCCAAATTCCTGTCCCCCCCCCATCTGCAGTAATAATAATAATGATGGCAACAATAACAACAACAGAACTATTATTATTTTGAGACAAGATCTCATGTAGCCCAGGCTGGTGTCAAACTTGCTTTGTAGCTGAGAATGACCTTGAGTTTATTATCCTTTTGCCTGCAGAGATCACAAGAGTATGATCTCCACACTGGTTTTCATGCGTTGCTTGGGGTAGAACCCAGGCCCTTTGATTACTAGGAAGTGCTGAGCTCTGGAGCCTCAATCTGCAGTCCCACAATTCAGTGGAAACTTGAGTGCATCAAGCATGTGGTGGCCTGCTTTTGAGTGTTTTACATGATCTTAACTAATAAAAAAGTTTTGTTTTGTTTCTTTTTTTTTTTTTTTTAAACAGGGCCTCACTATGTAGCCCTGACTTGGAACTTACAGAGATCTACTGGCTGTACCTCTGGCTGCTGGGGTCAAAGGTCTACATTACCTCATCTGGCTCATTTAATTTTTTTTAAGTTTATATTATTTTATGTGTATGAGTATTTTGCTTGTATATACATCTGTGCACCGAGTGCATGCATTCCCAGGAAGGTCAGAAGAGGATCCTGAAGGACTGGAGATAGAGATGGTTGTGGATCATTGTGTGGTTCTGAGAAGTGAACCCTGGTAGGTGCAGAACCAGGCCACTTGACTTCTAGTTATTGCTCTAGCCTTTATAAAGAAGGTTCCCGGATGTCAATGTGTCCACATCATCTGAACCCTGCCCCCGCTCCTTTTCACTCTATCTGTGTCTGTGGGCAGTCAGCCCATGGAAAAGGTGAAAGGAGATGACTGACTCCATAACACTGTACCCCCAGTGCAAGTGCTTTTTAGCTCTGAACCTGAAAAATCAAACCTACAAGAGGCCCCTTCTCACTGCCCCTAGGGCCTCCTGTCAGCTTCAGCACTGATGGAGGCCTGACTAGGGTGGAGATTGATGAGAGAGGACCTCAGGCTGTCTGTACACTCTGTGATTAACTCTGCAGAATTGAGTTAGGGCTGAAGCTCCTAGGCTGAAGCAGGGAAGGAGGAGGGGCAGGAATGGCAGCTCCTTGGTCCTGGTATAGGTTTGTAACGGCCTGGAGTCCTGTAAGCCCACAGGGCTTAGCAGCAGTAGAGGAAGTTTGTTGTAAGGTATGGCAGCAACCTTCCTCGATTTCTCTATCCCCTTTCCAGAGGCTGAGCACATCTCAGCTCCAGGGCTTGACCAAGAAAGAAAGGAAACTACTTCAAACCTCGGGAGACCACCGAACAGGGCATAGCAGCAGGGAAGGGAGAGAAGTAGGTAGGTGCTGTTTCTGTTTGGGTTTTGAATTATGGAAGACCAGTCTACTTGGTCCTCAAAACCTCATTACTTCTTGGGTGACTTTGTGTTTTCATGCCTTTCTGAACTGTGAAGGGCTTTCCTCTTGAACAGGACATATCTAGCCTGATGTGGCTTTTTTTGTTTTATTTTTTATTTTTTTATTGGATGTTTTATTTACATTTCATATGTTATCCTCTTACCCCACCCATCCCCCCACCCAGGAACCCCCTATCCCCTTACCCCTCCTTCTGCTTCTCTGCGGATGTACCCCTACCTACCCCTCCTCAAATTCCCACCCACTGGAGCTTCCAGCCTTCATGAGACCAAGGATCTCTTCTCCCACCTATGCCAGACAGGGCCTTCCACCCTTACATATACAGCTGAAGCCATGGATCCCTCTCTAAGTGCTCCCAGGCTGGTAGTTTAGACCCTGGGAGCTCTGGTTGGTTGGTATTGCTGCTCTCCTCATGGGGCCGCAAACCCCCTCAGCTCCAACAGTCTTCACTCTAACTTCTCCATTGGGAACCCCATGATCAGTTCAATGGCTAGTTGTGAGCATCTGTCTCTGAATATGTCAGACTCTTGCAGACCTCTGAGGAGACATCTATATCAGGCTCTTATCAGCATGCACTTCCTGACTTCCACATCAGCATCTACCTTTGGTGACTGCACTTGGGATGGATACCCAGGTGGAATGGTCTTCAGACGGCCCCTCCTTCAGTTTCTGTCCCTCACTTTGTCTCCATATTTGCTCCCTTGAGTATTTTGTTGCTCCGTCTAAGAAGGACCGAAGCACCCCCACTTGGTCTTCCTTCTTTATGAACTTCATGTGGCCTGTGAGCTGAATCTTGGGTATTTCAAGGTTCTGGGCTAATATCCAATAATCAGTGAGTGAATACCATGTGTGTTCTTTTGTGATTGGCTTACCTCACTCAGGATGATATTTTCTGGAAAGAACCCAGATGTCCTTCAACTGAGAAATGGATACAAAAAATGTGGTACATTTACACAATGGAGTATTACTCAGCTATTGAAAACAATGAATTCGAGAAATTCCTAGGTAAATGGATGGAACTGATGTGGCTTTCTTAACCACAATAGTTAGTGGAGTGGTTCTGCATACTGTCTGAATAGACCCTGGGCTCCAGCCATCTTCATGGGGATCGTTTGCTAACTGGGGACAGACCTTCAGAGTGTCACTAACTTAAAAGCCATAAAGTACAGCCCATAGCGTGCCCTACTTCCTCCATACTCATAATGAAGGCATAGCCTAAGAGAACAGGCTACAGTCTGTGCCCAGCACTGTGGTCAATACTGGGAAGGGAACAGAAGCCAGAGATAGACGTCATAAGGAGCTAGATGGGAAGAGATGGTTTTGGGAATGCTTTCAGGAGCACCAGAGCTCACAAATCTCCTGGGAATAGAAGTAAGGGAAAAGTGAAGAAAGGCAGAGGGATGGTCAGTAGAAGTTGGGCCCAGTGAGGAGGATGTAGGCCTGGTGGAGGAGGGAGACCTAGTTTAAGGAGTTCTATAATATTTTGGGGTAACATATTGGACCAAATTGGAGCCTGCAGAGAACCCATGAAAGAGGGAGTTGTGGGCTCTGTCCTAGCCTCTGCTAGTCTATCCAAAAATTTGGTACAGATGAAATCAATGGTATGTGAGATGGGGCCAAGGTGTTCTTCCATCTATCCTGTTCTCTGAAGATACTTTACCTGGGTTTGGCCTGAGTTCTGTCTCGCTCCCTCTTCTTTGAATTCCAGTTTCCAGGGAAGAAGAACGAGAAGCCCAGACAGCACAATCTACTTTTTGGATGTCAGTAGATGTTATGCATAGGAGGAAAAGCCTTTATGATTTGTCTCACAGGAAACTGTTCTAGCTAGATTTTTTTTTTCAGACACTCACGATATTTGCCTACTAAGCCTAGAGAGCTGAGTTTGATCTTTGGAGCCCAGAAAAGGTGAAAGGAGATGACTGACTCCATAACATTGTACCCTGAGTACAAATGCTTTTTAGCTCTGAACCTGTAAAATCAAACCAACAGTGGTGGGTAGGATAGACATGAGGTATGTACACTCTGTGATGGTGATCTTGGTTGTTGACTAGACATACCCAGGAACAGGGAAGCTCAGCTAAGGGATTGCCTCAGTCATATTGGCTTTGTTGGCATGTTTGTGGGGGGATTTTCTTGATTTCTAATGGTGTGGCATGTGCACCCTCCATCGTACACACACACACACACACACACACACACACACACACAGAGACACACACACACACACAGAGACACACACACACACACACACACACACAAATTAAAAATAAAAAACCAAAAAGGATCCTGCAAGGTACTTTAGTGGGTGAAGGTGATCCAAGTCTGATGACCTGAGTTCAGTCTCCAGGACTCACAAGGTGGAAAGAGCGAATCAACTCTTGCAAGTTGTCTTTTGACCTCCACACACTACTCCATGCACTGTGCCATGCCCCCAGGAAATATAATCAAAAGTCCTCAAAACAAAAGAAAACAAAAAGAATCAACTCAGGAAGCCAGTAGGGCTTGCTTTCTGGTGGGAATCTACCAGACCCTTTCACTGTCAAATGTGTATTAACTTTGTTTTGAAATAGGGTCCCAGAGAGCAGTGAAGAATGACCTGGGTTTTCTGACCACCCTGTTTCTATCTCCCATGTGTTTGATCACAGGCGTGGGATACCAGGCCCTCTTCTCTGAAGAGTCTTTTTGATGTTAAGTGTTTCAGTGGTCTGGCTGCTGAGGATCATGCTTGGGTTACCCCCGACTAGGTACAGAGAAACCCTCCGGCTCTAACACAGGATAGTTTTAGCCCTGAATTCCTCCCTTCAAGGGTTTCCTTCCCAGGCCTCCGCCTTTCCTGGATGCCTCCCATCTCTGGGTTGTTTCCTCTGCTCTCCTCAGGGTGCTCTCTTTTGTGTGCCAGGCTTCCTGTGGTCACCTTGTTTACCTTCATTGAAGACCCAGACTTCAATCTTGCTGTTCCTTCTTTGAGGTTTTTCAGTGACCTAAGGGCCATTATTTGAGGTCTCCCGGTAGGGTTTAGCATGGTGGTCACCCTCAAAATCATATTGTAGTTTCCTTGTCCTTAAAGCCAAGCCTTCACTCCAAATTTCCTAGGCTGAGTTTCAAGCCCCAGCCCCAGTTCTAAGTCAAAAGGCTCTGTGTGACCGTCTCTCTTTCCCAGCTCTAAACTGTTCTTTAACCCACACCTCCAAGGCCCAGTCTTGCTTCCTATCCAAGGCATCTAGTTTTCCTTTCCAAAGTGGTTTCTGAGATCCTGGGCTCTTAAGGGTTAAGAGGCAGTCCCTTCCTCTTTCCAGCTGCAGCTGCAACCTACTTGGTTTTTGGGCCTGGGCCAGATGAGGACAAGTGTTTAGGGTAATCCTACCCTATTCCCAGTCTGGTTCAAGATGAGGGAACCCCTTGTAGGTAAAAAACACAGATTACAAACAGGAACAGTTTAGGCAGGTAGGTGGGATGTGGGAGTGGAGAGTTAGATTGTCTTAGCTGATTTTCTATTATCAGTAACAATACCACAGACTGGGTAAATTATAAAGAAAGGAAGTTTATTTTGGCTTATGATTCTGGAGGTCTAATGTTGAGAGGCTGCCTCTGGTGACAGCCTTGAGCAGTCCATAGTATCACATGACAAGAGACACAAAGAGACACAAAGGGACTCATGCATGTGTGTGTCTATTGGTCTACATTTTCTTATAAAGATACCGATATAATCATGAGGGGAGAGGCTCCACACTGATGACATTATCTAATCTTTTGTTTATTTTTTAAATTAATCTTAATCATTTCCCAAAGTTCGCATCTCTAAGTATTAGAGTGGGGTTGTTTTCATCCTTTTAATAACTCACAGTGGGGGTTCAATTTCAACTTGAATTTTCAAGGAGACAAATCATATGAAATTCTGTCTCAGGTTCCTATAATGGTTAATGTTGTCAGTTTGACAGGATCTAGAATTACTGGAGAGACAAACCTCTGTGAGGGATTATCTAGATGAGGTTAGTGAGGTAGGAAGATCTACCTAGGTGTGGGCAGCACCATCCCGGAGCTGGGAATCTGGACAGCATAAAATGGAGAAAGCTAGTGGATAGTAGCATTCTTCTCTGTCTGCTTCCTGACCGTGGATGTGATGTGACCAGCTACCTACCCTCTTGCTGCCATGATTTCCTTGCTATGATGCATTGTACTCTGTACCTCTGAACTCCAACTGTGAGCCAGAACAGAGCCTTCTCTCTTCAAGTTAATTTTGTCAGATACTTTGTCATAGTCATGAGAAAAGCAACTAGTTTGACCTCAATATTCCTTCTGATAAATACAGAAATTATTTCACTCCTTTTCAATTAAGGAGTCCAGAGTTCAAGATCATCTGAGATTCAAAGCCAATGTTTGTTTGTTTGTTTTTTTTTTTAGCTCTGAACCTATAAAATCAAACCAACGTATTTACCTCCAATACACAGTGATAGGACAGACACAAGGTATGTACACTCTGCGATGACTGATCTTGCTTGTCAACTTGACATAGCCAGCAATTGGCACAGTCATATTGGCTCATTGACATTTCTGTGAAGGAATTTTCTTGATTGCTAATTGATATATGAGGGTCCAGATCATTGTGGACGGTGTCACCCCTGGGCAGATAAGCCTGAGCTACATAGGAAAGGTATCTGAGCAAGTCAGAGGGAGCAAGCCAGTGAGCAATAGTGCTCCTCCGTGGTCTCTGCTTCAGGTCCTGCCTCCAGATTTTTACCTTGAGTTCCTGCGCTATCGTCTTTCAATGATGGATTGTCCATCAAATAAACCCTTTCCTCCCTAAATTACTTTGGGTCAGTGATTTCTTACAGCAACAGAGAAACACACTAGGACAGACTCCCAGAAAACAGTGATGATCTCAAAGTAAGACTGAACTCCAGCAGGGCAGACATTACATTTAAATCTCTGAGCTTGTCATGTTGTGCATGGTGTATGAGAGGGTTAGCACCTAAGGCACTGAGCTGACCTTCCATTGACTTTGCTGATGGCGGTCTAAATCACAACTGGCTGGGGGAGGGCAGGCTGTGTGTTGATGTCAGTGGCTTTCTGGATGGGTGTGGCTAGAAGTGCTCCTTTTTTGGGAGTTCTCATTGTGGTTCCATTCTCATGGCTCTACTAGATATCACCCATGGGTCATTCTTCAAACCAATTCTGTGGCAAAATTTTTGCTTGACCTCCAAAGCTTTCCTGTGAAATCTGAGTGGGAGCCACCATAGCTCTTACTGTGTGCCCACAAAACCATGTGGATACTGAGGGTTGCTGTCTACAGAAACTCATCTGGGCTTGCTTGATGGAACAATTGGCTGGAATGCTAAGTTCTGGAGGGAGCACAGGGCAGTACACCTGTGGGAAGTATCCTTCAGTCCTTGAAACAAATGTGGGCTCTGAGGCTTTGTGGCCCATGAGGAGAGGGGTGGCCTTGAAGAATTTCGAGATATCACTGCAGTCTCTCCCAGTTATCTCACTAGTTAGGCCATGGATTCTTCTTGTCTGTGAAGTCTCTAGTTTGAAATCTTTCCTGAACGTACTGTTTACTTTCTTCCCTGGCCAAGCTGTGAATCTTCTAGTTGGTTTTACTCTGCTTTTCACTTCACTGCAAATCTGACTAAGAATAGTCAGTAATACTCATGCCACAGTCTGATTGTTCTGTTGTGGAAATTCTACTCAGTGAATTAATGTGGTATATCTAAACTTAACCTTCCACAAAGTCGATTTTTGTTTCTTTTCTTTTTTCCTTCCCTTCCCTTCCCCTCCCTTCCCTTCTCTTTCCCTCCCCTCCCTTCCCTTCCCTTCCCCTCCCCTCCCTTCCTGTCCCCTCCCCTCCTTTCCCTTCCTTCTCTCCCTCCCTCCCTCCCCCCCTTCTTTTTTGAGACATGTCTCTCTATGGAGTTCTGACTGTCCTGAAGGTTGTTATGTAGATTGGTCTGGTCTCAAACTCACAGAGATCCTCTTGCCTCTGACTCCAGAGTCCTGGGTTCAAAAGTATGCACCAACACACCCAGCTTCCACAAAGTCTTTCAATACAGACATGATGCACCCACATTATTTTCTGTGGTATAACATGGGTAAACTTTAGTTCAATTTCCAGTGGTACCTCATTTACAACTGAGATTAGGTCCCTACTCTGTCTCCTGAGCCCTCACTAGAATCACTCACAATGCTCCATGCTTCATGCAATATTTATACCTTTTCTAATGTTTCCTCCTGCCCCCTGGATGTTATTCTTCCTTTCTCCCCTGTTGGTGTTTCTTATCTTCCCACTCTGTAAACTTTGGAGAAACTGGCCTTAGCCTGTGATCCTTCACATCCACAGCCAGGTGAATTTAAGGCACCCAAACCCTGATGGTTCCCATGTTTATATTCCCAGTCTGTGCTCTCCACGGAACACCAGGCTTGTAGATTTCCTCATCTGTGGAAGGGGATGGTGATAGCTCCCATCTTAGGAATGTTATGAGAATTAAGTCATCTAGGCCTGTGAAGTGATGGAAAAACACACTGTTCAAAGTGAGTACTATGATTTTAAATGTTTTCTATTAATTTGTTTTTATTTTTTTGTTGCGGTGGGGATGAAACTCAAGGCTTTATTCCTGCTAGGCAAACACTCCACCACTGAACTGCACCCCAAGCAGAGCTTGCTTTATGGTGCAGCTGTTGTCACTGTTGTTGTTCCTGCCAGCCAGCTCTGTTTGGACATCTAGAATCATCCCCGACATGACTCATCTTGAACCTCAAACTTCTGTTATCTGTCATCTCTCAGTAGATGACAACTGGGTCCTCCCAGAAACTCAGGACAAGAATCTTGGAGTCACCAGGCGGTGGTGGCACACACCTTTAATCCCAGCACTTGGGAGGCAGAGGCAGGTGGATTTCTGAGTTCGAGGCCAGCCTGGTCTACAGAGTGAGTTCCAGGACAGTCAGGACTATACAGAGAAACCCTGTCTCAAAAAATCAAAAAAAAAAAAAAAAAAAAAAAGAAAAAAAAAAGAATCTTGGAGTCATCTTGCCTTTCTTTTCTCTCTTACATCCCCAATAGAATTCATTAGAGAATCCATTATCTCTCCCTGGAATATATTCAGAGTGCGGCCGCTGCTGCCCTTGCCTATGTCATCCTGAGTGATTTCCTCCACACTGTCTTCTTGCTTCTATCCAGGTTGATCTGTGCTTTGTTCTCAACACAGCATCTAGAAGGTTCTTTTTTGATATGTGAGTTGAGTCATGTTTGCTATACATGTATGTATTGTGTTTTTCATTGTAACCTGCATGGCTTGTGAGCTGCCTTCCCATACTTGTTCCTCTGCTTACCTCCACCATGTTGGTTGTTCTCAGATATGTCAAACATTTTCCTGTCTGAAGGACCTTCTACTGCTGTTGCCTTTGCCATAGCAAAAACAGATCATTTTTTTAAACAATAATTAGATAAGAATTTCTGACCTGTTCTCCCCATCATCTTTAAATTTTCCTTTATGTGTATGGGATTTTGTCTGCATGAATATCTGTGCACCATGTGCATGCAGTGCCTGTGGAAGCCAGAAGAGGGTGTTAGATCCCAGAAGAGGGTGTTATATCTCCAGACTGTATTACAGGCAGTTGTGGGTTGGGAATGAACCCTTAGTTCTCTAGAAGAGTAACTAGTGCTCTTAGGTGCTGAGCTCTCTCTTCAGACCCATAATGGCAAGTTTCTATAGATTAAGATTATGATAGAGTTTGCACAAAGGATTGGAAGTTTTGGGGGCAGTGAGCCAGCCGTACAGAGACCATCATAGAGACATTGTTAAGGCCAGATTTCAAAAGTCCTTGGAGGCTGGCTGAATGGGTAAAAGTGCTTGGCATTCAAGTGCCAAGACCTGAGTTTGAATCACCAGAACATCTGTAAAAATCTAGAGGCAGCAGTGCACATGTCTAAATCTAGTGCTCCGATGGGGAGATGGAAGATGGAGGCGAAAAAACCCTTGGAAGCTTAAGGGTCAGCCAGTCTGGTTTACACAGTGTTGAACAAGAGACCCTGCCTCAAAAAAGGTGTAAGATTGACGTGTGGACTTGCCCTCTTTCCTCCGTATATGCTCTTGGCACATGTCTGCCTCCATTCACATACATGAGAGTGGATATATGTGTGCACACATACACAGATTAAAAAGCAAGCAAACAAAAAGTTCTTGAATGCCCTTGATCTTCAGGAAAATGTGTGTGTGAAGGGAGGGACTGAGGGACAGAAGCAATCATCACAGATGTTTTAATGAACTATTAGAATGTAAAAATTAATGCTCAAAACTACGATAAAATATGAAAAGTTTTGGGAGACAGGACAGAGGCAGGCAGATCTTTGTGAGTTCTAGATCAGCCTAGTTTACAAAGCATGTCCAAGACAGCCAGGGCTCTGTTATACAAAGAAACCCTGTCTCTAAAAACAAAACAAAACAAAACAAAACAAAACAAAACAAAACAAAACAAAACTGACCAGTGGCTTATTTGGGCTAGGATTAAGATGAAGTTAGAGTTGAGTTCAAGTGTAGCACCTTACTCACACACATTAGCCTGGGCCACAGCCTGCAGGACAGTGGCTCAAGGTCTTCCCTAGATTGGGATGGGAGACAGGTTGGTTGTCTGGAAGGAACTGGCTAAGCAGGGACACTATGCAGTTTTCAAGGCTTGATTTGGAGCCATCCATCTGGTCAGGAGCCTGCAAAATGAATTAGTGAATTTTGCCTCAGAGGAACCAGAAAGTCCTTTATGGATTGGCTAGGTAAAGAACAGGGAGACATATGGCATTGGATCCAGACAAGGATGCATGGGCAATGATGCCCTTACCTGGGTTTGGTCACAGCTAGAATTCCTCATAGTTTCTACACTTGAGTCCTTCCTGAAATAAGAGTCAGAGGTGGCACAGGGACTAGATTCTGTTCTGGGCAGCAGACCATGACCATCCTTCATCCCTCTCGAACTTGATCTCTCCAAGGCCATCAGTTCTGTTCCTATCATCCAGGGAGAGGCAGAGAAGGCTACATGAGGTCAATCCCAACAACTCTCCTAAGATCTTCCTGGTGTCACCCTTGCCAGCTCAGAGCTCTCCAGACACAACTTCTAGAAAAGCCCAGAAACGGATGCAGAAATCAGGTTAACTAAGTGCCTGACTTCCAGGACAAGAGCTGGCCCAGGTATGAGGTGACAAACTGTGCTGTAAGGCAGGACTTGATCTAGAGAGGAGGAATTCCTGCCCCTTTCCCCATTATTTTTTTTTCCCTCTTGGTTCCCAGACATGTGCACCTGCTTCAGGGAAGGGAAGGATCCCTGACTGGTTGCTTTAACTTTAACCCTGTTTTCCCCTTTCATGGTCTGTTTTTAAAATTTTTTATCCCCATATACAGAGGGCTGAGGTAATCATCTCAGGACCCTCTTATTTGCCCCCACAGCAGCCTCTTCTACTCTTGCATGTTTGTTCCACTTTTTCGTAAGGCCCAACTCCCAGTTCCTTCCCTGCTAAGTCAACAGTTGAATTAAATGTGCACTCTTCAGTTGTATGTTTGTGCCCACTCTGTATCATCTCGTGTGATATTATTCTAATGCATTCAAACAGTACAGAGGACAGAATTCCTACCTCTCACTTCTCATTTCTCTCAGCACTGTGTTAAAGATGCTTCCAGGACAACATGTATGGCTGTATGGTGGGATACCTTAGGAAGCTTCTCTCTATGTTTTACCTAAACACTGCTAGTGGTGGCTATTTAGATGATCACTTGCACCCACAACTTCAAACACGCAGTGGTGGAAGTCCCTGTAGATATCTCCTTTGAGATGTCTGTCTGTCTCACTGTATGTGTATGTGTGTGTGTGCGTGCATGTGTGTGTGTGTGCATATGTGTGAGTGAATGCAATAATGCCTATTGCTTTCTAGAATGACGACACACCTCCCTCCCACTAGCCATGCATGTGGCCTATGTGGAGTTACAGAGCTCTTACTCCTTTGTAGTTCTGAACTCTCAGTTTTATCTGGCTTTCTAATACTTGCATTTAACTTGGCTAAGAAGAAAGTGGGAAGTAGGTGGTTTTGAAACTAGGAAATCTGGGTCCATTCCCAGTTGGAGCTTGCTGTACGACTATTTGGTGGGGGGACAGTGACATCGTCGTCATCATGTGGTTAGCTTTGTGAATTTTCTCATCAGTGAGAAGATTTTCCTTTTCTTTGCTCATGAGGTGCTAGAGTTCTGGAGTTTCTTTTATTTGAGGGAGGGTCTCATGTAGCCTAGAAGGGCCTTGAGCTTGCTATGTAGCCAGTGATGACTTGAATTTCTGGTCTTCCTAATTCCACCTCCTGAGTGCCAGGATTATAGTTTGCACCACCAGGAATTGACAATGCTCCCTCAGCTTTAGGAGGGTGTTTGCCATTGGTCTTGCTATAATATCACATTTGTCTCCATCCCCCCATACTTTCTTTTCCTCCTTTCTCTCTTCTTTGGTCCCCTTCTTTCCCTCTTTTTCTTTTCAGACAGTCTTGCTGATAGCCTAGGAGCCCTTGAATTAAGGCTTCCATGTCTCTGCCTCCTGAGTGCTAGGATTACAGGTGTCTGCTACCATGTTTGGCCCAATATGATACTCTTAATAGTACTTTTATTTTTTCATTACACACATCCAAGTCAATAATAATTTTATTTTAATTTAATTGTTTTGAGACAGGGTCTCTCTTTGTATCCCTAGCTATCCTGGAACTTACTATGTAAACCAGGCTGGCCTTGAACTCACAGAGGTACACGTGCCTCTAATCCCAAGTCATGTCCCATGTCTTAAAAGAGAGAAGAGTTGGGACTGGTGAGAGAGCTCTGTGGTAAGAACTCTTGCTGCTTTTCTATCAGGTGGCTCACAACCTTGTAGGTCCAGCTTCAGAGGATCCATCATCTCTGGTCTCCATGGACTTCAGCACTTACACTCACACATCCACACACAGATATTCACGTAATTAAAAATAGTGAAAGTAAATCTTCAGTATTGCCATTTGATTCTTTTGTTTAGCTTTGTTAAGATGAGTATAACTCAGTGTGGCCTTGAACTCCTTGGCCCAGCCTGGTCTTGAAACTCAGCCCCTGCTCCCCATTCCCATCCCCACCCTCAAACGCTGGGATAATGGGTGTAGAAGCCATAACACCTGGACACCTGACTGGTGTTATCGTTTGTTTGCTTTTTTACTTTTCTGCTCAAAATCGACTTGATAATCTTTATTCTTTATTCTTCAAAGTAAATTTTAAATTTTAGTATAAAAGTTTCCTAATAATCCCAAGTAAAATTCTGATTACAGCACATTAAGTTTGAGGAGGAAGTCATTCTAAAGATGAGTGTGAAATGTTTCCTGTCTACTGAGATGACATTTGGGATCATAAAAAGAATCTTAGAGTTTTTTTCCTCTCTGGATGGCTTGTGTATCCTTAACTGCCTAAGTAGCACTGAGCTTTGTGTACTGTTGTGGTATCCTAATATTCAAAACTATGTTTTAACACAGTAGTTTCAACTTACTGCTATTGCTGTTTTGATAATTTGGGTTTTCAATCCACTATCCTTGTGTGGCTTTTTCATTACTTTTAATTGTTTATTGATTTTGTTGTCTTAACTAGGTAAGCGATCAGATCCCTTCTAAGTAATGGCATTTTAAAGTCTTCTGTTTTAATTCTTAATTTTCTTGTATTTATTTTAAGTGGGGTATGTGTTAAGCCCCTAGTCTCATGTCAAATGATTGGCCCTTCTGCTCAACATCCTGTACTGTACATAGGCAGCCTCACTTAGACTTTGTTTCTGTGCTGAACCGGATGGCTCATTCATCTAAGGTTCCCATTTGTCAGGTGATTGGCCTACTTTTTCCATTCTATCCTTTTTTCAGAAAAAAATTACTTTTTGAGACAGGGTCTCACTGTGTGAAGCTCTAGCTGGCCTTGAACTCATAGAGATTCACCTATCTCTGCCTCCTAAGTATCAGGATTAAAGGTATGTTCCACCATGTTCAGTCTGCTAATTTATTTTTATTTTCTAATGTATATGAGAGTTTTGCATCTCTCTCTCTCTCTCTCTCTCTCTCTCTCTCTCTCTCTCTCTCTCTCT
>NW_021604729.1:2517486-2520100 GCF_004785775.1 Grammomys surdaster
TCTCTCTCTCTCTCTCTCTCTCTCTCTCTCTCTCTCTCTCTCTCTCTGTGTGTGTGTGTGTGTGTGTGTAAACGTAAACATACCTGGTACCCTAGGAGGCCAGAGGAGGGTGTCAGATTCCCTGGATCTGGAGTTATAGAACACTAGGAGCCACCATGTAGATGCTGGGGACCATACCTTGTTCTGCAAGAGCAGCCAGTGCTCTTAGCTGCTGAGCCATCTCTCTAGGTCCCTCCTTACTATTTTTTTTAGTTCTTTGGTGGTGGTGGTGGTGCTGGTGGTGGTGGTGTGTGTCTGTCTGCCTCCTTCTACAGTACTCAAGTAATAGTTGATGAATTCTAATAAAGACTTCATTGGTAATAGGACTTTTGAGTTTCTAAATCATATTTGTAAATTTATAGGTACCTGAATCTTTTGGCAATGGAGGAGACTTCAGAGGTTACCGAGGGAAAGAGGACAGAGAAAAGAAAGATCGATGGCTGTTTTCCAAGGATGGCTCTGAAGGAGAACGCAAATGTCTGTTCAGCAGATTTTCACTGTGCAGATATGCTGCACACATCTCCTTTGTCTCCCGGTGGAGTCCTGCAAAGTCAATGATGGTTAGCAACATTTGTGGGACAGATTTGCTCTTTTTGGACAAGAGGAAGGACTATTCTTTGCCTCAGGGTCGGTGGAGGGCATAGCAGGAAGACAGCCTTATAGAAGCCACATTCCTTTCCAAATAATCACTTTATGAAAGTCTGGGAGGTGTCTTCAGCCACACCAGGTGCCCTTGCCCTTTCAGAAGTCACCAGAGTGCTGCCTGGTTCTGCAATAGGCATTCTGCTCAGTGATGCTGAATTTGAGAAACTGTGTGATAGGTAGCATTTTATGTCAGCCAGGGATCGTGGGGTTGCTATTCAGTAAATGGATTTGGAGAAAATAAGTAATTTAGACAGAACAAAGCTAAAACAAGAAAACAAAAACGAAAATTTCTTTTCTTTTACTTTGTGTTAAATTTCATATACATAATGATAAAACCTAAAACCTCGAATGTACTTTTTGGAAGGAAGTGTGGGCAGATAGTTTTGAATTCAAGGGGAGGAGAATTTCTTTTTGTGTTTTTGTTTTGTTTTGGGTGCTCAAACCCAGGGGGCCTTACATAAGCATTCTACCAAGTTGCCAACCCTGGAAAGGCCTTCTGGGTATAACCTGAAACTCAGAAAGTGAATTAAAAAAAAAAAAGCTGAGCATGATGCCACATGTCTGTAATGGAAGCTGGAGGCAGGAGGATTTCAAATTTTGAAGATTTCAAGCCCACCTTGGGTGAATAGTGAGACACTTTCTCAAAAAACCACGAGTTGAGTTGTAGCTTGTTGGTAGAACATTTACCTAGCCTTGGGTTTAATATTCAGCCCAGAGAGAGGAGGAGGAGAAGAAGGAAGAGGAGAAGGAGGGAGAAGGAAGAGGAAGAAGGAGAAAGAAGAGGAGGAGGGGAAGGAAGAAGAAACAAAGTTAAAGCAGTATGGTTGGAGATACAGCCTAGTGAAGTTCACTTGCTTAGTATGCATGAGGCCTTGGGTTTTCGTCCCAGTATCAGAAGAAGAAAAAAGGAAAAAGGTAGATGTGATTATATAAAGTAATAAAAGAGATTCTATTTTCAAAAGAAACAATATATTTAAGTGATTATTTTCAGCTGAACATGGTGGCACACACCTGTTATTCCAGCACTGGGGAGGATGAAGGCGGTCCTCTAGGAGTTACAGGCATTGTGAGCTGCCTGACATAGGTGCTGGGAACTGAACTTGGGTCAGAGCACTGCAGGTGGTGGTGTGTGAGGTGGGGGCATCTCCCCGAACCTCCACCACCTTACAGCAGACAGGTGGCAGGGCCAGCTCTCCTGAGCTCATGCCCTCCAGGCCAGCATTATGTACTTGAAAAATAGAATTCATTCACAAGGATCGTTAAGAAACAAGTTCAAATAGTATAGTTATAGCAGTATTTGCTCCTTAATTTATTGCTGTCCACCACTCACGTGCTGGCCAAACTCCCAGCATCAGTCTTCCCTGCTTACCCCTGCTGTGGAAAGATTAAATTTAGTGGGGGGATGTGGTGTGCAAACACAAGATTCCCCTGTCAGGGAGGAAGAACTGAGGTCCCAGAGACTGAGACAGTTACAGGAAATCCCCATTCTCTCTCCCCTGACAGGGCTTGGGGGGTCTTTCTCTAAAACTAATCCATGAGGAGTACCACCCTCCTCACTGCCACAGAGCTTTCTCATAATTTACTTGAAGAAAATGTCTTTTGGGATGTCTGCTCAGCCTATTTGCTGTTTCTGAGATCTAACCGCTCAGCCTCCCAGGGCATCTGCAGTGTTCTTATACCAACGCACCTGTTTCTCTTTAGACACAAATAAAGACACCGGACTCCAGGACTGGTCTGAGTGAATTACATTCTTTGCGAATATGACTCAGACAAGCAGGACTTGTAAGGCCATCTAAAGTTGGAGTTGGATGGCCAAATTTGTATTTGTGCCAGTGTAAAAGTACAGTGTTGAAAACTAGAGAGAGAAATAGGGAGGGAGAAGAGAGAGAGAGAGAGAGAGAGAGAGAGAGAGAGAGTGTAAGAGAGAGAG
>NW_021604729.1:2520500-2530052 GCF_004785775.1 Grammomys surdaster
GCCCTCTGGCCTTCATTAGTATGTAAATCCCTAGGGCCTGAGGCCTATAGCCTGGCCTATGTGACTCTATGGAGATCTATGTGACTGCTTTTCAGGATCCTAGATGATGGGAGGGGCCGAACTCCTGCTGGTTCTCATGCAGAATTCCACGGAGAATAGAATCTCTGGGTTCTAAGCACCTGCTCAACCATGACCCAGGATACCCTTACGCAGTCCCACAAAGGGAGAGGGAGAGGGAGAATAAAGGGAGAGGGAAAAGAGAATAATGAGGAATGAGGCTCTAGGATCTGGAGGAGAAAAGGGAGGTGAAGGAGAGAGGAGGAGGAAGAGGAGGAGGGAGAGAAAAAGGAAGGAGCATAATCTAATTATGACAACTCCATATATGCATATGTATGTATGTATGTATGCACATACATATATACATATGTATATACATACACATGTATAAACATACACTTATACACACATACATATATACACACATATATATGTATATATATGGAACTATACAGTACATAGCTTTTTCAGACTGGTTCTTTTGCTTAGTAATATGCATTGAATCTTCCTCCATGGCTCTTCATGGCTT
Organism: Grammomys surdaster; assembly: GCF_004785775.1. Lineage (NCBI taxonomy): Eukaryota > Metazoa > Chordata > Mammalia > Rodentia > Muridae > Grammomys > Grammomys surdaster. The sequence goes on from NW_021604729.1 coordinate 2,521,087, forward strand.
GGTAGCTCAGTTCTTTTTATCACTGAATAATTTTGCTGTTCTTTTAAGTCAAGATAAGAAAAGAATTCTCCTTCTGAAATTATTCCTTCTCTAGGTGCAATCAAATAGCTCCACAGCCTACAGAAACTTATACTGCCAAAGGATATACCATTACTCTTAAATTGAAGTGATGAAGAGATATGCTATTTTTTTCTAAAATTAAGAACTTGCTTTTGTGTCCTTTTGGATGGGTTGTAAAACTGTCATTTTGTTTGCTAACAGACAAAAGAACAAGGCTCCCAGTCCTTGGGAGGCAGAGACAGGTGGGTCTCTATCAGCTCAGGACTGCATAGTGAGGCCCTGTCTCGTGGAAATAACAAAGGTCCATAAAGAATGGAACAACAGGAAGGATCTGGAATGAGCAGGGCAGCCAGCGTCCCCATTAGATGTGCTGTTTCATGTTCAAAGGAATTTACCCTTCAAGCAAAGTTACTTAATGAACTTGATCTGTTTGGAGGGAAATGCTTGTTTGTAAATGTTGTTATTGTGGGATTTAATTAATTAATTAATTATGTGACATACATACTTATTGTGTGTTACATATGTGTGTCCATGCATGCATATCTGGAGGATGCTGGGTGCCCTGCTTTATCACTTTCTGCCTTATCTTCTGAGACATGCCTCTCTCTGAACCTTAAGCTTGCCCTTTTAAACCTGTGCTAACTGGCCAGCGAACCTCAGTAATCTTGTCTCTATTCCCCATTATCCTAGTACTGGAGTTACAGATGTGCTTGGCCACACCTAGTGTTTACATGGGTGTTGGGATCTGAACTCAGGTGCTCATGGTATATAACAAGAGTTCTTGCATACCACCAATCCCACTGTGGGTTTTTCAGTATCCTGTTGACACAAATATCATGTGATGTGATGTAGAACTTGGGACATCAGTGCTTGCATGCTTTGCTCAAGGAGCAATGGGATTAATTGTATTAGTTACTCTTCTGTTGCTGTGGTAAAGGATCACCACAAAACGTAACTTAAGGAAGGAAGTGTTTATTTGGCTTATGACTCCAGAGAGATTGGATCCATATTGTGGGGAAGACATGGAGCAAAGGCAGGAAGCAGAGAGATCACATTTGATCCTCACATAGGAAACATCAGAGAAAACACGAAGTGGAGCTACGATCCTTCAAACAACCTTCAACTCCCCCAACCCCAACTGTGAAGGACTTCTTCAGGGATACACCCGATAAAAGTTCCACAACCTCTCCAAACAGTGCTACCAATTAGGATCCATGAACCTATGAAGACATTTTTCATTTAAACCACAACTGGAATTTGTGGATCCGCTTCCAGATGGGTCCCATGAGGATCTCTGACCGGGCTGAGGACAGGGTGTGATTGGCGGTTGTCTGGCTTCCTCTGTCCGCGGCGGCCAGGGAGGGACGAAGGAGAGCGGACAGGGAGAGTCCGCTACTGCCCTTGCCACCAACCGCGTCTCAACGTCTCAGCGGTGGTGGAGAGGGGAAATGTGTTACAGCTCTTTGAAAAGTGTTACAGCTCTTTGAAGTGCCTCAGTGAGGCACTGGCTAGCTGGCGAAGAGGGGAGGGACTGCGACAGAAGCTCTCAGACACTGGGAAGAATTTCGCACACTTTTACTTCTGAGTTTGGCCCATATATACAGTTTTGGGGTGGATTAAGGTCTAGCAGCAGGTAACCCCTATTGGCTTGGTCTGAGAGCTTGGGAATGCCTCATCTGCATGATGGTGCTGCTCCTACGTGATCAATGACCATGGACCTCTCTGTAGGAGGGACTGTGGAGAGCTGAAGCTGAGAAAGCTAGATGCCTAGGAAAAGCCCGAATCACCTTCCTTCCCAGTGGTCTTTTTTCAGGCCAGGGTGCTGGGGTTCTAGAGCTCTTCCAACCAGGTATCCGGACTTTTCTCATAGCTCACTGCCCCACAGGAATTGTTTTCTATTTTATTGAAATAGCTACTGTTGCTGGGCGGTGGTGGCGCACGCCTTTAATCCCAGCACTTGGGAGGCAGAGGCAGGTGGATTTCTGAGTTCGAGAGTTCAAGGCTAGCCTGGTCTACAGAGTGAGTTCCAGGACAGCCAGGATTACACAGAGAAACCCTGTCTCAAAAAACCAAAACCAAAACCAAAACAAAAAAAAAAAAAAAGAAAAGAAATAGCTACTGTTATATAAGTCTACATACTGTCTGATATAGCTTTTATTTAGAATATGTTGTGGTGGTGTGTCAAACAAGACTGAGAATTAATTTTAACAGCACTTGAGTGGAACAATATGTGTCTCTGTGGAGATACACATCGGAACACACTGAGGAGACTGGGTTTATGATATTTTGGACAGATGCAGAGTAACCAAAGGATAAAAATCAAAAGGATGTTGGACAAAGGCAAGAAGTCAGAGGGATGCAATGAGAAAAAAATCTGGGGCTCAGAGGGGAAAAATATTTGCTTTCTAGCCTGACAATCTGCATTTGGTCCTCAGAACCCACATGGTAGAAGAAGAGAAACAACTACTGTAAGTTGTCCTCTGATCTCCTTATGTGTCACGGTACATACACATGTGTATAAATAAATAAATAAATAAATAAATAAATAAATAAATAAATAAATAAACACAGTAAAACAAAGAAGAGCTGGAGAGGTTGCTCAGTGGTTAAGAACACTTGCTGCTTTTCCAGAGGACCCTTCTTGGATGCCTCACAGCTGTTTGAACCTCTAGCTCCAAGGGACTCAACATCTTTTTGTCTCCTTGGGCACCCACATGTAGTACACACACACACACACACACACACACACAAACACACACACACACACACAAACACACACACACACACACACACACACACACACACTCAACACAATAATAAAAGCAAATCTTAAAATCTATATGCAGTCTAGATTTTCTAGATTAAGAACCTGACAGTGTCTCTGAATATAGAAGACTCAGAAGAAAAAAAAACCACCAAACTCTGGCTTCTTGTCTGCTCTAATTTGCATCGTACGTACCAGAGCAACAGTTGCTTGGGACTTCTGCCATCTCAGTATTGTCATTAGCAATTACCATTCTGTTCTCTTCATGTGTGCCTGAAAACCCAGGAGATCAAGTATTTCTATGTGCTTCTGTGCCTTGAGTATACAGAATTATTTTTATCAATAACAGGAGCCAAAGCCTAGGAATATACAATGGTGAGGGTAAGAGAGACTAAGAGAATTGCTGCCTAAGGCAAGCCTGCATTCCTGACTCCATAAGACTTCAGATACATGACAGATGCTCTGAGACTGGCCTCAGGAGAAAGAAAAGGAGAAAAAGAGGGAAAAAATGAGTGACCACAAGATGCCAAGAGGTGGCATGGTTATTCATCTGCCATCCAGGAATAGGCAGGAGAGTAAGTCTTACATAATCATTTGTGTTTCTCTGCCCTAAAACTAGTGGGGAGGGACATAAACCAGACTATCAGTCTTGGCTTTGGGGCTGGGGAGATGGCTTAGTGGATAAAGTGCTTGCTAAATAAGCATGAGCCTTGGAGTTTGGATTGCCAGTACCCACAAAAAACTGGGTGTGTGTGGAGGACGACCTGTAATCCCAGCACTGGAGTGTAGAGATGGGGTTATCAGCTAGCTAGACTGGCTGAATCAAAAAGCTCCAGGTTCAGCAAGAGACCCTGTCTCAGTAAATAAAGTGATTGAAGAAGAAACCACAACATCAACTTCTGGCTTCCACATGTATGTTTGTATACAGGAATGCACACACAGAAATAATATTACCCCCCCCACACACACACTTAAACATGCATGTATACTTATCTATATGAAACACACACACACACCACGGGGCGGAGAGAGAGAGAGAGAGAGAGAGAAGAGGGATATGGAGTTGGGTTACAGGATCGCCTTTTTGTTCTGGTCATAAAGTTGATAAGGATGATTGCAGAATGACAAGAGGCCACTTCACAAAGCACTTGTGTACAGTAGATGTACCCAGCATGCAAGACAAGCAGAGAGGAAGGCCAGCTAACAAGAATGCTGTTAACATCTATGCATGCCTTTGTTCCTGTCCCTTCTCTAGGTTAGCTTCAGCTTGGCCCATCTTGTGGTTTGGTTACAAGAGCCATTACACATCCTAGTTATGCTTAAAATAGCTAGAATTGTCACAGAACCATGTATAAACCAAGAGTCCTGACCAGCATAGGTTCAGAAAAGCTGTTGTTTATAGCCCGGAATTTTTCTGGTGCTTGTGTGTGTGTGGGTGCCTGTGTATGGAGGCAGGGCAGAGGTTGACACTGAGTTGTAACTGGTCTTTTTGTACTTTGTATGTTCTCTCTTTCACCCTTCTTCACCCCCTTTTCCATTCTTTCAACCCCCTAACACAAGATAGGAGAGAGAAAAGGATAGAAAGAAAGGGGGCAACCTATTGTTAGACTACTTCCTGCTGATTAGGGACGTTGAGTTCCTTGGTGCAAGTTTGATCTTTGTCATCAGGATTTCTAATTTCTTATTCTTTCTTCTTTGTGCACAGTTACTTAACAAATATGACTAATAGTAATGAAGAACAATCAATAGTTACCAACCACCAACCTGCCAACAAAGCAACCACCAACCTGCCAACAAGCCAACCACCAACCTGCCAACAAGCCAACCAACTACCTGACAACAAACCAACCAACAACCCAACAACCAACCCTGCCTCTTGGGGATCTTTAAATACCCTCTCAAAAGTTCCCAAATTCCAAACATCACACAATTGCAGAAACTATCTGCAGCTGGCAAAAATCACTCTCTTGCTAGAGCATAGTTGGCTGTTGTGGATAATCTGAAACATCCCTATGTCCCACAACCTCGGATTGAAATGAAAACATATTCTTGTAATATTTCTGTGTTTTTAAAAAAAGAACCCAAAATTCCAGAATTCTCACTACACTGGGTGTCTTTCTGTCACACCATCTTATTTATTTTAAGTTTTATTTTAATTATTAAAAAAATATATGTTTATATGTAGGGTACGTGTGAGTGCAGGTGCTTGTGGAGTCTAGCAGAGGGGGACAGATCCTCTGCAGCTGGAGTTACAGGCAGCTGTGAGCCATTTGATGTAGATGCTGGGGACAAAACTCAGGTCCTCTGGAAGAGTAAGCAGTATGGGCTCTTAGCCAGTGAACCATCTAACTATCTCTCCAGTTCCTCCAATGTATGTATGTATGTATGTATGTATGTATGTATGTATGTATGTATTATTTATTTATTTATTTATTTATTTATTTATTTTTGAGTCAGGGCTGCTTGTTGAACTTGAATTGGGCTGAACTCAATAGCCAATGAGCTCCAGGGATCTTTCTACTTCAGCACTTGGATATCTATCTATCTATCTATCTATCTATCTATCTATCTATCTATCTCCATATTTGGCTTTTGTATGGATCCAAATTCTAGTCCTCATGTTTGTTGGCTGAGTCATTTCCCCAGTCTCTTTTCTAGCATTTTTAATTTACAAGAACAACTTTTTTTTTTTTTTTTTTTCGAGACATGGTTTCTCTGTGTAGCCCTGGCTGTCCTGGAACTCACTCTGTAGACTAGGCTGGCCTCGAACTCAGAAATCCGCCTGCCTCTGCCTCCCAAGTGCTGGGATTAAAGGCGTGTGCCACCACTGCCCAGCCCTTTTTTAATTAGTTTTTTTTTGTTTTGTTTTATAAGAACAACTTATAGGAGTTGTTTTTCTCCCTTCACCATGTGGATTCCAAAGATCAGATCAAACATGGGTCATCAGTCTTGGCATCAGGAATCTTTAATCACTGAACCATCTTGTTGGCCCCAGGTTGGTTTTGTGCATGTGTGTGTTGCATGGAGACTGGTGAGTCACCCTTCCCAGGTTGTGGCATCTTTAGGAGTTCTTCTCAAGGGATATTCTGGGACTTGTCTTTCCCAGATGACAACCTAGTTTGTTGTACTTACCAGATGCAGGCAGCCATGTGGTCCTGGGTGAAATGTCTTCATTGCAATTATGTTTCTTGCTTAAGTAGTCCCTGCTGATTTGTGAGCCATTTCATTTGCTTAACATCTCAGAAGGTCCAGTTTCACATTGGGTTATGCGTGTTAGCTGCAGATTGTCCTAATGAGATATTCTTGGGAGGCAGCCATAGGCTTTGATATTATTGACCTAAGGAAAAAATATCATGATTGTGTTTATAAAACAGACTTTCTAGTGGTCCATGTGGTGGTGGTTGGTAGCCCCATCTACTGTGTCCACTGGAAGATCATTCTTGGCATCCATGTGGACCTGTTTGGAATTGATTTAGGGAATGAAGTAACTGTGCATCTGTCTTGGTCAGATATTAAATCTAAAAAAACAAAAGTTGAGGAGATTAGTATCAAGCCTTCATTTATAAGGGAATCCAAGATGCTCACTTACTCAGATTCTTTAGATGATAAGAAATCTGAGCTTTTAGATCAAACTGCCTGCTGTTTGGGACAGAAGAGCAGCAGGTGGGTTGGCAGGTGAGAGAGTAGAGCCAGCTTTGGATTCCACAAAGTGGAATCCCTGACTTGAAAAGGGCGGAGGGACTGGCAAGGGAGCTCAAGAAATAAAAGTAAAAAGCATTTCACAGGGTAATTTGAACTTGACCTACAGAATCCACATAAAGGAAAGAGAGAACTAGAGTTGTCCTCTGACCTTCATGTGTGCTCTCCTCTTCTCCTGCATCACACACACACACACACACACACACACACACACTACACAATACATTTTAAGAATTAAAAAAGAAGAGTAAAGGGAAAGCAGAATTGGGAAGATTGATAAGATATGTTGAAGTGAATAGACAAGAATGTCTGAGATCTTGGGTCTGAAAATAAAGAAGAAATCCCCAGGCTGGAGAGAGAGATGGCTAGAGGGATGTCTGGAGGGATGTCTGGAGGGATGTCTGGAGGGATGTCTGGAGGCATGTCTGGAGGGATGGCTCTAGAGATGACTGGAGGAATGGCTATAGAGATGGTGGAGGGATGGCTGGAGAAATGGCTGGAGGGATGGCTGTAGAGATGGGTGGAGGGATGGCTAGAAAGATGGCTGATCATAAAGAGCAGTTGCAGCCCTCCCGGAGCACCCACATGGAAGTTCACAACTTCAGTTACAGAGGCTCTTATACCTTCTTTTGGCCTCTGGGTGTCCTGCATACACATAGGAGACATACATATACACACATACAAAATACCCATACACATAAAATAAACATGGGTATATTTTTAAGAAAAAAAAGGAAGTCTTCATAACTGTGCCTGGAGGGACTTGTATGTGGCACTTGTGTGTGACAGAGGGAGGAAGGATTAGCTATGCCATACTAATTATCTGATATTTCTGTAGGTAGCTTTCCAGTAGGGTCTTTCCAGGAGTATAATTTACCTTTTATGTGTTTCAGACCGATGCTGTATGAGCAAAGACTGGGTCTATGCTTAATCACAGCTTTTTCTCAGGGCATCTTCTCTTTGCATGGCACAGGCTGATGGCAATGAACCACACAACTCACTATTCTCATCCTCAGTGGCATGATGGTTAAATTGATTATTTGACGATCTCTGGGCCTGTCTGTGAGGCATTACCTAGGTTAGGTTAATTTAGATGGAGGCTAACTCCCAGTTTAGGCAGCATTATCCATGGGCTGGGGTCCGAGACAGAATAAAGAGGGGAAGTGAGCTGAGTGAAGCTGAGGGGAAAGTGAGGGGAAAGTGAGGGGAAAGTCTTTGTTCCTTGACTGTAGATGCCGTATGACCAGCTGCCTCAAGCTCCCACTGCACGGCTTCCTCACCACAATGGACTTTATCCTTAAACTGTTGAGCCAAACAAAGCCTTCTTTCCTTATTTTATATTTGTGAGATATTATTACAGCAATAAAAAGTAAGCAATAAAGCACATTTATTAGATAAAGTGTGGCCACAAACCAAATGCAGAGGGGAAGACTTGTTGCCTTAAGCCAATCAGAGCTTCTCCTGAGAATTTGAATTAAGCACACAAAAATGTTCTGATTGGTATTGAGCCCCAACCTAAGGTAGTGGATCAGAGATAGGATAGGTGGTCATTTTGCAAGAAGAGCACACAGATGAAACTGGCAGTAGAGAAGGAGCAGAGTGAGAATACAGAAACACCTTTGCTGTTACAGTTCTTGGTTCCAGTTTCCATGAGTCCTGGACACGCTTTATTGCTTGCTCCTACAGTCTTTAAAAAAATCCAATTTTGCTATCTGTAGGTGTATCTGCATGAGGGTGCAATGTGAGACAATTCCTGCACATGAGTGCAGGTGCTTACAGAGGTCAGAAATGGCAGATCCTTGGCAGATCACTAGCAGATCTACAGCAGATCCATAGCAGCTGGAGTCACAGATGGTTGAGAACTGCCTGATTTAGGTGCTGAGAACCAAGTTTGGGTCCTTGAGGAGCAGGTGCTCTTTAAAATTTTTTTATTTTATGTGTATTGGTGTATTGCTTGCATGTACGTCTGTGTAAAGGTGTCAATCACTTAGATCTAGATGGGTTACAGACTGTTGTGAGCTGCCTTGTGGGTGCTGGGAATTGAACTTGGGTCCTCAGGAAGAGCAGCCAGTGCTCTTAACCACTGAGCCATCACTTCAGGTCTGAGCAGGTGCTCTTAATTACTAAGAAATCTCTTCAGGCCCCTTGAATTCTTTTGTGTACCTGAAGTTATGTCCCCTTTCCCACTGGCTTATTTGAGAGAGGCTGTTCTTGTTGACCAAAAGACCTTTGACTGGAACAGAGGTGAAGAACATGATTGGTTTTACAGTTGTGAAGTTCAGAATGCAGCCTGAGAAGCCACTCAGCAGGCCATCATGATCCAATTGTGTGTGTGTGTGTGTGTATGTGTGGTGTATGTGTGAGTGTGTGTGTGTGGTGTGTGTGTGTGTGATAGTGTGTGTGTGGTATGTGTGTGTGTGGAGTGTGTATGAGAGTGTGTGAG
>NW_021604729.1:2530062-2545283 GCF_004785775.1 Grammomys surdaster
GTATGTGTGTGAGTGTGTGTGTATGAGTGTATGTGTGAGTGTATGAGAGTGTGAGAGTGTGTGTGTGTGTGTGTATGAGTGTGTGAGAGTGTGTGTGAGTGTGAGTGTATGAGAGTGTGTGTGTGAGTGTGTGTATGAGTGTATGTGAGAGTATGTGTGAGTGTGTGTGTGTCTAAGATGAAAAGAACCCCACATCCCTGTTGTCCTTCCTGTCTTAGCTCCCTGGCTGTGTTTCGTCTCCTAGCCCCGCTACCAGGAACAATTTCTAGATAAAGTCAGGAAACTCTTTTTGTCTCTAAAACTCTGACCTCAGAATCAATAGCCTCCATTCTCTTTCTTCTATACCCACCTTGGGGACTTGTCTGATTCCCCAACGTCTTTTGGCTTTTTGAGAAGGTGAAGGTTAGCATTTGGTTCCTGTTGCAGTGTCTTGTCTGGTGTGTGCTGGGCAGAGAGCTGCTTCCTGAAGGGTTTACTGTGTCTCCTCCTGGGCAAGCCTCTCAACTTGAAAAGCTGTAGCTTCAGCATCTTTTCCTGTTTCAGACAAACTCAAGTCATGGTCACTTAGACTGTGTCTGTATGTGGAGAGGGCAAGAGGGGATTGGGAATGAATCTTGATGGGGATCTTGGCAGGATTTAGAAATACGTAGCAGATAAACTTCTGGATTTGTCTGTGAGGATATTTCCGGAAAGATTTGACTGAGGTAGGAAGATCCACTCTGAATCTGGGTGGTGCTGTTCTGTGGGGATTAGGTTCCTGAGTGAATAAAAAGGAGAGTAGAATACAGGCAATCAGCTTTCTGATCAGCTACCCAAGGCTGCTGCATCTCTACTATGATGGACTGTATCCCCTCTATGAGCCAGTTTTGCCAGTTACCCTGATTCAGTACTGAAGAAGGTAACTGACACAGATGAAGCACGGAGGTTGGAGTGTGGCCTAGGTTTCCTCATCTCAGCTATGCTTGGTAGAAGGGAAAAAAAAATCTAGCTATCCATGCAGGGCTTTGTGGCTCCTGTGCTGCTGGCATCTGTGTTATTGGGAAAAGACTGTTCCCATTGGAGGAGAGAAGAAGACGCAGGACTCAGGCAGCCAGGCCTCCAGGACTCCTGTCCTTACTGAAGTTGAGGAAGTGAAAGAGAGGGGAATATATTAGGGATTTCTTGGAAGAGTGGGAGTTGGGGGGAGGAACTTTGCATGTGTTTGCATGTGTAGAATTGTCAAATAATAAAAGAGTAATTTCCTAATCTAAACATCTGATGTCTTTATAAAAAGAAGCAGCAGGGATGTGTGTGTGCGCATGCGTTTATGTGTGTGTGTGTGTGTGTGTGTGTGTAGGAAAGGCCATGTGAGGACATGATGGGAAGGTAGCCAAGGAAAGAGGCTTAAACCTGCTGACACTTTGATAATGGACTTTCAGCCTCTAGACCTGTGAAAAAGTGATTTTTGTTGAGTAAGCTGTCTAGTCCTTGGCATTCTGTTTTGGAACTCTGTGTATTAGTCAGCTTTCTATCACTGTGACAAATTTTTGAGGCAAGTCAACTTACAAAGACCAAAGGTTTACTTTGGCTCACTGCTGCTGCCATTGCTAATGAGTGGCTACAAACCTAGGATTCTGTTAGAACTGGATTTCTGTTAATTCTTTTCAGCACATTACTGTGCTCAGCCTTAATTTATTTTTCAAGGAGAGAGCACATTTATCAATAGCCCATTGGGTAGTTAGGGGGAATTATAGAGAAAACTCAGCTTGAGTAGTATGACCCACAAACTAGTCCATTGAAGGCTCTGGGGTCTGTAGCTGAGCTGTGGACCTGTCACCTTGGGGGAGTATTCTTTGGGCTCCATTTTCAAGTCACTCTCCCTTGAATCAAAGTCCAGTGTGGGTAGGTCTCACTAGCTGAGTCTCAGCCTTCTGGCTGCAACTTGATCACATGGAGTAGTAGGAAGTCCAAAGTCAAGGAGTCACATCTGCTGAGAGTCTTCTTGCTGGTGAGGATCCTGTAGAGTCTCAAGGTTGCTGCTCAGGGCATCACATGGTTGCACAGAATCCAGAATATTCCATGTTAGCTGTTTGTATGGGTGTGAACTAGCATCTCACTGTGGTCTGATAGTCATTTCCCTCAGTTATAATGAGGTTGGTCATCTTTTGTGCTTATTGCCTGTTCCTGTATCTTCTATGGCAAAGCCTGTGTTTATGGATCTTTGGCTATATTTGAATTGGTGTATTTGAGGTTGTTTTTTTTTTTTTTTTTTTTTACTGAGTTCTAGGAATTCTTCTTTTAAAATTTCATTCTATTCTCTTTGTCTGCATATAGAGGTCAAAACATAACTTTCAGGAGTCAGTTCACTGTTTCCGATGTGGGTTCCAGGGACAGAACTCACATCAGGTTTGTGTGGTCAGTGCTTTTACCCACTGAACCCCTCACTGGCCCTAGAAATTCCTTTCATTTATTTGTTTATGTATGTATGTATGTATGTATGTATGCATGCATGCATGTATGTATATATGTATTTTTTTTGAGACAGTCTTATGTGGCTGAGTCTGGTCTTGAGCTGTTTATGTAACTGAGGATGACCTTGAACTTCTGATCTTTTGTATGTTGGGATTTCAGGCATGAAGTACCACACCTGGTTCGCTTGTAGTACTGAGGTAGATAAGGCCTCTACCAACTGAGCTGCATCTCTACCACTAGGAATCCTCTTTAGATTCTGCAAACCTGGGGTCCCTGGTGCTTGTGTACCTCCCTCATCCCTAGAAGCTTTATAGTTCTCAGTTCTGCAAATTCCAGCTGCCTTGATCATCTTGAACATCTCTTTTGTTCTCAACTTTGTGAGATGGCCTGGCCCTATTTGGACGTTGCTTCTGTACTGAGGTCCAGAATCTGCTCCCAGGAAGGAAGCTCCAATGAGGGTAGCTCTCATATCATGTGAGTTCCCTTTCTCATAGCAAGTATAACTGCAAGTGGAGAGTTCAAGTAGAGGTCAGTAAGTGGCATTGGCTTTGGTTAAATCTATATACCAAGGATATCATCAAGCCCAGGGGTAGTTCTAGCTTTCTATTAGGTTGTGTTTAGGTTTCCTCAGCCATAGCTTTCCCTAGTGGCTGCTGTGCTTTGAGACACTCCATCGGAACATCTAGCATCATTTACCACCTACATCTAAACTATAGCTGCTTTGTGTCCTTACATATGTGACTTATATCACAATGGGCTTCTCTTGAGGAGGAATTTAAGCAAAACAGGGTGAGACTGGATTGGAACTAGAGGAGAAAATGGAGTCTCAAGATCATGTAGCTTAGCACTTTATTGGTTTTTGACAGATTCAGCTACTGGCGTGTAACCACAATCTGTGCTGCATGGACATAGCCCTCAGAGATCACTGAAGGTTTTCTTGGGGGGAGGCCTGGGCCACAGGTCCATGCAGAGTTTCCTGCCCTTCCCTATTCTTACCTCTGTTCATTTTTTTCTGTCTCCCCTTGAGACATATCATGAGTACTAGGCTGACCTCATACTCACTGTGAAGCCCAGGGTGACCTTAATCTTTAGCTCTTTCCCCCCCCCCCCCCGTACCTCTTGAGTCCTGGGATTACAGGTGTACACAGGCATTCCCAGTTTGCTAATGCTGAGGCTGGAGCTCAGGACTTCGTGCCTGCTAGGCAAGTGCTCCGCCAACTAAGCTGCATCTCCAGCCCTGGTGCTGTATTATTCTTTTGCTCCTAGACTTATGACGAAGACAGTTTTGTAACACCTGTGCAGGGGGTTTGGGGAGGTGAAGGGGTTGGGGATAGGCAGGTGAGGATTTAGCAGAGGGGAGTTTAGGAGCTCCAAAATATCTACAGGAAGTAGTGGTCAGGCAAATTCTGTGAATTTGATAGGTAGGGCCCTTTCCCTACCTAGGCATTACAGTTCCATCCCAACCAAAAATACAATAGATGGGAAAATAGAGTTCCTACTAGGTCTCCTGGAGGAAACTAACAAAAGACATTATCAATTTCCTATTGCTGTTCATAAGAAATCATTGCAAATATAGCGGCTTAAAACATCCCCGTTTATTCTTGTATAGTTAGAGGCTGGATATTGAAGGTTGCTATGTCAACAGGGATGTATTCTTTTTGGTGGCTTCAAAGAAGAATCCATTTCCTTCCATTTCAGCTCCCGGAAGTTTCATTCCTTGGCCTGGAGGCCTATACCACTTATTTATTTATTTGATAATGCTAAATATACCTATTTGATTGAAAATGATTAGAAGTTACTTTAATTTAGTAACAATTAATTGAAGTTTATTGTCTCTGTCTTGTCTTGAACTGATTTTTATTTTTCATTCCTTTTTGAGTCACTCCACTCTCTTGATTCTGCTGTTAAATCTGATCTGTCTCTCTCACTGCCTTTGTGATCACATTGGGCTAACCCAAATAATTTAGGAGAGTTTCCTCACTTCAGAATCCTTAATTTAATCATATCTGCATATTATTTCTGTTTCAGGCCACACAATTCAAAGTTCTAAGGAGTTGGTGTAGATGTCCTCAAGGATTCCTCTGTGCAGCCTTCCATAGGACAGGAAGCTTAGCTGGTGGAGCCTCTGTCCTCTAAAGCTCGCTGGGGTCACGAAACTTCTTTCGGGCAGAAAATCCTGTAAGGAAGGGCTTTGGACTAAAAGCCTGTGTGGGACCTGCATGATGAGGTGAAGCCCTGAGAATGAGGAGAACTCTACCAGGACCAGGAAGTTGAGAATTCTCTGGAGTGTTCCATCTTGGTCAGGTCACAGAAGATGCTACAAGGTCTCTGACACACTGACTGAAGAGAGACTAAGACAGGACTTAAACTGTACTATTTTCAGATTTGAACATTGTGGCACACACCTATATTGCTTGCATTTGGGAAGTGGAGACAGAAGGATCAAGGTTCAAAGTCATCTTCAGCTACTTAGTAAGTTCAAGGCCAGTCAGGGATGAGACCCTGTATTAGTATTTCCATTGCTGTGACAAAAATACCATGATCAAAAGCTACTTGGAGAGGAAAGGGTTTATTTCCTCTTACAGCTCTCAGGTCGCAGTCCATCCTTGTGAGAAGTCAGGGCAGAGATTGAAGCAGAGGCCATGGAAGAACACTGTGTACTGGCTTGCTCAGTTTACTTTGTTATAGCACCCAGGACCACCAGCCCAGGGATGGTACTGCCGACAGTGGTCTGGATCCCCTTCATCAATCGTTAATCAAGAACCTGCCCCACACAGGCCTGCCTTCAGGCCACTTATAGAGACAGTTTTTCAGTTGAGGATCTTTCTTCTCAAATGACTCTAGCTTGTGTCAAATTGACAAAATAACTAGCTAGATAAGACCTCTTATCAGGAAAACTAAAAAATGAAACCAAAACAAATTACTCTCAAACAGTGTCTACCTTCAGGGGATAACTGAGAGGATACATTGAATTAATACATTCAAATTGTTTAAGACACTGCCTGGCACAAAATTAACACTCAGTGTTGGGTCTCCTTGGCTGTTCAATAATGTCTGGTCCTTATCTCACTCCTCCACCAGCCCCTAGGCCCACAGGAAGCAGAGCAACATTGAAAATCCATCAAACACAGGAAAGAATAGGTTGGCTAGTGGTGTGAACTTGCAGGGGGTGCAGTATCCTGACACCACACCTATGAGCATCTACCTCTTTTGCTGCTAAAAGTTTCCATTTGCTCTTACAGTAGGAGAAGAGCCCACAGTAAAGCCTCTGACTGCTGTTTTCATTTCAGTTTCTCATCGGATTTTGATTTTGAGAAGGGACATAAGGCATGTAGCTAAAACAGAAATGATTGGATAGGAAAGGTGGGAGCAAAGAAGAGGAGAGGGGGACTAAGGTAGAAGAGATTCATTTAATTGTCTGGATTCTTTACAATGTCCTGGAGGTGGAGGGCACTGGAGCTCGAGGAGTGACTACTGAGCTGGAAGATGGCTGATGAAGAGCACATTCTGCTTAAGAAGCTGCACACAGTCAGACCTTTTGTACCTAGTGGGTCTACTGTAGTGACCTTTGGGGAGGCGTTTCTCTGAATGACAGCCTTCACATTTGGATGATCCAGTCCCTCCACTCACTTCCGCTCCTCATGTAGATGGTAGGACCTGTAGAACCCCACACCTTTTAGTGCTATGTGAAGCCCCTTCCATTTTCAGAGTCCATTCTTCTCCTGTGCTGAGGCCTGAAGTGGCATCATCTGCTTCTGCTGTTCCTGCTGCTGTTGCTTTTGCTTTCCTCTGCTCCTGGGGAAGGAAAGCAGATATTTGGGTTTGCAGCCTCCTGTTTGGGTTTGAGATGGGGCAGGCTCTCCCCTCAGCTGTTACTAGCCATCACTATCTGCTCTCAAATGGCAACTACTTCTTTCTGGAGCTGAGAGCCCCAAGGATTATGGGAGAATCTTCCACTTGGAGACAAAGGGAAAAAGCCCTGACATGGAAGAGGAGGGCTGGGTCTGAACCTCAGTGCTGCCCTAGACTGGGTAGGTGACCTGGAGTAAGTCACTGATCCTCCTTGGGGGATACCAACCTGCTCTTCAGGTCCTGCACTGTATCAGGCAGCGGCTTGCCCAAGGTCTCTGGCAGCAGGGGAGTGATTGCACTGGCGGCCACGGGGACAGCACCGAAGATGAAGAGAGGCATGGAGGGGTAGATCTCTGCAGTCATGCTCACCAGTGGGCTCACGATGCTGCCCACCCGGGCCATGGTGCTGCCCATGCCCAGGCCTGTCTGCCTGTGGTCAGATAGGTGCTGGTTAAAGCTCTGGCATGGGTACCAGTGGCCACATTTGGAGCAGGGCAGTTCCCTCACCATCCTTGTGCCTCCCTTTTTCTACTTGATTAGCAAATGATTCCACATTTCTGTGTTTGGCTGTTGTTTGTGCTGGAATCAAAGCCAGAGCTTTGCATAGACCAGGCAGATGCCTTACTACTGGCATCCCCAGACCCTTGTGGTGTCTTTTAAAACAAAAAGGGAAATGGGGAAGGACTGTCATTAGAGAATCAAGAGACTTGAAACTGAGTTCTGCCTCTTTCCTTAAGCTGCTGTGTGACCTTCAGCCAATATCTTTACAATCTCTGGGCTTCAGTTTTCAGCTGTCATGTGAGACCATTGGGTAAGACCAGGGATTCTGGAATGTGTTTTTCTTTTTCTTCTTTTCTTCTTTCTTTCTTTCTTTCTTTCTTTCTTTCTTTCTTTCTTTCTTTCTTTCTTTCTCTCCCTCTCTCTCTCTCTCTCCCTCCCTCCCTCCCTCCCTCCCTCCCTCCCTCTCCCTCCCTCCCTCCCTCCCTCCCTCCCTCCCTCCCTTCCTTCCTTCCTTCCTTCCTTTCTTTTTCTGGCTGTGCTAGGGATGGAACTCTGGACCTCACACTCATGAGACAACTGCTCCACCCCTGAGCTACACCGCATCACACCTGCATACCTTATGAATCATAGCTGTCTCCATGTCACAGAAACCTGTTAGTTAGGATCCCCAGGGGAAGGGACCTGGAAGCTGCATGTTGCTTGTGTGTTAAGAATATTTATTCTCTATGAGAGCTGGCAAGATGGCTCAGTGACTAAGAGCACTGGCTGCTCTTAGAGAGGAGAGGACCCAGGTCCAGTTTTCAGTACCTACATGGCAGCTCATAACCATCTGTAACTCCAGTTGTAGCGGATCTGACATTGTCTTCTGTGCCCAATGGGCAGGTACATGGTATATGTACATACATGTGGGCAAAACACTCACATGATAAATAAAAATAAATAAATAAATCTAAAAATAAATCCTGCTAACTGAGAACATTCCTTGTGAAAGAAGACGTTAAAAACACCGACTCAAGAGCAACTGCATTGGGTTTCACACACGAGCTGTGTGATCTTGGAGAGTATACCTAACTTCTCTGTGTTTCTGTTTTCACATGTGTTAAAGGAAAATGATAATGTCTACCTTGATCTGTTTTGAGAAATAAGTGAGTCAATATTTGTGAAAAGATTAAGACAGTACATGCTTTACTTGAATGCTTGGTACATAGTACACACTGTCTAGAAGTCATAAAGTCGTGGAATAGTATCCAAGATGCCTCAGGGTTCTCATCCCAGCACCGTGACCTCTCAGGTCTTTGACATTTTATGTGATGTTTACATTCAATTCCTAAGGTAGACATATTGCTTTATTTCTTAACATCACTCCCATCTTACCATAAAGTGGTGCTGAGTTTGCTCATACGGCTGGTATGTTGTCAGGAATGGTTCTTGTAAAAAGTTGCATGTGTGTTTGTGTCTTTGATTTCAGATATACTGCTTAGTTTAAGATGAAGTTTAGATATGATCACAGCTTGTAACTTGTATTCTGGGGTCTTCAGCTGATTGTCTCTGAGATGTGACTCTCTACCCTGTTCTCGTTGGTAACTTCTAGATCTCCTTGAGGGGGTTAGGTGGTGGCTGGACAGCCACACCTCTGCCAGCCAGACCCTGACACGTGTAACTGAGTGGTTCCTATATATCTTGCCCCAATGAATGGTTTTTGGAGATGTTCTGGGTACTAGGCTATACTCTGGGGTTCTGGCTTTAATGTGGGCAAGAGACTATCCTTCCCTAGACTCTCCATGCACTGAGTACCCTCTTACCGAATCACAGTGGGGTACAGCTCTCCGGTGTACAGGAAGATGCAGTTGAAAGAGGAAGCCAGACAGCCCTTTCCTAGCACAGCCAGGGATGTGCGTACGATTGTATGGCCTAGAGAGAAAGGAGTGGGAGATGGGGAGCAAGGGGATCGAGGTTGGAGGTACTGTTTTTTTCTTCTTCTGAGAAGTTGGGTTATGTCTGAAGGGGCAGGGTGGGTGGGACTGAGAGCTGATAGACTGGTAAGTGCTCACCCTTTGGTATTATGCCATTCAGTAGGATGCAGATGCCTGCCAGCAGCAGGGAGGCCAACTGTGCAGGCCGGCGGCCTATGGAGTTGATGACTAGGAAGCACACGAACTTGGCAGGCAGGTCCACGGCTCCAAAAATCACCTGGATAAGGTATATGCTGACCCCAAAGCCCTGCAGGTCCATGACCAGCCCGTAGTAGGCAAAGCTAGTGGCAAACCTGGTATGAGGGAGAGATATGTGGAGCTGGTTAGATGGGCTTAAACAAGGGTGCTCATAGCTGGGCAATGGTGGTGCTTGCCTTTAATCCCAGCATAAGAGGCAGATGCAGGTGTGTCTCTGTGTTTGAGGCTAGCCTGATCTACAAAGTGAGCTGAGGATACACAAAGAAACCCTGTTTTGAAAAACTAAAATCAAACCAAAATCAACCCACTCCCCTCAAAAAAACCTCCAAGAAAACAAAACAAAACAACAACAAAAATCAAGGATGCTCTTCCATAAATACAGTGATGCATGGAGTATCCTGCTTTGGGACCTGAGATCTGCTTTGGTTATTGCTTCTTTAGACACATAGCAATTACATATTCAAACTGCACATATTCAAACTGCACAGTTGCACTATTGGAGCAGTCCTCTAATCCTGTGCTAACTTGACACCCCAGGGAGTTGGGGAACTTTCACTTAGCTGCTAAGTAGGATTTATGCACTCTCAGTCTTTATCTTATCTGCTGGACTGAGGGAGGACAGGTTACCGTGTAAGCTACATCAAGGTTCTGACCATGCCCCACTTAACTGTCATGGGATTACCATGGTGATGCATACGAAAGAGAGAGAGAGAGAGAGAGAGAGAGAGAGAGAGAGAGAGAGAGAAGAGGAGAGGAGAGGAGAAAGGAGAGGAGAGGAGAGAGAGAATGGGAACACTGAAAAGAAGATTTGAGCTTACATCATCTTTGTCCCAAGTGTGTTGTGGGGAATATGTGTGGCACGTGTGGCTTCTCTTATGCCTGTGCTGGTTTCCCTCCAGGTACTACCGGAGCAATAAAGTCTCTGAGCGTTTTTCAAAGCACACTGGTTTGACCTCACAATATAAACTTGTGGGCTCTGGAAATCTTATCTGTGGTCCTGATAAGGTGGTTTATCCTGGAACAGGGCTGGGAGAGGAGCTGGGAGACTAGTGACCAGTTTGAGCCCGGGGACTGGGTGGAGCTGGAGGGCGATGGTTTCTTTGAGGGTCTCACTACCAGTCATAGCAGATCTGCTGATTTTTCCTCCCCTTCCCTCCCTTTTCCACCCATTTTATCCATGCCCTCCCCCAGCCTGATTTTGATCTTTTGATTAGCCCGCTTGTCCAGCAGTGTGTCTGTCTGAGCCTACCACAGCATGGAGAGACAGATGAAGAGGTGTCGAAGGGTGGGGCAGCGCAGCAGCTCCACGGCTGAGGCCTGGCCTTTGCCTTGAGTCAGTTCCTTCTGCAGGCTAGTCCGGAGCACCTGGTGGGATGGGCGTGACTCAAAGCCTGAGCTTTCCCTAGGGGACCCTTTTGTCCAACCTCTGAATCTTGTGTCTTGGTATTGGGGATTGGGTTGGAGCTCAGGCGGTGTTTAGGAACAAATGAGTCTTACCTCTATATTCAGTTTAGCTCCCTCTTCTTGTTTCCCATTGATCCTGGCCACTCTCTGCAGGGCTCGGAGGGTGAGGTCCAGCCTTCCTGAGGAGGAGTACCAGCGGGCTGACTCAATGAAGAACCTGGAAGTGAGGATGGAGAGAGGGCAGATGTTGGCATAGTCTCAGTTTCAGTCTTCTGGGTTAGAGGTATGTAGTAGGGTTTTACTTATGTTCTGGGGACCAGGGCCCTTGCCAAGAGCCCCTTAAGGACAAAGGCCAGCTCTATAAAGACCCGTTTCCCAACCCAGAAGCCCCTGCTCCTGGGTGCTGGGTAGAGGCGTGCCAGCAGGCAGGTCAAACTGTGGTGTGCCAGAGAACTGCCACCCTCCTTCAGAACAAAACCTATCCCAGCCTTGGCTTCAGAATTTATTCAAGAGAAGCATTGTCTTGGAGTCAGCTTTATGGCTTGATGGACTCTCTGGGGAAGTTTGCGCCAAGCTCTGGGCGATGGCTTGTCTGTTGTAGCCCCATAGACTTCGGGCAATCAATCTTTCCCGCCCCAGATCCCACATACCAAGAGTAGATGAAGGCAACGAAAAAAGGCACAGAGACCACAAGCTGCAGGTGGCGCCAGTGGGGCACAGCATAGGCGATACCAGCCAGGAGGAATTGGCCCAAGCTGTAGACATAGCCGATCAAGGTGCCCACATAGGCACGGGTGTGGATAGGCATCCATTCCACATCTGGAAAGGGTTAAAGTGGTGGGGGTAATTGGGCTGCTAGATGGGAAGGGTCCTCTCTTCCCCCTCCCAATTGTGTTTTTTCCCGACTCTGTAGAAGATGTATTGGTGAGATTGGGCACCAAGGTAGGGAGAGCGGAGACATTAAGTGGAAGTAGGAATTAGGAGTTAGATTCAGGATTCCCTGGAACTGGCCTCTCCATGCTCCTGCTGCTTTTTGGCCCTGCCCTAAGGGCCTGACTACAGCCCCTTTCCGTGCAGAGTTACTCTGACCACTCAGTCTGTTCTCAGCAGCAAGCACTGCCTTTCCCTCAGTCCCGGACTGGATTCACCCTGCGTGGTCAGAGCACTACTTTTTTTCCATCCTGGAGCATCAGTCTAGGTAGGAAGGGTCCGCTACTGTGTTAAGGTCTCGAGAGGAAGGGCTGGGTTTCTGATGGACTTCTGATTCTACTGCTGGGATACACTTGAATATTTATATTGACTTTGGAGCCTTAGGCATGATTTAGCTCTATGTCAGGCCTAGCTAGTTCTTCAATCTAGAGAATTGTGAATTCCTGAATTTCTTCTGGGCTTGAGGGATGACTGCAGGTAAATTTTGTTTCTTCTCCTCAGCCTCAGATTCATTATCTGGGAAATTGTGTATATGTGTGTGTGTGTGTAAAATCTACTAGAGGAAACACACTGATGGTTTATGAATACACTATTCTCAATCACTAAGTATGTTTGGTGCATATGATGCTGGCTCCTCCTTACTTAGAAATATTAGACTAACCATGATACTAAAATAATTACAATATTTTATATTAATTTTAAGAGTTGAGAGAGATCAGGGCATGGTGGTATCTGCCTGCAATCCCAGCACTTGGGTGGGGGAAGCTGAGTGTTGTGAGTTGGAGGCTACATAGTAAGACTATGTTTCAAAACAAAACAAATAAACAATACCAGTGAAAACAGAGCGAGATCTGACTTCTTGGCTGGGAGTGCCTTTGATATTTCTAGCTAGGATGTTTCTTTTTTAAAAACTTACATTTTTATTTACTTATCCTCTTATTCTATCTTTTCTGTGTATATGTCTCTCTCCCTCTCCCTCTCCCTCTCCCTCTCCCTCTCCCTCTCCCTCTCCCTCTCTCTCTCTCTCTCTCTCTCTCCTCTCTCTGTGTGTGTGCCTGTATGTGTGCTTGTCCTGACAAGTGTGGAAGTCAGAGAACTGCTAACTTGCAGCAGTTGGTACTTTTCTGTCACCATGTTGATCCTGGAGATTGAACTCAGGTCATTAGACTTGATGGCAAGTGTCTTTACCCACTGAGATATCTTGCAACCCCCACCATCTTTGCTATTTATTCTAGACTGGTCTAGGACTCATTATATAGACCTGTCTGGCTTCACACTTGAGACAGTCTTCCTACCTCTGACTCCCAAGCACTGGAATTGTGGGAACATGTCACCATGCCTGGTCTGTCTCACTAGCCTTCAGACCTCCTTTGGATACAGTCTTCGCTACTCCTAAGGTCTTCTGTACCTGACTTGTTGTGGGCACTCTGACCGTGGAGTTGGCAATCTCATTCTAAGTGAGGGGTCAAGGTGGTGTGAGCTGGGGGCTGGGGAAGGCAGTGTTAATGTTTACTGGAAATGCAGATCTAAGGAGATTTTGGGTTGAGAGGAGGTGGGCTCAGAAGGTGAGGACTGGCAGGACTGGGTGGCGAGAGGGGACACGATGGGCAGTCCTCACTTAGTGTCATGCAGTTGATTGCAATGCTAGCCAGAGACATGCCCGAGAGGAGCCGGAAAATGCAGTAGACAGTGTAGTTGGGTGCATAGGCTGCACAGGTTCCCGACACAGCTGTCTGCAGGTAGTTCAAGATCAGCACCTTCCGACGGCCCAGCCTGTGGGGGAGGGAAGACCTGTGTCAGGGGTCTGAGGACTACTGGGAGCCAGGCTGAGCTACACAGGAGAGGAGTAGCTGCCTATGGTGATGTCCCAGACTGCAGTTTTCTGAGGACCTAAGAAGAATCCCAAGTCTTGAACTTAAGCCAGCCACCCCTGCCTTAAAACCAGCCAGGGGCCCCCATCCCAGTTTAGCCCAGCTCTTTGGCTTACCCAGGACTGACCTGTCTGCCAGGTAGCCAAACATCATGGCTCCCAGCAGCACTCCCACCATGTACAGGGATTGGGCCAGCTGGCGGAAGGCCCGATGAGAGCACACAAGGTTCCACTGTGGGGAGAGGTAAGCCAGGGTTGGACAGAGAAGAGCCTGATGCAGGGAAGCCCCTCAACCTCCTCTAGGAAGGTCTCCAGGGTCTACGTCACTCTCTCTCAGTAATGCTTCTCTTTCTTGTTGGACTTACAGTTCCTGGGAGATAAGCACACTTACAACACTCAGCAACTTCCACATCCACCCTTTTTACAAATACTGTCTTCTTGAATGTTTTAATTTCATCTTCTGGTCTTGGCCCCTGAGAAGCTTGACTGTGTGTGTGTTTGTGTGCGCATGTGTGTCTGTCTGTCTGTCTGCCTGCCTGCCTGTCTGTGTAGGAGGAGAAGTAGTGTCACATGGAGAGAAAGCCCCACATTCTTACCTCAGTCACGATGGTTGAAGGGAAGGTGCTGTTGTCGTAGACCCAGCCATCTATGCAGGGCTCTGTGACTCCGGTGTCATTGACCTCTGTGCCATTAGAAAAAGGTGGTCCCCGCTTGGGGGAAGTAAAGCGGAGGCAAGATTCAGGTCGTCCTTGCTTGTCCAGGGGCAGCCAGGCCTCCAGACCTCCATCTTTGCTGAGGTTGGCATTGGCAGGTGGGCGACAGTGGTGAGTGGGGATAGCAGCAGTGAAGTTCTGCACGGTGTTGTGGGAAGCCATCAGCAACAGGGGAGCAACCACCATGGTGATCTGGATCAGCTGGAAGCGTCCGACGCCCCCCACCTGTTTCAGGAGGTCATTGAAGGCCATGGGGCTGGGCCAGGCTGAGTGGTCAATGACTGAGGACCTCTAGTCCCAGGAACTCTGTCTGTCTGTCTGCTGCCCTTTGCCTCTGCAGCTGAGTGACTCCTGGAGCTGGAGCTGAGCCGGTTCTGTGGCGGGACACGGCAGGCTGGTGGGCTGCCCCTCCTTTCTCTCTCCCCTGGTTCTGGCCCTCCCTTGCCCTCGCCTCTTTTCTTCACTTCGGGGGTCTGGATAGCTCAGCTTTCAGGGTCTGTTGGAGCCCTGACTCTTACGCAGGCAGCTTTTAATCTTTGTCCTAAAGACAATGAGTTAAAGTGTGACTTGGTGTCAGAAGGATTAACCCTGTAAGTATTCCTTGTGTCAGTGGAATTTCTCCAAGTGGGTATGAAGGGCAAGAGAGGATGGATGAGACTGAGAGTGATTGGATTCACTAGGGGAGGCCATTTGGGCAGAAGAATGCAGAAGGGGACAAGGTGGGATCTCCTGTCTTCCTTCTGTTGAGCAAGCTGGGCTCTGGGAAATGTTGTGGCCTTTTGAAGGGTTTCTGTGGATACATAGTCTGTCTTCTGGAATAAGACCAGAGAAAACACAGCAAGTCCTGTTGAACCTGAATGCCATATTGATGGTCAATTTTAAAAAAGTGTAGCCCTAATATTGAACAGGCCATGTTTATATCCAAAATTATGCATTGATTTGATACTGATCTGACTGGGAATAGTGTATTCTTATTTGCTAAATTGAGCAACCGTAACCTTTGGTCTTCTGAGGACAGACAGCTCACATCTTGCAGGAACATGGCTTTGTACAACTGGAAGAAACAACAGAAGTCAGAGGTTGCTCTTAATGGCATGGGGACCAGACATAATGTGGGATCCCTCTTCTGGGATCTCAAATTTCACCTTCTTGATTATTCTTTGTTTTTGAAGAGCCTCACATAGCTCAGGGTGGCCTTTAGGTCAATACATAGTCAAGGCTGGTCTTTAATGGCTCCTCCTGACTCTTCCTTCCTGATGCTTGGATTGTAAATGTAAACTACCACATTGTTTACCTTAAATTATCTATCTATCTATCTATCTATCTATC
>NW_021604729.1:2545293-2631431 GCF_004785775.1 Grammomys surdaster
ATCTATCTATCTATCTATCTATCTATCTATCTATCTATCTATCTATCTATCATATCTATCATCTATCTATTCTATCTATCTATCTATCTATCTATCTATCCATCCATCCATCCATCTATCTTTGTGTGTGTGTGTGTGTGTGTGTGTGTGTGTGATGACTTGTGCATGGAGGTCTGAAGATAACTTGTAGGAGTGGGTTCTCTCTTTTTACCATATGGGCTTTGGGGATTGAACTCATGTCATCAGGCTTGGCAGCAAGCCTTTACCTGTCACCTCACTGGCCCCTGTTTCCTCCTTTAATTGTCTTGGTTTAATTTTTCCCTTGTGTTTTTTATTTCTAAAAATTATTTTACTTATTTCATATGTATTGGTGTTTTGCTTGCATGTATCTGTTCACCATATGTGTGCCTGGTACTAATCTGGTGTCAGATTCTGTGGAACTGGCATTACAGACAGCTGTGAGCCACGATGTAGGTACTGGGAATTGAACTGGGATCCTATACAAGAGTAGCAAATGCTCTTAACCACTGAGCTACCTCTCTATTATTTTCAAAACAAGGTTTCTCTCTGTAGCCCTGGCTGTCTTGGAACTCACTCTGTAGGCCAGGCTGGCCTTGAATCCAGAGATCCACCTGGCTCTGCCTCTAAAGTGCTGTGGTTAAAGGTATGAGACACCACTGCTCACCTAATTTTAATTTTTCATAAATGAGCATGAACCTATCTTATTTTTAGCTTCAAGTTTAGGACCTGACTTGAATTCCTCCAACAGTTTTTGGATCGTGAGCCCTGGTTACTCACAATCGGAGGCAGTGTTGAATACTAATTGGATGTTTCTCTTGGATCCGATTGGTTGGATCACAGACTGAGGAGGCTGAGGGCAGGCTGCTACTCTATGGCTTTGATTTGTAAGGAGCATCTTGGTGTAAAACACCGAATCCTGGAGTCAATCCTTTTTCCATATTCTCATACTGTGTGACAGGAGCAAGTCATAACTCCTGTTTACCTCTTTGAAGATTGGGATGATTTTCATGTCCCCTTAATTTTGTTCTTGGAGGGTTAAGTGAGCCAACACAGGCAGAGTTTAAAGAAGCCTTTGTCCAAGTATGCAAATTTGTGCCTGTAGTTCCTAGCTCCTGGGGAGCCCAAGGCAGGAAGATTGAGTCCAGGAGTTCAAAACCACCTTGGGCAGGAGGATCAATATTCCAAGATTAGTTTTGGCTACAGAATGAAGTCTGATAGTACCCTCGACTTGATGAGACTCGTGGTTAAAGAATCTCTTACCAGGAAAAAAAAAAAGCTAGATACTATGCTTATGCAGACTGCAGTTTTATGCATTAAATTGGATGGGGTTTATTGTCTACTGAGGTTTTCAGACACATGAGGTGTTAGACTAAGGTCTTAATTTCAAAGCTGGCTTCCTCCTTTTTCTCTTCTAATAGGGTCTCATTATATATCCCAGGCTGGCTTCAAACTCCTGACTCTCTGAGTCAGTGCTGGTATTATAGGCCTGGAGCTACTACTTATGGCCAGAGTTGAAACTCTTCTTAACTGTGGCTCTAGGGGTATTTTCTGCCAAGCTAAAGGGGTTTTGGAGGTAAGCTAGCTTTGTATGTAGAGAAGAGACCCAGAGGAGATTGTAATTCATCCCAGCCTCCCCCTCCCTGCATGTGTTGATTCTAGCTGGACTCCATGGGTGTCCAGATGCCTGATACATTCTCCAGGCCAAGGTATATAAGAACCTGTGGCCTGGGGAGGCGAGGACAGCTGGACAAACAGCTTAGAGGCTGTGAGGTCAGTTCCCTGCCAAGACTTAGTGCTCTTCTAGAGGAGTAGGCAGAGTGCCAAGGGTAGTGGGGCGCTCTCCTGCAAGCACCCTTCCTCTCCAAGCTTGTGCCTAATCCTGCTCTGGATAAGAATGTCTTTCTCAGTTCCTCTCCTAGTTAGGGTTACTATTGCTGTGATTGACACCATGACCAAAGCAACTTGGGGAGGAAAGAGTTTATTTGCTTACACTTCCAAATCATAGTCCATTACTTAAGAAAATCAGGACAAGAACTCAACCAGGGCAGGAACCTGGAGATAGAGTTGATGCAGAGGCCGTGGAGGAGTGATGCTTACAGGTCTACTCCTCATAGTGTGCTCATCCTGCTTTCTTATAGCAGCAAACCCAACAGTTCAGAGTGTAGCATCACCCACAGCGGGCTGGGCCCTCACTCATCAATCACTAATTAGGAAAATGCTATCTAGGCTGGTGTACAGCCCGATTTATGGAGGCACTTGCTTAATTGAGGTTCCCTCCTCCTTAATGACCATAGCTTGTTCTAAGTTGATAGAAAACTAGCCAGCACAGCTCCTGACCAGTCGTAAGTCTGGCTGAGTCTATAAAAGCCTCTATTGGAGACTCTAGGAACTGAACTGTGGCAAGATCCCAAGATTTTCAGATCTGGGGACTGTCCCTTGTTGATCTTGTGGTTCATTAAAAATTCAGGGATGGGACTCCTCTGTGCTAAGTGGATCATTGGCTTAAATTCTGGTTGTTCTCTGTGGGAGGGTGTCAGCTCTGGGGTCTGGATATGGGCAGAAGCTTCACTCCCCCTCCCCCTAGCAGAACCACTTCTCACTGGGATTGAGAGCTGTCACTCAGCTGAAAACAGACACAGATGAAACTGAGGCTCAGACAGGAGCACAGTTGCCCGATGATCATACTGCAAGTCTCACACTCAGTTCTTCTGACTCTTTTGTTCTCCCTACTGTTCGAGTTGCTGTCACATAGGCTAGATTTTTCTGGGATAAGTGCTGACTTCGTATAACTACATTCTGTTAAGTCAATGGGATTCAAAGTGTGGGACTACATGTGATTTTTATTACTTTGTGACACCTTTCAAGTAAATAATTTACAGATCAAAGAAGACACTTTGGCTCAAATTATGTTCTAGAAGCATGGAGTTGAAATGACCCGGAGAGTTCAGAAGACTCCAGCTGCCTGCCATCATCTGAGCCGGAAATTTCAGGACCAAAGTGAACCTTGTGCCTTGTTCTTGGCTACACCAGCCAGCAGGCAGTATAAGCCCTTCCAAAACCGCTGTTTCAAAGCTAGATTTGAGCTGGGGATGTAGCTCACTGATAGAGTACCTGCCTAATATGCAGGAAGTCCTGAGTTCAATTCCCAGAACCACATAACATGAGGCACTGTGGTACATAAGCAATCTCAGCAGTTTGGATCAGAAGTTCAAGATCATCCTCAGCTGGCTAGTCAGCAAGTTGGAGGCCAAACTGGTCTACATGAGACCCTGTCTCAACAAAACAGCAAACCTCATAAACTAGATATGAGATCATTCACCTGTGAAGTAATGCAGAGGGCGCTCTGTATAGGGTGGCAATTCACTGAGGCACTTGTCCCTGCTCAGGGACAGACAGAAGGGAATGGAGGAAGCAGGAGGAACAGCACTGATGGCTTGAGGAGGAGGAGGAATAGGGATCAGTGTTCACCCTGAATCTTGACAGCAACAAGGGAAAGAGCTTTCTGGGCATCTTTCTTTCCCTCACTGTGTGTCAGCAATAAATACCCTGGAGTGGTGCAGGAAGGGTCATGGCTAGGGCATTCCAGGAGCCATCTTGAATTCTGGACTGATAATAAATGTGCAGGAGGTAGAGGCCAGTGATTCACACTGTTAGCGTTTTGTCTAGGCTTTGCCCCACAGTTACCTGGCAACAGCCAGGTATGCCTGACTCATTATAAAAGGAGCTGCTGGCCCCCTCCTTCCTCTCTTGCCTTATTGCTCTGTTCTCTCCCCCCTGTTCTGCCTCTCTCCCCATTACTCTCCCCCCACCCCGCTCTGCCTTTCTCTGTCTCTATTATCCTCTCAACTCCTCTCCCCATGCCCCGAATAAACGCTACTCTATACTATACCGTCGTCCTGTGGCTGGTCCCTCGGGGGAAGGGATGCTTCAGCATGGACTTGCAGAGGCACCCCCTTCCTCCACACCTTGCCACACCTCCACCAAACATATTCCTTCTCTCTTTATTTTTATAAGACACAACACATGTTGAGCCCAGTTCTCTGTCCCGTGGAGATCAGGTGAAGCCAAGGGGAGGCATTGCTGGCCCCATCATCAGTTACTCTCAAGCTCTATGGTTGAAATCCATCAGTAGCTGTCAAGTTCTAAAATGAAACTTGATAACTTCACAGTAAAAGTCAGGTCTCCAAGATCAGTGTGGCTGATCCTGGGTACCAGCTCCAAATTGTTTAAAGGTTGGCAAGGAAGACTCCTGCATCCAAACCAAGTGTGAATTGAGTTTCCCATGAGGCTGGGTGACAGTTGGTGTGAGTGGGGTTCGGGGTGGGTAGCAGAGGGATCCTTCTGCCTTCTCACTCCCTCTTCTCCTGGCTCTTGCTTCCTCAATCAAACCTACTCCTACATTGCTTATTTTCTTGACTCTCCTAACCAATAAACTACTTTTCATTCAAATCCTTGTCTTGGGATCTACTTCTGGGGAAATCTACACCAAGATGCAACTGTGACCACAATTCATTGTATAATCTGCAGGGCACCGAATCCAGGCTTTGGAGCCTCAGAACTGTCTTTTGGGAGGAAGTTATACAAGTTGAGACCCTCAAGATAAGTTGTGGGTGAGCCAAATGCAGTGAGAGCCCAACGGGGGGAAATTCTAATGCTGAGTGAAAGGCAGGGGCAGTTTATGAGCAGAAAGAAGCTGAGTGGAGGCTGAATCTCAACATGTAAAACGAGTGTTAAAACCAAAGTGACTGAGGCAGGTGGAGGCCTGATTCTGGTGTGCTTGTAAGAGGGTTGAAGTTTTATCCCTGTGAGAAATCACTGAAAGGTGGAGGCAGGGTACAATATAATCCTTTTCATGTTTATTAAGCACCCTCTCAAATCTCTAAATACATACTTGAGAGCAGTCATTAGCTCTGTGGTTGATAATGGGAATCCATAGCATAGGTTGGCATGCCCTATATAGTCTCAATAGTCACTGCTGAGTGCTTGAATAGAGAGCTGATCCAAACTGAGTGTCCTGGCTTTTTTTTTTTTTTTTTTAATCTTTTTGGTCAGCATAACCCAAGTTAGGAGGAGGGAATCTTAACTGAGAAAAATCCCTCCATAAGGATAGCATGTAGAAAAACCTGTGGGGTATTATCATGATTAATGTAGCAGGGCCTGGCCCACTATGGGTGATGCCACCCCTAGGATGGTGGTCTTGGGTACTATAAGAAAGCAGGCTGAGAAAGCCAAGAGAAGCAATCAGTAAGCAGTGCTCCTCCATGGCCTCTGCTTCAGTTCCTGCCTTGAGTTCCTGCCCTGAATTCCCACATCGAGGAAGTGTGACCTGAGCATTGTGAAATGAAATAAACACCTTTCTCCCTGAGTGGCTTTTGGTCATGGCGTTTTACCATAGCAATAGAAACTCTAATACGTAGAGTTCTGGAAGTATTTGATTAGCAGGCCTTGGGAATATAAACCGTGGGAGAAGGATGAAGTGCTACTGATGCCTTGGCTCTGAGGCAACTAGTGAGCATGGACCAAAACCTTGAACTGACAGCCCAGATAAAACCTTCCTTTTAAGTTGGTTACCTCAGGTATTTTGTCACGGTGATAAAAAGTTAACACAGCTCTGTTCTCAGAAAATGGATTGGTGCCTGATAAAATAGCTGGAGGGAACCAGCTTTGTGGAGACACAGTACGAAGGTTCTTGCCAGACACTGAATGCCTGATACCTTACCCATATTGGACTTCCAGAACCTCCATAACTCTGAGCAACACAATTCTGTTGTTTTAGACAATCCAGCTTGTGGTAGTCTGTTATACTTGCACAGATTAGGACACATGTATGTGCTCATAGCAGACTAGCTTGCATGTAGCTGAGTCCCATATCTGTATGTCCACATGGTGCAGATGGACATGTATGTGTGCTCACATGTTCACATCACGGCAGATCCCCTTTCCCATGAAGCATAGCCTGAGTTCTTCATTGTGTTTTATTGAAATTTCCCACCAAGGGGAGAGTTTGGGGAAGGTAAGAGGAAACCATTAGAACTGCTAGGGGATCTCAAGGGAAATGGAGGTGGGACAATGGAGGAAATGGCCAATACAGAAAGGGAAGATAGAAGATTGGCAGGGCCTGGGTTGCAGGGAGGATGAGTGCAAGGGTGAATATAACTAGAGCTGAGAGCAGGCCAGGTCTGGGGTGTGGGCTATAGTGGAGGTGGTGAGGGTAGAACACCTTTACTGAACTCTCAGAAGTCTTTGTTCCAAGAGCATGGGCCCACCTAAGACCTCCCCCAACCCCCAAGGTGCCGGAGGAGCCTTGAAAGGGCCCTGCTTGGGATCAGTCTCTGGAAGGCCGGAAAGAGGATTCTGTTATTCTCAGCTGGGGTCCTATGCACCAGTCTTCAGTGGGATTGTCTGGGATGCCTTTTCTTCTTCTGGCTCCTGCTTTGTTTTCTTGGTTTGCTGGTGCCTAGGGACACAGAGTTTAGGAAAAGCCTGGAGCTCTGGCTTGTTTGCTCAAAGGGGTGACATGGGTGGCAGAGGCAGAGAGCTCACCAGTTTTGTATGTCCTCGATAGTCTCTGGTAAGGGCCGATTGAGGGTCTCAAGCAGGAAGAAGGCAGCGCTGCCTCCCAGTAGGGCCATGGATCCAAATATAACATTAGGGATGAAGGGCTGCAGTTCACCCGTGATTTTCACCAGCGGGGCTATCATACTTCCCACTCGCGCCCACACATTACTGATACCCATACCTGTTTGCCTGGGAGGGTTCAGAGAAGGAATTAGCATCCTGTGCAGAAGGCTTTTAAAGGACAATCCTGGAATCCCTGCATAAAGGGCAGGAGGAGGATCTACAATTTCATCTGTTAGCCCCTGACCCAGGCGTATCACCTACCTGAGAACTGTAGGGTAGAGCTCACTCGTGTAGAGGAAGAGGCAGCTGAAGGAGCCAGACAGACATCCCTTCCCAAATACAGCCAGTGCTGTTCTCAAGAGCTGCATTTCTGCATGGGAAGGGGTTAGGACATGGGCCTCAGTGTTCACAAGCACCTGAATGTTCTCAATCCTTAGCAAACTTTGTCTTTGTACTTTGGTTGCCCTGAAGCTCATAAGAAAAGGGAAAGGTGAGAACCCATCTGCAACTCTGAAAGCTTTGTTATGTAGGCCCACTGAATTGTTTCCTGCAAGAATAACCCGAGCCCTACAGAAAATAGGGATCTGTACAAGGCCAACACAGTGAGTTGGAGGAGGGCTCACAAAGCTAGAATTCACTTTCCAGCTGGTAGCAGCTTCTTCCAGAGGGTCCTAGGGTAACCTCTCACCTGAAGACACAAAGATGAGGGCCAAGATGGCCCCTCCTGCCAGGAGCAGGAGGAAGCCCTGAGTGATGCGCCGGCCCAGATAACTTATGCAGAGGATTGTGATGAACTTGGCTGGGATGTCAACCCCACCAAAGATGATCTGGAGTATGTAGATGTTGACTCCAAATTCTTCTACCCCCATAGCCAAACTGTAGTAGGCAAAACCAGTAGAAAACCTGAGAGACAAAGAGGCATTGGTCAGCACCTCCAGCCAAGCTGATGTCTCTTCCCATAGCCATCCAGGGATTACCAGGATGAAAAATAATTTTGTTTGTTGTGGCATCTATAACTGATTCATACATACTGCTTGAGTATAGTTGTGAGATTGTGTCTGAGTTCAGTGAAAGTGCTGGTATTGATTGGTCATGTCTGGCATGGTCAAGATCTAGAGTGTTCATGGCAAAGTTGTCCAAGATTGAGTCCATAGGATATCAGGACTGGAGATATTTTCAGAAACTAGAGGAGGAAGGAAGTGATCTGTTTTTGTTCAGTAGAAGTAGAACATCCAGAGTGGCAAAGGTGAAAGTCAGGCCATGAACAGTGAGTGGGTAACTCTCCATTCTTCTCTCAGAATTATGGCAAAGTGCAGTACAAATTTGATCCTGGAGAAGGCTAGGATGGAAAATGGTTTCACAACCAGGTCACAAAAAGATTTTGAGGAAGATGTAGAATCAGTCAGAAGAGGAAACTTGAGAGACACACAATTGCTTCTTGCAAGTCAGCAGCCTGCAGGGTCATGTCTATTCTGTGTGGTTCCAGAAGGCAGAGCTAGGCTGGAAGGCTTTAGTGACAGAGTAGCTGACTGTGGGGAAAGAGCTATCCCTAGAATGTGCCCTGAAGGATTTAGAGCATATGTCCTGTGTGGTGCAGTGCTACCTCATAGGGAGGTGGACCCTCTCAGCCAAATGTGGGACTTCTGGGATGGAAGCTGGACTTAGTATCCCCTAGGAGGCTTCTGTTGATTTCTTTTGCAGGTACCCCAGGCTTTGACCTGTTGGATACCTCCATGTTCATCAGCCCTTTGCAGGGCATGAGTAGGAAGAGGTGGCAGGTTACCAGGCCAGAGAGAGACAGAAGGTCACACGACGCAGGATGGAGACCCGGAACAAGTCAGATAAGCCATATTTGATCTTGGTTGAGTTGATGTCCTTCTGCAAGTTGAACTTCAGCTCCTTTGGACACAGGAGAAGGATGGGTGCTATTAGTGGGCCTCACTGGTGGAAGGGAAGGAGGTTCAGGTCTAGTTCTTCTAGAAGATTCATTGAGGGAGCAGATGGGATATAGTTCTAAGCCAAAGAAACAGAGGCAAGAGTGGCAGATACATGGTCCTGCTCCAGCTATAATCCCTCCCCACCTACCTCCATGGTGAGCTTTTTTCCTTCCTCCTTCTTGCCGTTGAAAGTAGCCACCCGTTGGAGTGTCTTCAGGGCCTTTGAGAATTTTCCAGACAGAACCAGCCAGCGTATGGACTCTGGTACCCACCTGGGGGCCAGAGTCAAAACATAGTGGCTCCTGTTCCAGAGTCCCTTTTGAGACATCTGCATCTGGGGTCATGAGATCGGAGGCCCTGAGAACCTGAGGTAACTAAAGCATTCTCTGTGGAGCTTTACATTGGCCCATCTTTGTCTTTGGGCTGCCTCTCACTAGGACAAAATCCAGCACTCTTTCCCCTCACTTCCGTAAAGCCTTCCTCTGCCTTCAACCTAAGTTTCTTGTTGGATGTCTTTCTTAGCTAAAAGCCCCAGAACCTAGGCTGAGGCCAGTGCAGCTTAGGGAGGAGGTAGCATACATGAGGCTGGACAAGCTGGAAGGTTTTTTGCCTCTATCTCTCTAACCTTCTTTGATCTGGATTCTTTCAGGGCTTTTGGAGGATGGACATTGATGGAATATCTGCTCCCAGCTTTCTGAATCTGTTTTTCATGGACTTACAGCTTCCTTTTCTGCCTTGACTGTCCTATGAGCCTGCTCTCACCAAGACTATGAAGGAATTCCTCTCATGTTTCATGGCTGAGCCCAGGACTCTAGCCTTGTCTCCTTGAGAGTTATAGTCAGACATAAGGGCTCCCAGTTAACAAGTCTTCCTGTAGACCAGCCCCATAAAACAGGGTAATGGGCAACATCATCCTTATCTTGATGCTCAGAGTGAGACCTGCCCCATGTCACAGGATAAAGGGCACTGAGCTCTCAACTGTATTCTGCTTACTATCTTGTCCATTTTGTCTCCTGACTCTGTCTGCTTCCACCCCAGGTTGTGTACATGTTTCTGCCCCCACTCCAGTCCCATCTCCCCTCCCTCTTTCAGATTGCCATTTGTCTCTGACAGTTCTATGTTCGCTTCTTAGTTAAAGTTCCATTTCAAGTCTGTACTTTTCCATGTCACCTTCCCTGAGCCTCAGTTTTTTCATCTTTGAATAGGGACAATAGTGCTCCCATCAAACAGAGATGCCAGAAAGATCAGAGATGAGATTAATTACTCTCCAGAATGGGGTCTTATGCATAGTTTATGAATAGTTACTCCAAAGTTTCATAGCTTTTCCTTGGAATGTTTCTGGCTTCTGGAGCTTCAGTAGTGAGTTACACTGGCTAATTTCCTATTTTTTCTGTATGACTTTGGATTGAGCGGGTTGATAATGAGCAACCTCCTCTGGGTCTCTCATCAAACCACTGCAATTTTCACAGATTTCCAAGTTGAGACTCTACTTTGGGTATTCTTTTGTATTTTAAATCTGAAAATCTCTCAGTTCTGTAGATACTTCTTTTAAAATATCTTTTACATCTCTTCTCCAGAATCCTCTAGCCTGCATAGTTCTCACCTCCCAACTTCTGTCCTTAGGTTCATCATGTGTGTCCATGTATTTGGACTAATTTTTTTTCTTCACAAATAGAACTTAGGCCAGTCCTGTCATCCCCATAGACACCTTCTATGCTTCTCCATCCTCCTCTATGTGAAGTTGAGGCTTCCCTGGATTTCTGTGCTCATGCTGGACCAGCCCCCTCCCATCCATCTCATCTCATGCCCCTTCTTTAGCTGCCGGCATCCCCCCGTGCTCCCCACACCACTTCTCTCATGCAGTGTGCTTCAGAATATGTAACCTTGCAACCCTGGAGGGCTTTCCTTGACTCTGGCTGGCAGAAGGAAGCTGGGAACAGATGGAGCTGGATAGCCACGTTAGGCATGGAACCCTTATTTGTCCCTGGTGGAATTGTGGATAGAGGAGAATATCAGAGGGCCACATACCAGGACAACAAGGAGAAGATGAAGAAGGGCACAGACGTGGTTAGCTGTAGCCAGCGCCACTGAGGAATGGCATAGGCCAGGCCGGACAGAAGGAACTGACCAATGGTGTAGAAGTACCCAATAGCTGTTGATGAGATGGCCCGCATCGAGGTGGGTACCCATTCCACATCTGTGGGAGGAGCCCAAGGAGCAGATTAGAATCTTGTCAGGCAGGTCCCAGGCACCTCTCTGTGAAGTGGTATTAGCTTCTTCCTCCAATAGCTACCTGACTTCATCTGCTCTCAAGGGTTCAATTATCACCGCTTTGTAGATATTGCACCTGAAACTCAAGGACTTAAACCTGGATCTCTCTCCTCCCCAGTTTATTTTTTATATGTCTTTCTACTGACAAGTCACTGCCCTTGCTTTGTGCCTCAACTCCATCATCTGTCACTCATTTCTGAGTGTGTGCTGCATAGGATCAGATGCCTAGTGAAGTACCCAGACCCAGGGCAAGTCCTACAGCTTCATAGCTGCTTACATTATGCTTGTGATTGTTGTTAAATTTAGAAGGATCTTGAGAAATCAAAGGTAGGGTCTCTGGGCTGAATCAAACCTACTCTCTCAGCTTTTGGCTGGTGCTCCCCAAACCCTTGCTCCTCAGGCTCCCACTGTGGCTCACTCAAGATAACGGTGCTCAGAGAAATGCCTGAGATGCTGCAGCCACACAGGAATCGGAAGATCATATAGACAGGGAGGCTGGGGCTGAAGGCAGCACCGGAGCCACTGGCTGCCAGCATGAGATAGCTCCAGGTCAGGATGGGCTTGCGGCCAAACCTGCAGCTCAGAAGAGAGGAAGGGCCAGGTTAGCCCTGAGCA
Source organism: Grammomys surdaster (assembly GCF_004785775.1). Classification (NCBI taxonomy): domain Eukaryota; kingdom Metazoa; phylum Chordata; class Mammalia; order Rodentia; family Muridae; genus Grammomys; species Grammomys surdaster. The sequence continues at coordinate 2,556,759 of NW_021604729.1, forward strand.
TCTGCCAAATTGAGTGACTTTGCAGGCTTCGGGGCAAAGGGCTGAAGGCAACCCCCAATCCTTCCTCAAGGACCAGGTAGAGCATATAACTCCTTCAACAGAGCCTTGCTGGTAATTGCTGTTATCCAACAAGTTTGCAGAAAGGGCATTGAGTTAATGAGTTATTTCTTCCATTTCAGCTTAGCTGACTGAGCAGAGGTCAAAAGACCACATAGCTTTAAACCATCCATCTGCCCTAGGTTTACACTATGAAGCCACAATACTGTGTTTAAAAATCTGAGTGGCTAGACCAGATGATTCAACTGAGGACTTTGGGACAAAGAGAAGGCTATGGCCTGGCAAGGGAATGGTATCTGTCCATCCTTCCCATCTCTCCAAGCGTTTGCTTCTTTGGGGTACATGAGTAGAACAGAGTTGAGAGGGGAAGTGCGTGGAATGTGCTCCCAAGCCTCACCTGTCTGACAGTTCTCCAAACACAGGCCCTCCAACCAGTATGCCTGCCATGAAGACCGACTGGGCCATCTCCTTCAGTTTGTTGGAGCTGCATACCAAGTCCCACTGAATAAAAGCATGTTAGGGTCAGCTCAGTTCAATTGGGTCCAGTCCTCCCAGCCATGCTCAGCCTGCACGACCCCCCCCCATGCACGCATGCCCACCTGAGCATGGTCTGTGACCCTGAAGCATCAGTTCTTTCTGCCTGTGGGGATTCCTTGGGTCCTTGACCCATGGTTGTATGATCTGTTGTGTGGTTTACAAAGGCTGTTTAGATGTTCTGTTGACCTGTCCTTAGCCTCTTCTATGGAAGGTCCATCTGTGTCCTGCAGCACTGTTTGCCTCTTCCTTTCCCCCATGTATCCAAGGCTAGACTTTCCACCTGCATCCTTGACCTCAACTCGCCTCCTCTCAGGGTCTAATCTTCTGGCCTCTCCCTCCTTTCCCCCCTCCCTTTCTCTCCCTCCTCCTTGCTTCTCCATCAGTTTTCTGCATTAGTTTTCCTGTCTACATTCCCTCGGATTCTCTTGTAGCCACCCATCCTCCTCTTCACACAGGTCTCAGTTCTGCCCTGACCAATGCACTGAAGTTGTGCTTAAAAAAGCCACCACAGCTTCTTTGTCATGCATGCCACAGACCTTCTGCATCCCGACCTGACCTGACCCTTGGCAGCTTCCCCCCACCTCACTCCTTTTTCTTCTTCCTTTTTGCATCCTCATCCCTGGCTCCTTTTTCCTCGGCTAGCCTGTCTAGCTTCTCCAGGACTCCCTCTGGATCCTTCTCTACATCAACTTTCCCTAGACAATGTCACCTATTTCTAAGGCTTAGATTATTCTTTATAGTAAAGAGCCCAAATCAATTTCTGCAGCACACTCTTCTGGCCTTCAGACCACCAGTCTGTGGCCTACTCGAAAACACTACCTGGGATCACATCCTACAAACATCTCAGACTTAACAGGACTTGTTATTTCACTCTTCGAGAGGTTCCATACACATAAAATAACAACCCTGTCTTTTAAAAATATTTGCTTTTTGTAATTTGCTTGACTTTGAATCCGTGAAGTCACAATTATGTTACATGTGTAGAGAACACTGCCATGTTTTTGATATACGTGGAATGAATACACTGTGCTAAGGAAACTTATCCATCCCTTTTCCTAATTCATAATTTTTTGTGCTGATAACATTTAAAGTTTCCTCTTTTAGTTTTTATATTCAATCCATTGTAACACCATTGTGCAATAGAACTCAAAGCTTATTCTTCTCATTCAGCTACAATGTATAGTGCTGGAGAGATGGCTCAGTGGTTAAGAGCACTGACTGCTCTTCTAGAGGTCCTGAATTCAATTCCCCGCAACCACATGGTGGCTCACAACTATCTGTAATGGGATTCGATGCCTTCTTCTGGTGTGTCTGAAGATAGTGACTGTGTACTCCCATGCATAAAATAAGTAAACCTTAAAAAAAAAAAAGAAAAGAAAAAGAAAACTGCTACTACATGTATCCATTGATGAGTAGCTTCTCTGTGCCCACTCCACATCAATGTCCTCATTCCACATATAAGAGCATGCTTGTGTACCTCTTTTGACTCCGTCCCTTCTCTCCCATCCTGTAGAAGACATAGTGTCCTTGTGCTCACAGATAAGCACTAGAGAATCCAGGAATGTTAAACATGCAGGGTTATCTCTTCAAAGGAAGACATATAGAACCTGTTTTCCACCAGAAGGCTGAGAATATATGGAGTTGATAACCTGGTGACCTGTGCTATCTGTAGGGCCAGGCCACGTCTGATTCCCCAGACACTTGGGCTTGTTTCACTCCTTCTCCTCAGACCAATGGTTCTCAACATGTGGATCATGACCCCTTTGGAGGCCAAAGGAGACCTTGTCACAGGGCTTGCATAGCAGATATCCTGTATATCAGATATTTACATTACAATTCATAACAGTAGCAAAATTACAGTTTTGAAGTAGCAACAAAATAATTTTACGGTTGGGACATAGTACAACACAAGGAACTGTATTAAAGGAAGGCTGGGAACTACTGCCCTAAACCCTTATCTTGAGCATTGTTTTTCAGTCAAGGTATAGAACCCATTTTTATGGAAGAGATCACATGTATTTTGCAAAGAGTTTAGATGTAGTCATTACTTAATCTTTATTGTGCATACAAGGTTGAGTTAATTGTCACCAGAGAAAAAAATTCCAAAATTGTACTGTACTTAAATATGCCTAGAATAAACTGTCCAGGATCAGACTCTAGAAATTTGAACCAACACCCACCCACTACTGATTTGTGCTGAAGTGGATTTCCTTCTTGTCTCACACAGATCAAAACTCCGCTGACCCTGTGTTTTCAGAGGTCCCAATTTCACCACACAGTCATTCGATCCTCAAGCTTCTAATGTGTGTGTGCGTGTGTGTGTGTATATGTATGTATATATACATATATATACATACATATACACACACACGCACACACGCACACACATATACATATATACATATATATATGAGACAGCATCTCTTTATATAGCCCCAGCTGTCTGGAACACAGAGACAAATCTGGCCTAGAACACCAGAAGATCTACCTGCCATTGCCTACTAATGCTGGGATTAAAGGTATGTGCCACCACACCCAGTATATTTGTTTTTGAATCTTGATTTGTCTGTTTTTTAGATTTATTAATCATATATGTATGAGAGTTTTGTCTGCATATGTGTATATACATCATATGTGTGCCTGGCGCCTCCAGAGGTCAGAAGTGGATCTCAGATCCTCTGGAACTGGAGCTATGGATAGATGGTTGTGAACTGCCAGGAGGATTCTGGAAATATAAACTAGGTCCCCTATTTCATCAGAATTGCCTTAATGTAGGCCTCATTATCTTGCCTTTGAATGAGTAGTGACAGCCAATGTTTACTAAGGGATCACTGTACCAGGCACTGTCCTAAAAGTAAGCTTTTCTATACTTTAATTTCTTCAACCTTCACAGCATCCATACTATGCTCCCATTTTACAAGGGAGAAAACAGTCTCAGAGCAGATTACTGTGACAAGCTCATGACCAGTTTTCCTCACTCTTTCTCCAGTGACATGAATGGCTTTTAGGTTTTTACTGTGTGAAGAATATTTTCTGATTCCCTCTGGTTGGCTAGGTAAAGATACTCATTCCCCTGCTGAGAGGTTTCTAAGGCCTGTTATGCTTTGGCCTGGTGAACCTGCTTACTCTAATCTCCTGCTAATCCCAGCACACATTCTTCATTCCAGACATCCTGAATTACTTGTGTAATGAAGTGAAGAATGTTCTCTACAAATGCCTTCCAAGAGTGTTCTGGCACTAAAGTGTGGGGAGAGACCATAGAGCCCAAGGAGGTTTTTTTTTTTTTTCCTGCCTTTTTCTTCTACAAACTGTGGAGAGCAGGTCTGAGACCTGCAACAATTATGAGTTGATTGTGTTCCCTCAAAGAATACACTGAAGTTATAACCTCCTGGAATGGAGATGAAGTTGTTTCGATACAACTAGCTGAGTTATGGTGAGGCCATACTGGGCAGGGTGGACCCTTGGAGGAAGAGAAGGACAGACAGGACAGGATGGAGGTAGAGCCTAGAGTAGTGGACATGTAAGCCAAGAAATGCTGAGGCTTGCCAGCAACCACCTGAAACTAGAAGAGATAAGGAAGGACTCTTTGTAGGGCCTTTGTAGAGAACATACTGATTGTGGGCTTTGGAATTTTAGTCTCCAAATCTGTGAGATAATAAAATCCGTGTTGTTCTAAGCTACCCGATTTGGGGAATTTTGCTGGAAATGAATAAACTGTGATTCTGCTGTGTGTGAAACATCTATTGGCTTGATAGGTGGTGATGAGAAAGGGATTTGGGACAAATAAGGGATGCAGGGTGTAGAGCAAATAGGTTGGATTTTTTAAAGGCACCCCAAGTTTCTGAGAGAGGAAGATTTTAGACAGCATCCTAGATGCTTTCTGTGGGACTCCTTGTGAAAAGCCCCTGAGGGGGTCCTGTTATAGCCTATAGCAGAAGGCTCAAATATTCAAGACACCAGGAATGTTTTCTGTGCTGCCTTTGACTGAGACTCCCAAGGCTGGGCAGCCCTTGGATTTAATCATGTTTTACTCTGAGTTTATAAAAAATGAATGATTTCTTTGCTGTTTTTCATGTGTTACGATCCCTTACTCAGGAATGTTGCCTGTCCTTTAATAATCTTTTCTGAGCATCAAGGGCTTCTCTGGGTGGTCAATTCACGTGTGAGAGTGACGTCTGAGAAGTCTGACTCCCAGTGTAGCTAAGGTGCTCCTTGTCTCCCCAGCTATTTTTACTGACATCAGGGTACACACTACGAAGCATCTTAACTGCTCATCTGCTTATTGTCCTCTCCTGTCTTCTGTAGCCTCTCGAGGCAGAAGACATTTCACTTTACTTCTTATTCAGCTATCTTTACTGGCAACTGTCAGAAGAGTTGGTTATAATACATGTTAGTGTTTGTTTAATGAATAATGAATGAATAAATAAACAGTGCTTGGCTATTAAACACACTTTTACTGATGAGGCCCAGAAGAGGGAAAGGTAACATGCTAATTGGAGGAAACCAGACATTGGCTTCTTAGTGCTCCTCTTCTGCCCTGGGTATGGCCTAGGTTTGCAATTCCCATCAGCTCCTGTCTGTTCTACAGTCTCTCTCCTCACAGCCTAGTCTTATATATATTGGATTTCTTTTCCCAGTCTTATAGCATAACTAAGCCCCAAGGAGCTGGTTCCAGAAGAAAAGGACAGAAACCTCAGCCTTGTCTTCCTTCCCTCGTGGTCTAGTCTAGCAGGAAGATGGTAGGGAAGAAAGAGAAGGGCTACTCTGCTCGAGAAGCAGCTTTGCAAGCCATGAAAGAACAGCATCACAAAGCTGGTGCTGCTAAGTATTCACAAAGGACCTGTGGCTCCAATGAGAGCTAGCTTGCTCAAGCATAGCTTGGTTCATTTCAAGGCAGTGACTCAAGCTCAGGTCTGTAAGATCTACTGATGTCCTCTACCAGGACTACAGTTCCCAGATGTCTCACCGTGTACTGTGTTCTGAGCCCCGAGCTGCCAGAAAGAAAGCTTAAACATGAGAGCTGTTGTTCTGTGAGATAGCATAGCTAACTGTGGCGTTGCGTTAAGGTCAGAACCCTCCAGGCTGGCTGGTCAAGGTCCAAAGATACAGGTTTAGAGTTATTGCAGCAAGAAGAGTGACCAGGAAGTCTCTCAGAAGGTGAGCAGACTGGATGATAGTCACCACAAGCCATTCAGGAGCCTATAATCCAACAAATCGTGTTGCTTAGGAGCTGTGTATTTTGGGATAGATTGCATGTATGTGTGTGTGTGTGTGTGTACACACCAGTGCACACTCATATGGGTGCACATGTTTGTGTGTGTATATATGTGTGCAGACACATGTGAAAGCCAGAGGTATTTTCTCCGCTTTCCATCAATTTTTCTGAGACAGGGCTTTTTACTGAATATGAAGCTGGTGATCAGCTAAGTTGGCTGACTACTTAGTCTCAGGGACTCCTCCTGTCTCTTCCTCCTCAGTGCTGGAATGTCAGACTAGAACTGCTGCAACCAGCTTTTCTATGTTGGTGCTTAGGATGACTCTCAGGTCCTTATGTTTAAGTGGCGAGCACTTCACTGACTGAGCCATATCTCCAGCCCTGGAACAGATATTTAACTTCTATGTGGTCAGAGTCTTCAGCTGTATCTGTAGGTACGTGGTACCTACTTCTTGGATCTGTGAATTATTTAAAGAATGAAAAACATTTAGCCATAAATCTGGAAGACACTGTGCACTCAACTTACAGTTACCATTATTATTATTATTGTTGTTGTTGTCATATGTCCAATGTGACTTATGATGTGATAGACAGAGCATGGTTCTGGAGTCAGGCTCTCCTGGCCTCCATCACAGCTGTGTAGGATCCCACTTGGATCTGAGCCTGGTGCCACTTCCTATAGAATGGTAAGGATAATACCTGACTTGCTCACAGCAAAAAGCTTGGAAAGCAAAGCAGTAGCTCTGGGGCCTGCACACACTGAGTGTCCACTGAGTGAGCTCTTGAATTTTGGGAATTACAGAATTGTTGTAGGCACCCTCTTGTGCAGATGATCAGGAGATTTTTTTACATAGTGGCTGTCACTGGGTTCAGGTTGGTGAGAAATGTAGCCAGAGTGAAATCCTAAGTCCTTACTTGGGAGTTAGATCAGAGGCTGAGAAAGAGGTAGAAAACGAAAGTACCTGAAGCAGAGTGGCAAGCAGCCAGTGGGGATGTAAAGCAGGACTGAGGCTGAACACAAGAGACAGATGGATAAATGTCCTGAATCTGGGCGTTTGGTGAGGAGGATGGGGGAGGTCAGAGGTGGTTAACCAGGGGCCCTGCGAGGGTTCTCCTGGGGTAGAGAACATGGGCTTCTTGTGGTGCTGGGAGTAGGGCAGGAAGGTCCAAGGCCCAGAGAGAAAGGCCAGGGGCCTTAGTAGGGGGCATTCTGCTCACTTGAGGCTGGGCTCAGGCCCAAAGAGCTACCGACTGAGCTTCTGTGTATATGAGTTGTACTCCAGGGAATCTAGGGTTCAGCAGGCTCTCATGCCTTTCAGACATAAAAGAAAGGTCTTTGTTTCCTCTTGATGTCCTAGTTAAAGCTCCTGAGAAGTCTTGATCGCCTCTCTCACATGGGAGGCAGAACTCCACTCTACCCTACCCTAAGCACACAGAACCTGTATTTGCCATGGCTGAATGAACTCGGAAGATCAGAATGCTCTGTGTTTGTTCTGCTATTTGGGTTTGGCTATTAATGTTCCAGTGGATGGGGAGGGCAGAGACCCTTCGCATAGGGTCGGCATGGCAGGGTCCTCAGGGAATTATAGCTTAACGCAGAGCTAATGAGGTCTGACACGGAGAAGGGAGCAGCCCCCTGAGGATGTGCTGATCCCTTGCATTGCGCAGATTCATATCATCTCAAGAATGGAATGGTGACTGGAAATTTGGTTGGCACAGAGGTGAACTGAAGCTTGACTGGGTATGAGGCCCCCTAACCTCTGCTGTTGGCATGGCTCCCAGGAGCCCACCTGAGGAGTGACCTGGAAAGGAAGCTGTTTCCCAGGGGTCAGCAATGTCTCTGTAGATGCAAATGGAGCTTATCCTGCATTTAACATTGTTTAAGCACTTACTGAATACCTAGTCCTGTGATGGCAGTTATAGGTGGGAGAGATACTGTCCCTGTCCTGGAGGAGTTATTGTAGGATGAGGTTGAACATCTGTGGACAAGTTAGACCACTCAGTTCCCTCAGTGGGGTGATGTTTAATCTCATGGATTACAGGTTGGGTCTGTGTAGCCTTAAGAAGCATGGCCTCTGGAGTCCTACTTTAGAGACTTGAATTCTCTACTTAACCCTATGTGAATGTGGTACCTTGGCTAGTGATCTATCTTTCCGTTTCCTCATCTATGCAAACAGGATTATCAAGGTGGAAGTCGCAGGGCTGTGAGGATTTAAATAAACTCCTGTGTGCACCTATGCCCATCTGGTACCTAGGAACTCACATACCATGTTCCTGCTGAGACCATCTCATTATTCCTGATAAACCTGCCTTTTCCTTTCTTTAGTTCTTCCTTCCCCACCTTCTCCTCACCTTCAGGACAGGATTTTCCTGTTTATTCCAGGGTGGGCTGGAAGTATTTAGCCTAGGCTGGCCTCAATCTCCTGCCTGAGGCATCATGTCCACCTTTTCCTTTAGGCTGTTTGTTCCTTGGGTTTTATGATTCTGGAAGTGATGGGTGGTGCCTTTTATTCCTTTTCACCATCTTCCCAAGTGCATAGCAAGTCATGCATATGTTGGGAAACTTATGGGCACATTTTTGATTTCCTATCTGCTCTTAACCTCCCACAGATTCCAATTCCCTATTCTCTGATGTCTGAATCCACTATTCCATCTCCCTGCCACATCCATCCTGGAGTCCTACACAGTTCAATTCCCAGCTTATTCTGCTGCTAGGCTAAAACTCTCCCTACGGGCCACTCTGTTCCACAGAGCGAGGCTCTTCAGAAGGTCACCTGAGCCTGCCACACTCTTTCTTAAAGACTATTGCATTCATGGCTCCTCATCCCTTGCTAGAGAGGCCACACTTTTGCCTCAGCAACCACACTAGGCCCTCTTGCTTCTCCCTCCTGTCCTGTGTCCAGTCGCCTCCATGTCTCTGTTCTTCAGTCTTTATGTGCTGGTGACTTTACACTTAGCATTCTGAGCTTCATATCCAGACTGCACTGGACTCACTCCCTCCTTCTCCCTTTCTTTTATATTCAGAACAAGCATGTCCAACTCCAACAAGCCCTCTAGGACCTCCTACCACTGTGCTGGTTAGAAATCTCTTTGGTGGGTTTTCAGAATCTTAATATTACAGAGCATTTATTTATTCCTTCCACAAAAATTTATCCCCCTGCTTTGCAAGGTATTATTCCAGGTGCTGGGGACACAGCAGTGAATCCTGTCTCACGAAGCATGCAGAGACTTACAGGGTACCCATGTCCCCTCTGATGATAAGCATCTGGAAGGCTAATGGCTTCTTTGCCTTTTGAGGCCTCAGCATTTTGCACCATAACACCAACGTGCCTAATATTTTGGATACTTGATGTATTCTGAGCACCATGATTGGCACAGAGGAGAAAAACAACGGATGTCTCAGGGAAGAGGTGTAGTCTAGGGGATATGAACGTAACATACGTGCTCTTCAGGAGCACAGCTCTGGTGCCCAGGGCTCATGCTCAGACCCAAGCCACTTACTCATAGTATGACTTTGAGCGAGCTTGTCAGCTCTCTGGGTTTCAGTCCCCCCATCTGAAAGATGGGATTTGAATACTAATTACTTTATAACTGTCAAAAGTTCAAAACTATTAATATTTGCAAGGCATTGAGAACATTGCTCTATAATAAATGCTTTACACAGAATAAATATTTGTTAACTATACAGATAATTATATAGATGGTATAGATAGTCTTGAATTCAAATCCTACATCTGCCCACAGAAGAAAGTCAGGGCTGGCCTTTATTTCCTCATCTGTGAAATGGAGATAAAGGGACTGAACTCCCTGGGATTCCAGGAAACTGAGACCCATAGGGTGGTAACCCGGGAGTGTATTTGCAAGGCAAAGGTCTTCTAATGAAGCAATGTTTGGATCCTGTGCTTGTGGGGATCACAGGGTGTCCCTTTATGAAGTCTCCCTGGGATCTTTTGGCTAAGGCTTCCCTTGAACTTTATACTAAGGGGCATTTTGCTTTAAAATCCGGCTCTGAAACTGCATGGCACTAAACAGTTACTTCTCTCCCTGGGGTTTGAGTACCTAACCCTCAACAGCAAAAAGACAGCTGTACACATCCACACACCAGAGAGCTCTGCAGAGCACTCGAATGTGCCTGGCAGTCAGTCGACATTCAGCAAACTCCAATTCCAGGTTCCTCATCTTCCTCCTGTCACAGTCTCCTGACTGGCCTGTCAGTTCATTGAAGGATTTGATTTAACTCTAGTTCCTGGAAATGATAGGTGAGAGAATCAGCCACTCCTTAAGGATGACTGGGAAGTGAGGCCATAAAGACACTTATGTAGGTGACTGACATCCTCTGGATCTACCCAGGAGCCTTTCAACCTTTGCAGTGTGAGATTCCTCTATTACCCAGCCTCCCCGCCCCACTAGTCCTGCAAAGCTTTGCACAGGATGGAATGTTCCTCTTCTAATCTGGTTAACCCTTTGCATGCTGTTCTAATCTCAGCTCCAGGGATGTTTCTTTAGAGTGGTTTCTTCCCAAGCTACTCTTTTCTTGTCCCTACAACCAGTCCAAGGGTGGAAGATCACAGTCCAAGGTCACTGTATAGCATGAGGTAATGAGTCATTCAACAAGGCTATATAACACCCGACTAAGAGGAGAGACTGTACAGTTTTGAATCACTGGAGCACAATACCATGCTGTAGATTGTTGAAGGAATGCTTGGGCTCTGAGCATGAACGAATCAAGCCACTCAGTTCTTGTGCATTAGCACTGGGATCCTTCCTCTTTGCCCAGTTCCCTGTCATTCAATCCCAGGAAATCTAGGCCCCTGTGTCCTTTCTATCCACAAGTGCTGCACAGTGTGGAAGTACATAAGGTGAAGTGGAGGGAGAGAGGGTGCCAGACATACCTCTATCACAATGGTGTCTCTCGTGCTGTTGTAGATCCAGCCATCCAAGCAAGGCTCGGTGGCTCTCTGGGTATCATTGGGAAGACTGGCGTTTGGCAGATGCACGAAGCGGAGACACTTCTCAGGCTTCCCATATGGGTCCAAGGGGAGTACCCAGGGCCCCAGGGAGGCGTTGGGGGGCGGGCGACAGTGGTGGGCAGGGGTGGTGGCTGTGAAGATCTGTAGCAAGTTGTGGTTGGCTATTCCGAGGACTGGGAGGGCCAGCAAGGTCACATGCAGGTACTGGAAGGGGCCCATGCTTCCAACACGGTCCAGAATCTCAGAGAAGGTCATGGCACTAGGCAAGATGAATCAAAACTGTAGGCAAGGCATCAGACCAAGAAGAGGTGTGTGTATGTGTGTGTGTTATATGTAAGCCTGTGGAGCATTATAAAACCACATGCATAAAGATGTACCTATTTACATATATGAGAACACATGTGTGGAGACATGCTTGTGTGCATGTGTAAAGATGTGGGGGCTCTGGTGTGTGCATAAAAATGTACCCAGTTTCATGGAGGGATATGGAATACCAGTGTCGATGCAGTGCTATGTGTACATTTAAATTGCACCGTGAAGGTCATGTGAATGCAGGCATGTAGACCTGTGCTTATAGGTCATAGGTGTGCATGCACAGGGCCACATAGTAGAGACCAAGGGTCCAGATTTGGATGTTGGTTGCACGGGCTGGATGTGGGAGAGGGTAAGGAAAATACACATCCCTGATTGCTTCATGTGGGCTAGGAAGGATCTCCTCAAGCTCAAAGCCTCCTTGCTGTTCCTTGGGGTGAGTCCCCTGTGCTGGAGTATCAGAAGAGTTCAAGCAGGTCCCTGAAGGCATTAGGGATTTGACCAATTACAGCATTACAGTGAAGAAGCAGGGCCTGGCTTTTGGGTGTTCTTGGGTGCTAGACTTGGGGGCCTTCAATCCCATCTCACCTGGTGGTTGGAGCTGGATCCTGTTGGGTTGGAGATGGATGCCTCGGTGGCCTGTGCTCCGTCCTGTCCTAGGGTCCGGCAGCTGCTGTGGTAGGAGAGCTCAGCTCTAACAAGCTGTTTGTGTCTCCCCTGGGGTGCCTTATATAAGGCATAAGCTGTTTCCTGGGCTAATGTTTGACTTTCTTTGGAAGATTAACATCCGGCAGCGAGAATGCTGTGCACCCACCAAGCCCAGCTCTCCTGAAAGGGCTGCCTCAGCCAAGGCTGTTGACAGGGTGGAGAGGGGGCTGGGGAGTGGAGTATGGCTGAGCCTAGAGGGCTGCTGGCTGGACAAAGGGCTTAGTGGCCTAGGGCATGTTTCCTAAGAGAGAATCTGGAAAGAGATTCAGGTCTGACGGTCCAGAAAGCCTCTGAGTTGATCTTCAGAGGACCTGGAGCTGAGAACAACTGAGGAGAGAGGTGCTTCTGGGAGTGAGAGGCAGCGTGCGTTCCTGCAATGTACCATCTTTTCCTGCCTGGCTCTGAGTAGGTTCGTGGAGAATGTTAGGGCACACTCAGAAAGTTCCAAGCACTGGTCCTTATGGTCTTAGAGGTACCATGCCTTGGACTCCTGGAAAAGCCAGGACCATCACTGTCTGAGTTTCAGACACGAGTGAACTTATGGCCTCTCCTGCTCTTTGGCTTCTTTCTGCGGTCCTGATAGCTTTATTTATTTCTATGAGTATGGTTTAATTACCTAATAATATACATTTCTTATATAATACAAAAACTCTACCAAGCCAACACAAACTGAATTAAGTACATTCAGTCTCTCCCAAGAGCCAACTTGGGCAGGGAGTTTTGTGGTATGTGGTAGTCTTTTCTCTTACAGACAAGTCTAAGACAAGGTCTAGCAGACAACTTGAAGCTTGGTTGTCACACTTATGGCAGGTCCTACTGTTAGCATTGTCAGTCAGGAAACTGAGAAGTTAAGTAACTAGCTTAGGGTCCCCAGCAAGAAGTAGGTCAGGGGTGTGGCTTCAAGTCCATTTCCGCTGTTAAGCATCTAAACACACACATTCTCTCTCTGTCTCTCTTTCTCTGTCTCTGTCTCTCTTTCTCTTTCTCTGTCTCTGTCTCTGTCTCTCTCTCTCTCTCTCTCTCTCTCTCTGTCTCTCTGTCTCTGTCTCTCTCTCTCTCTCTTCCTTTTCTTCCTCTTCCTCCTCCCTCTCCCCTTTCTCTTCCCTTCCTTCCCTCTCCCTCTTTTCCTCTTCTTCCCCCTCCCTCTCTTCCTCTTCTTCCCTCTCCTCTCTCCACCTTCCTCCCCCTATATAGTTCAAACTGGCCTTTAAGACTCACAGCAATCCTCCTGCCTTAGCCTCCTCTCAAGTGCTAGGATTACCAGAATTCGCTGGAACTTCTGGTTTGAACCAGAGTTTTCTATGAAGTCTGCTTCTTTCTTAGCAAAATTGGTTAACCTCCATTGCCTTTTAAGTCACTGGCTTGCTTTTAGTTGACTGTTACTATTTCCTGGGACCCCGGGGGGGTTCCCTATTCCACCTGCTTTGAGGGGGGATCAGAGAAGGGCCCACTTGGGGTTCTCTGTTTTATTTGGTTGAGGTCTCCCATTGTCCTCCTGGGACCCTTTCTTAAAGGTGGTATCTAGCCTCCAAGTTAGGGCTGGGATCCTGCTGAAGTGCCTGCTAACTCTTCCCTCTACCACAAGGCAAGGTCAGCTGATGAGCCCTGTTCCAGCCCCCCCCCCACCCCCCTTGCTTACCACCTGGACTCAGCAATTATTGTTGTTCTCCAAGTGGCCTGAGGCAGAGTGAGATCTGGAGTCATCAAAGGAAGATTAAATTATACTCCAAGGCCGCCAAAGGGTTGTTTTAGGAAGGTTTTGACTGGGAGGCTTGCAGCAAGCTGGGCTGCTACAGCTAACCCCCTGTTCTGGGTGTTCACCCTCACAGAGATGTTCTTTTCTAGTTCCTAATTGGCCTGGGTTGTCTGTCTGTTCCTGTCCCAGTGGGATGTTGTTTAAAGGCGCCTGGTGATTTCCCTGAGGCTGCTGGGGTTGAGCCAGAGTATACATAGTCCAACAGCTCAGTGAGGGGCCGGTGTATCCGGGTAGTGCCCCCGGCCCCCAGCGGATGTGCATGGGTTCCTGATCCTGAATCAAGGCTATTGAGGGTTGTGCATGATGGACTTGTATAACCTTCAGTAAAATCACCTCTTCCTGGGCCTCTTTTCCTCATTAGTTAAAGTGGCTTTGGAAAAAAAAAGCAAAGCATCAGAAACCTCTTATTTAATGGCATATTGAGTACATGGTCTATTGAGTACATAGCATCTCTACATCAAGTGTGTAATAGAGTTGGTGCTCCAGCTAAGGTGGGGGAGAGAGAGCCAGAATGAGCACCTCTGTCACCTTTCTTACTCACTCTTGTCCTTGTTGTCTTCTGTCCCAGGATGCCCCTGCTGTGATCCTAAATTTAATGTGTTCAAACTGATTTTTTTAAAAAAAGAAATTATGTACTTAAGAAATCTTACACATTCAATGCATTTTTAATTTGGGACATGGAAATAGATTTTTCTTCCTTTTCTTTTTCTTTTCTTTCATTGATATCTAAATTCTTTCAGTCTCCTTTAAGCTGAAGCTGAGCTCAGGTTCCTCTGTCATCTGTCAGGTCTCATCAGGGGTGTGTGACTTGTCCATTGTCCTCATCTCATCTGGGGGCCAGGAATTGAGGTCCAATGCAAAGGAACACAGGCTGGATCTCCAACCTCATTGTCACCTTTCTAAATCTAAATTCTCTGAGGCAGGGGAACTGCTGAAAAGGGAATCTGAACAAGGGGGAGTAGGGATCCCACCAACTTGCCTGTGGCTAGATGTGTGGATACAGAAGATGCACATGCTGAGTCTTCACCTTGAACCTCTGAGTGGATACAAAACAGTTAGGCCTCAGCTATGGGCAGCTAGCCTGGTAAAATCCCCATGAGAGCGAGAGACTCAGATACTGAACTAATTGTACTTGGATTCACCTAGTTCTCTCTCCAGTCACATTTTCATGAGCTTGTATATCCGAGCCCCCATGCTATGGCTGTACTTAACCACCGGTTAAGTGGACAGAATTTCAGAAATCATTTCAGCACGAGGGAGGTCAATGTCTAAGATGACCAGACTGGAGGACTAGATTGAAATGGGCTGTCTGGAGGAGGTGGCAGCAGCATCACCAGGCTTTGATGACTGGATAGAGTGAGTTCAATAGGTAGCATTGGATGGGGAAAGCATAGGGTAGTTGTGGGTACCAAGAGGAGAAATGAATGAAAATTCATTTGGGTAGAACCTCTGTCTCTATCTAATATGGTAGCCTTGGCCTCAGAGCCAGGATGTCTCTGTGACAGTCTCAGAGGCTCTGGCAATCCCCTGGGCTTTTCTGTCCTCTAGGAGTGGGAGGAGGAAAAGCCCGAATCCTATGAGGACTCAGGGTGTGAAGAGTTGACTGAGCCAGGCTCAGTGGTACCCAAGCTTACTTAGTTCAGCATCTCAGTCTCTGACATCTTATGTCTATTTTGTGGGCAGACTAGACTGGCTGCCCAAGGCTGCTGCCTAGGTAAAAGGATGTTCTCTGTCCTTAAATCCAGCACCTCTCTCCTCCACAGACCCATCCTACAGTTGTCTTCCTGGGGATGAGACAGTCTAGGGAAGGAAGCTTTCACAGGACTAGCTATGAGTATTGACACTACCATTTGCTAGCTGGACTTAGGTAAGTAATGATCACCTATTAAACCTCAATTTTCTTACCTGCAAGATGGGGATATAATTGGGGTCTTATGTAAAGTATATAAACCCATAGAACCAAACACACGGAACTTAGTTTGAGGGTCAGGCCTGAGGAAACAGGTCCTAGGAGAGCTGAGCCTTACAGAGAATGAGAGAAGAAAATGTTCTTAGCAGGCAAGAGTGCTGCCTTACCAGGCACAGACTGGAGCCTTTGAGGTCTTTCTAGTCAACTGGAATAAATAGACTCTGGCCTAGCCATTCCTTCCTGAGTCCATCATGTCTCCAAGCAGCCTGGACCTCATCTTGCATCAGTGGTACAGCACAGTTTTACAGGACCTTTCCTGGACTTACATTCATAGATATCATGTTATTATAACTGGAGCCTGGTGTCTGAGTGAGGCTAGGAATGGCTCTTCATAGGCAGCTCTGGAGGCGTGGCAGGGAGAGTCACCCCCTTCTGGTTTCCATTACAAACTGCACTTCTTCCTTGAAGATGGAGGCTGCTCAGGAGGATGAGCCCAGTGCTGGTTTATATGGATTTGGAGGGAGTGAGGACTGTCCCTACACTGGGCAAGCACCCTGAGGAGTTGAGGGAGAGAACCTGGTGTCAGAGCTGCACACTTGTAATCTTAGCACCCAGGAGGATGAGGCTAGCCAGGCCTGTATAGTGAGACTCTGTCTGAAAAATGACAAACCAACCAAACTAAAACAGCAACCCCACAACTCCCCTACCCAAACAATCCTCTTTAAAGACTCACAAACAATAAATAACATTGAAAAACCACCAGCAACCATAACAAAAAATAATCACTACTAAGACAAGGACCCAAGTGAGGGGATCCCAGGCTGGGGTACTTAGCTCCAAGGTGATGAGCCAAGTGCCATGGTCTCAGTTTCCCAAGCACAGTTTTCTGCTCATTAAAGACCTTAAGCTAGGGTTGGCAGACTTCAATGCCGAGGGACTGAGGGTATGTGAATGAATTGGCTAGGTAAGACTGTGTGTGTGTTTGTAACTGTGTTAGTGACTGTGTCAAGCTCTGTATGTGTGTGACTGTGTGTGTGTTTGTGACTGTGTGTGCTTGTGACTGTGTCAAGCTCTCTGTGTGTGTGTGTGAAGGGGAAGTGTCCATAAAGAGCTGGAGAGAGGAGAGAGAGAGAGAGAGAGAGAGAGAGAGAGAGAGAGAGAGAAAGAGAGAGAGAGAATGAATGTGTCTATGCATGTGCACTTATGTCCATGGAGAGCTGTAAAGCACACGTCCAGTTTAAAGGGGGGTAGCTGCTGCTCCACACCAGCTGCTGTTGCCATGGGGATATGCAGGCTTTGAGTTGCCAGATCCTCAGATATTTTAAAAATAGCTAGAAATCTGGACTTTTTTTGTGTGTGAAAATTTTCCAATTGTGTAGGCGACCCTTCCTCCTACCTTCTGGAATCCCATCGCCTTCTCTGTTCTACCACTTATGGGGGCCAAAAGCTCCATGGAGTGATTCCTTGGAGAGAAAGGTAGGACTGTGTACTGCCTCCTTCCATGTTCTTGAGCCCCCTTCTTGCTGGCTGTGAAGGCCATTTTTGTTGTCAACTTGACTACATCTGGGATGAATTAAAACCCTACTAGCTGTGAGGAATTTTTTTCTTAATTAAATCGTTTGGCATGGGAAGACCCACTTTTGGTTGGATCTTCTGAGATGGGAAGGTTCACCTTTAATTTGGTTCATGCCTTCCACTGGCAGCCTATTTAAAGGACATGGAAGAAGGAAACTTGCTCTCCGTGCCTGCTTGCTCTTGATGGGAAGTTCATTCCTTCATTGGCGTTAGAGCCAACCTCTTCTTCGAAATTCCAACGTATACCGAAGACTGACTGTGACATCCAGCTTCTTGGACAGAACAACTACTGGCTTCTTTAATCTTTTGTTGGTAGACAATCATTGTTGGACACACACACACACACACACACACACACACACACACACACTCAAAGCACACAGTGAATCTCTATCTATATAAACTCTTTCTGTAAGTTCTGTTTCTCTAGAGAACCTCGACTACTACAGATTTTGGTACCAGAAGTGATTGTAGAACAAGAAGTATAAGGATAACTTTTAAAAGTATCTGGGGGGCTGGAGAGATGGCTCAGTGGTTAAGAGCACTGACTGCTCTTCCAGAGGTCCTGAGTTCAATTCCCAGCAACCACATGGTGGCTCACAACCATCTCTGTAATGAGATTTGATGCATTCTTCTAGTGTGTGTCTGAAGACAGCTGCGGTATACTCATATAAATAATAAATAAATAAATATTAAAGAAATAAGCTTTACAATTTGCCAACACTTACAGTTACTGAAGCCTCTTCTTGAAGCTTGGAGAGCTGAAAGCCCACGGGGTGAAATATTTTACAAAACTAAGGAAACAAATACATTTGATTATCTTGATCCATCAATTGTGAGAGACAACAGGTTTGGTGATTCCCTATATATCATTTTTGACAGTTTGTAGAAAAATAATGAAAATTATGATGCTGGTAGGTTGCTCCTAGCATCACTGGATAAGCTGACAGAGGAAAGGAATGAGCTCCATGATAAGATTAACTTCTAGCATCTTCTAGCATCTCAGAATACGGTGAGGGACAAGGAACTCAGTGATAAGACTGTCAGCTCCAGATGCACATAAACTGTCTACAGGTTTCTAAGTGTGCCCTGGAAGAGAATCTTCTCTCCAGTAGCCACAGAGCTCAAGGTGCAGAAAATCAAACTGAAGCCTTCATTTTAAGGTTGGCTGAATTACAGTGAAAATTCAAAACCTACCAGCTTCAGATGGTGTCGGCAGTAAAAGTAAGGACATTAATTGGTACAGAATGAAACCCTGTAACTTGGGTTGGAGATGTGTAGGAGGACCCCATTGAAGCTGAGCGCTTTAAACATCAGATTCTCAAGGATTCCTCTCACCTGAGGAAGTAGTCTCTCTACCCTCAGCAGAAGATGTGCTCCCATCTCCACCCCCTGAAATATTGCCTTTTCCATCTCTAACTGAGGGAATTAATCCTTCATTGTCTGCTAATCTAGCACTGACTTTCTCTGAAAAAAAAATGTCAGGCAAGACAATTACTGATGTCCCTCAGGGCCCACCCATAGTTACCATTAGACCTGTAATCAGAGTTAAGGTTAAACAGACTCCTAGAAGGGAAATAAAAAAGTGTGGTTCATGAAGAGGTGAAGTACACTGCTAAGGAGCTTAATGAGTTTGTGAATTCATTCAAGCAGAAGCCTGGAGAATAGGTGTGGGAATGGATTCTAGGGTGTGGGATAGTGGAGGTAGGAACATAAAACTGGATCAGACTGAGTTTATTGACATGGATCCTCTGAATAGAAATTCTAGGTTTAATATGGAAGTTCACACAGTTTTAAAAGGGTCAAATGTTTGAATGGTTGGTTGAGGCATTTATCAAAAGATAGCCTTCTGAAAAGGAGTTGGAGATCCTGCTATCCTTTGTCTTAGTGTTGATGATGGGATTTTAAGATTCAGGGAAATTGAAGTGCTAGAGTAGATACACTGTGTAAAACCTAATCCACAATGGGAAGGCCCAGAAGACACACCCTTCACGAATTCTCTAAGATGCAAACTGGTGAGAGGGGCACCAGCACATTTGAAGAGCTTTCTTGTTGCCCTTTTCCTTGTGCCAGACCTTAGGGTTACAGACACTGCTGCTGAGTTGGATGAATTAAGTGCAATGGGTTTAATTGAGTCTCAAAGTAGCAGGGCCCAGGTGGCAGCATTGAACTACCAAAAGCAAGGTGATTGTAGTTATTATAATGAGCAGCACAGACAAAACAATGTCCCTAATTGTCTAACCTGTAGTAGGCAGCACAGGCAAAATGAGTTTTATTTAGGCATGACACATATGGACCTTTGGTACTGGTTAATCAATCATGGTGTTTCCAGATATGAAATAGATTCATGAGCTATAACCAATGGTCAGGGACTTTGGAAAAAGCATGATTGGAAAATTGGTGAGAATGACATTTGGGGAAGAAGTATGTGGATAGATCTCTCTGATTGGACAAAGGTGTGAAGATGCTCATGTGCCATGTAAATGCTCAACAGAAGGTAAATTTTGCAGATGAGTTCAGTTATCAAGTAGATGAGATGGCCTCTTCTGTTCAGCAAATTTCCCCAGCCATTCCTGTCATTGTCCAATGATCCCATGAATAAAGTGGCCATGGTGGCAGATAGAGATGGGGTTGACAACATGGACTTGCCACTCACAGAGGTTGTCCTGGCCATTGCTGCTTCTGAGCACCAAATCTGTCAACAGCAGAGGCCAACACTGAGTCCCAGATGTAGCACCATTTCTCAGGATGACCAGCCAGTTACCTGGTGGCTGGTTGACTACATTGGAGTACTTCCTCCATGGAAAGGACAATGCTTGTCCTTACTGAAGTATATATTTATTCTGCTTATGGGGATGTGCCTTTTGTCTTAGTTAGGGTTTTCATTGCTTTGAAGAGACACCATGACCACAACAGCTTTTTTTTTTCCTTTTAAATCTGCTTTATTAGCGTCACAATATATAATGAGCATCTTCCCATGCAATAGATAAATTTTGCTAACAAAAAAAAAAATGTAAGACTGAGTCAAAAACACAAGTTTCAATTAGAAGCTGGCAGGAGTGGAGACCCATGGGGAACGAGTGACACCAAAAATATTACAACAGTACATCACGAACATGTAAATTTTGAAAGCAGGGGTCCCCATATCACCTTCAGAGAAAACCTCAGGACTCAGGGCATAAGGCAAAACTCATCATGGTGGTCATGGTGAGGGGGTCGGTGCTAACAGCCCGCATGGTATAGCTCAGCTGCTTTTCCCGTAACTTCTCCATGAGCTGTCTCATATCCTCCCCAAACCTCTGTACATTCTCCTCTCTCATCCTTGCCTGGGGCTCCCCAACCCTATACATCAGGTCCATCTGTAGTGAGCGATGGGCTGCCTAACCCGGAATCGCCTGCGACCTCCTCTAGGCACATAGTATTCTCCAGCTTCGAAAGGCAGAGCGATAACCGCCTCCCTTTTGTTAGCATCTTGTGGCTTTTCTTCCTTCTCCTCCTTTTCCTGATGGTCATTTGCCATGTTGAGATCTTTTACTCCTCATTCCATTTTGGACTCCATTTCTCCTGGGCCTATTCCTTGCCGCGTAGTCCTCTCAATTCTCGCTGCGAGACGCGCGTCGCCGCGACTCTCTCTTGGCTAGCAGACCTGCCCCGCTCACCTTGGGCCCGATGCCAGCCCAACGCGCGCGCAGAGAGGCTCCAAGCTGGTGGCCCCCCCTTTTTTTTTTTAAAAAAAAAGATTTATTTATTTTATGTATATGAGTACACTGTCGCTGTTTTCAGCTACACCAGAAGATGGCATTGGATCTCATTACAGATGGTTGTGAGCCATCATGTGGTTGCTGGGAATTGAACTCAGGACCTCTGGAAGAGCAGTCAGTGCTCTTAACCTCACGACAACTCGTATAAAGGACAGTAAATTGGGGCTGGCTTACAGGTTCAGAGTTTCAGTTCATTATCATCAAGGAAAGAGCATGGTGGCATCCAGGCAGGCATGGTGCAGGAGGAGCCAAGAGTTGTACATCTTGATCTGAAGGCAGCTAGGTGAAGTCTACTGACTTTCAGGCAACTAGGAGGAGGGTCTCAAAGCTCACCTCTAAAGTGACACACTTCCTCTAACAAGGCAACACTTACTCCAACAAGCCACAATTCCTAATAGTGATACTCCCTGGACCAAGCATATACAAACCACTATACCTTTCCTGCATGTAATTCTTCTGCCAAAACTACCACCGTGGACTTACAGAATGCCATATCCACTTTTGTGGTATTCTATATACTATTGCTTCTGACCAAGGAATTCGCATCACTGCCAGGGAAATGTGATAGTGGGCCCATAATCATGGAATAGAATCTATTGGTCTTACCATGTTCCCTACAATTCTGAAGCAGCTGGCCTGATAGAAAGATGGAATGGTCTTTTGAAGACACAATTATAGTGCCAATTAGGTGGTAGCAGCCCGGAGGTCTTAGGCAGCTTTCTCCAGAATGTGGTATATGCTTAGAATCAGCATCCAATATATGGTATGCTTTCTCCTACATCCAGAATCCATGGGTCCAGGAAAAGGGAATAGTTCCACACACTATCACCCCTAGTGACCCACTAGGGAAAAGTATGTTTCCTGTTCCCACAACCTTAAGTTCTGCTGCTCTATAAACTTAGTTCTAGAGCAGGGAGCACTCCTGCCGGGAGCCACAACAAATATTCCATTGAACTGGAAGCTCAGACTTCCCCCTGGCCACTTTGGACTTCTGATGTCCTTAAGCCAACAGTCTAAGAAAGGGATAACAGTGTTAGGAAGGGTAATTGATCCAGATTACCAAGGGGAAATTGGATTGCTTCTCTACAATGGAGGTAAGAAAATTTATGTCTGGAGCCCAGGAGATCATTTAGGGCATCTCTTGGTGCTACCATGTCCTTGTGATTAAAGTCAATTGGGAAACTACCACAACCTAATCCAAGCAGGAAGACAAAGGGTTTAGGCTTCATAGATGATGGTATGCGTCACTTCTCCATGAACAGAACTAGACCTACTTAGGTGCTTGCTGAGGGTGGAGGAAATATAGAATGGGTAGTAGAGGAAGGTAGTTATAAATACAAGCTAAGGTCGCACAACCAGTTGCAGAAATGGAGATTATAATTGATATAAATGCTTCTGTCATATTTTGTTAGGAATGTGTATAGATATTTGTGGTTTTCTTTCATCAATTTCTTCTTTTTAAAAAAAATCATTTTTATTTTATGTGTATGAGTGTTTTCCCTGTATGTATGTATATGCACATTCTGTGTACACTGCCCACAGAGATCAGAAGTCAGATCTCTAGAACTTGAGTTAGGATGACTGTGAATCACCATGTGAATGCTGGGAATTGAACCTGAGTCCTCTGCAAGAACAAGTGCTGTTAACCACTGTAGCTGTCTCTTCAACCCCTCAGTTTCTTTATTAAGTAATGTAACACCAATTAAGAGAATCTCAGTGGTTGTCATATTTAAGTTTGAGATACTACAAGAATGTCCTCCAAGGGATATTGTCATTTTCATATAATTTATAATGTGTTTGTGGTTGTACAAGGGACAGTTATATCATGTCAGGCTTAATTATGACCTGGCTACGTGTGTTTGTGATTGTATATGGTATAGCTTCATCTTGTTAGGTGTAATTAAGGCCTGCTTAAATATTTACTCAGCACCTGGGCTGGGCTTTCTGAAGAAATGGGCAGAAGAACGAAGAAGAGATACCACATTGCTTTGAGGGCTCACAAACCCATAGAAGGAAGATGGAGAGAACGGGAACCATAGAGTCTGTGCCAGGTGGCAGGTGTCCTAAGGGTCTTGAATCCTCCCTGGGATAATATCTACAGTAGGAGTGGGTGGATTTGGCACTAGACTACACTCCTTGACATCTTTATGTTACTTGGCCCTAAGGCCAGCTCCGTTTTACTCCTCAAATGTCACTTCCTCAGAGAGGCCTTTCCAGACCACATGGGCTGGCATAGCTCTTATCTCCGTCTCTCTATGTGCTACAATATGGTCTTCATAGCACCCTCAGATGCTTGAGGTCATGTGTTTGCTTGTCGCTGGTCTTCCTCCTGTGGACTATAGCCTGTGACAGCAAGGCCTGACTGTGGCATACATGTCATCTTCAGCTTCATGACAGGCATTTGGTAGTTTCATGTTTAATAGACATATCTGGGGACAAAAGTCTAAATGGGAGGCTTTTAGACAATGTTTTGAGAGTCTTTTATGATTAAAGATGGGATTGCGGAGATGGGCCAGCGGTTAAGACCATGGGCTGCTCTTCCAGAAGTCCTAAGTTCAATTCTCAACAACCACATGGTGGCTCACAGCCAACAGTAATGGGATCTGATGCCCTCTCCTGGTGTGTCTGAAGACAGCAAAAGTGTACTCACATACATAAAATAAATAAATCTTTAAAAAAAGGGGGAGGGGGAAGTCACCTTCCTTGCCTGTAGGGTATGTTTATAGCAGAGTTCGGCTCTCTGTTATCCTTTTGGGTTGTCTTCAAAATGTAAGCTTAGCAGAGGCAGAGATCAGCTCTGGATCTTGCTGTTGGGCCTTCAAGTCCTCAGCTGTAAAATGGGCACAATGACAGTGGTCTGATGGGAGCTGTGAGAAGGGTGGACACTTCTGTGAGTGCTGGGAGGTTTGTGATGTCCTAGTATCTTTCGGTCCTGACTGGAAGCTTGAAGTTTATTGAGAAGTCTCCCCCACAAAACAGTGCATTTTCCTAGCCTGCCTTACATTCTGCCCAAGGCTGGTGCACAGGCTTGCTTTGTCTCCCTCAGTGAAGTCAGTGGCAGAGGAGCTGAGTGATCAAGATGGGCTGAGTTGTCAGGAGCAGATGGTACCACAGAGAAGAAGCCACAGATGCTTGGGGAGACGCTGCAAACCAACTCAATTGTCCCTAGGCCTCAGGCTTTCCTTTTGGGAAGGGAGGGGGTCCTTGTGAGGGAGATTGGCTGGTGCAATTTGACTATAATGAACGAAAGGACCAGACAAAGCTTGGAGTCTATACGTGGAGAACTTGGTAAAAGGGTCCAGATACACAGATACTTGAACAAGGAAGAGCATCTGAGACTGGGGCTGAGGGTGGTAGAGCATCACGTGGCATCCAGTTGGTAAATTCGAATAGCTAAAGACACAGGGTCTTTCACCATTAATGGTGTATCAGGGCCTGCTATTCCACCTCAAGGCTCTGAGCTCAGCCCAGTTTCTACAACACTGTTGATGAGATTCAGATAAGTAAACTTTATCTGAGTTGGTGTGAGAACCCAAAGCCAGGATAGAGGGAGTCTAAGTGGGAGGAGAGAATCAGAATCCAAAGCAATGAAAGTGTTGGGTGCTGCTACTTTGTAGCAATATCACTTCCCACAAGACAGTTAACTTTTTTTTTCCCCAGGGAGGACAATTGAGCTGGGGCTTCACATATGCTAGGCATGTGTTTGGCCACTGAGTTACACCTACTGCCTGCCTACCACATACGTGTGTGTGTGTGTGTGTGTGTGTGTTTGTAGGGTTAATGGTCCCGCATCTGCTCTGCCATAGGGCACAGCTGCTGGGGAGGCAGGAGGCCAGAGGAGTTTTGACCCCGCTTACCCCATACTGTTGCAGGGCAGGTGTCAGGTGCAGTCTGAGGTGCAGGACCGACGGGGGGGGGGGGGGGGGGGTCCCCGGCCTACAAGAAGCCTGGGTGGGGGGCAGTCTGGATCTCAGGCTCTTGGGTACCCAGGCACCTTGGAAGAGCTGAGAACAGATCTAGCCTGGGGCCAGGGGGGAAAAAAGTGAGCTCTGGCTAGTCCCGAGGTGGGGGGTGGGGCGCGGGGGGATGTCTTTGGCTCGGTGGGCAGCAGGCTTGGGCTTGGGCTTGGTGGCTAGGCGTGCAGGGATGTCTTCTATGGGAGTGGCTCTGTAGGCGAAGGCCTTCTCCCTGGCAACCCCACAGCAGATCCGGGTGAAAAGATGGTTTTAAGACTTTTATTATCATGGTGGAAAGTGGATGAGTAAAACCGTATCTCCCTTCTCAGAGTGGGCCTGAGGTTAAATACCTTTTGTAGGGGGGAGTGTCTGGGAAGGAAGGCTTATTAGCTAAGTCTCCAAGCCTTTAGGTACTTCATTAAAATGGAGATCTGTCTTGAGCCTACCTGTGGAGGGGTCTGGGGCATTGCCCTTATGTGACTGATGGCCACAAATCTACGGAGGGCTGTGTCCTCGTGCCTGGGGGGAGCAGGCGAAACAGCTACCATGACTTCAGGGTCATGGGGGTTTCTAGCCTTAGGTCAACAGGGAACCAGGATACCTTTTACAGCCCACCACCCCACATGTATTGTTTTAGTTTGCTTTCTATTGCTGTGATAAACAGCATGATAAAGCAACTTGAGGAGGAAAGGTTTCTCCCTATGGCTGTAGTCTATTATTTAAGAGAAGCCAGGACAGGAACTCAATGCCAGACATCTGGAGGCAGGAGCTGAAGCAGAGGTCATGGAGGAATGCTGTTTACTGGCTTACTTCCCATGGCTTGCTCAGCCTGCTTTTCTATATAACCTAGGACAACTTGCCCAAGGGTGGCACCACCCCTAGTTTGCTAGGATTTCCCACATCAACTATTAACCAAGAAAATGCCGAACAAATCTGGCTATTGACCAGTCTTACAGTTACATTTTCGCAGTTAAGATTCTCTCCCATTTGTGTCAAGTTGACAAAATTACTTATCAGCACAGGTATCTTTCCTCAACCACTGTTCACCTTTACTTATTTGAAAAAAAGTTAAAATTTATTTATGCATATGAACATTTTGCCCCTGTGTGTATTTGTAAACCACAGTGTTATCATGGATAGTTGTGAGCTGCTACATGGATAATGGCACTTGAATCTGGCTGGGTCCTCTGGAAGAGAAAATGCTCTTAACTGATACTGATAGGCCATCTCTCCAGCACTGACCTTCCTTCCTTCCTTCCCTCCTTCCTTCCTTCCTTCCCTCCTTCCTTCTTTCCCTCCTCCCCTCCCTCCCTTCCTCCTTCCCTTCTTCCCCTCCCTCCTTCCCTCCCTCCCTCCCTCTCTCCCTCTTTCTTTCTTTCTTTCTTTCTTTCTTTCTTTCTTTCTTTCTTTCTTTCTTTCTTTCTTTCTTTCTTTCTTTCTGTCAAGGTCTCTCACTGAACCCGGTGCTCAGAGATTCAGCTAGGCTGGCCAATGCATTTCAGGAATCCACCTATCTGCTTCCTCAGAAGCTGTGCTTAGCCTTTTATGTGGGTGTTAGAGACCTGAACCCAGGTCCTCATGCTTGCACAGAAGGCATCTTACCAAGATAGCAGTCTCTCCAGCCCACATAAACTTTCTGAATTTTGGCTTTCCCATCTGCAAAATTCAGACAATGCCACCTACACTGCAGTGTTGTGAGGGTCATGAGACAACTCATGGTTATGATACTAGCCTTGTGTGCCTGGCACAGAGTAAGTTCTTAGTAACTGGTGGCTATTGACAGGATTGATGTCAGTGGGAGCTTCTTAAGGGCAGGGGACTTGTCTCTCATTTCAGTACCAGCACCTGGTACTGCGTAGGCACTGAACAAATGTTTGTCACTGAACAAGATGAATCTGACAGGGATAAATGTCAGTTCCTGCACTCAGATCCAAAGACCCAGCTGCACAGGGCTATGGTGGGGGAGAGCTGTCTCAGTACTAGTACATGTGAGAAAAGTGGAGAGGTTTACACTGGTGGAAATTGTAGCCCATTTGCGGAGGGCTGCCAGAAAACCAAGCCAGGGCATCCTAACAGAGGCCCTGTGGACCAGTCTCTAGGGCCATATACCATTCTGTGATGAAGTGTGGAATGAAGCCCCAGATGCACATTACAGAGAAACCCAGTCAATGGGCTTGGAGAAGTTTGAATGAGCCGCTGAGTGGCATGCAGACCTTGCCTCTTGCATCTGCTCTGGACACTGTAGTAACAACAGCACCATGCTTCAGTTTCCTTCTCTGAAAAACATTCAAGCCACAGGTTGAACACAGCATGATTACTGGGAAAAGGCAGGAACCGAGAGCTCAATCCTTGCTGGATTTACTCTCCCATCCTCCTCTCCGAGCTCCGAGCTCCCGCTGGGGGCGGCTCACACTGGAGGACAGCTTGCAGGAAAGCTGTGGGTGGTCGGTGGAATCTTTCCATTTTGGGGGTGTGGTGTGGTGTTGGATCAGGATTACATGGATGGCTTCTCCTGCATAGGTCTCCATGCTTTTTTCCTCCAATTGAATCCAATTAACAGATTTGAAAGATCGGTTATCTCTCTGGCCCACATCCAGACCTGGCCAGCAGCTTCCCTTTCACAAGCGGGAGTCTGTCCTTACTTAATATGCACAAAACCAGGCTTCTGGTTCTTCTCCCACAAACAGCTTTTGCTAGAGCACCGGCCCCATGGTCCCTATGCGTCCTCTGGTGGCTTCCGGGAGTCACTGCTCTGGCCTTAGCATAGGGTTGAAATCAGACATTTTGGCAAAATGGTGCCTCCATCAACACCAGATGAATGGGTGTGGGATATATATATATATATATATATATATATATATATATATATATTCACTGAATTATGTATAAGAATGAAAGAGGATTGACATGCTGTCACATACTACAACATTAATGAGACCTCCACACATTTCTCTTAGTGAAACAAGACACAAAAGTCAGATAACTATAATTTTGCTTATAAGAAGCACTAGAAAGGTGAAATTAAAATGTACAGGAATTAGAATAGAGGTTTGCACATGATGGTTTGGAAGGGGAGTTTGCTTCATGAGTTCAGAATTCCGTTTCCCATGACAGTCTGGAGATGGGTAGTGGTGATCATTGCTCAATACTGTGGACATGCAGAAGGCCACAGAGATGTACTCACGAACATGCGTGGTGTCTGTGCATGCCTGCAATCCCAGCACTCCAGAAATGGATGCAGGAGGATGCATAAGACACTGTCTCAGAAAACAAAATAGGGCTGGGAGATGGCTCAGTAAAGTAACTGAGGACTTGGATTTTGATACCCAGCACTCTGGGATTTGTAAAATTAGGGTATTGATTTTACATAATAGTTGTGGCTACCTGCACAAAACCTGCACAAAATCAAGCCCACCAAAGTTCCGGCATGGAGGGGAGGGACCCCAGTAGAGAAGCAGTTGTCAGTTGATAACTGTTGAAGGAGAGTGAGTCACTTTTCTTTCTTCTGGAAGGTTATTCGTGCCCCAGTGGAGCTCCCTCGTCCCAAGATCATATGGGTAGCACTGAATGAACTTGGGGTCATTAATTACAGTTAAAAAAAGACATGAAGTTGGGAGAGAGACAGGGTGGGGAACACCGGGAGGAATTACAGAGTGGTATGAGTAGATGGATATGATATGTATTGTATAGATATATAAAAACGTCAAAGAATAAATTAAAATGTTAAAATTAATAAATATAGAATACATTTATAATAAAATTAGAATAAGGTTTGCTGTTTCAATCATGGGCAGCTTTATGTATGTGTTCACATGTTCATGTATATGTACATATGTATACAGACCAGACAGAGGTCAGTGTTGGGTATCTTCCTTGGGCTATCTACCTTGAGATAGGGTCTCTTGAAGCAACTAGACTGACTGGCTAGTGAGCTCCAGGAATCTGCTAATCTCCATCCCCCACTCCCCAATGCTGGGTTTACAGATATACGCTACTGCACCCTGATTTTAGAGGCCATGGGTCCTGAGGATCCAAACCCAAGCCCTCAAACATTTTTCTAATGGCCTAGCCACACTTAAGCAAGCACATTCACCCAGATTGGGGGGGGGTTCCTGCTGGGCTTTTATTCCTCATGTAAGGGGTTCCTTGCCTAACTGAGTGGTCTGAACTGGAACTAACATTCTAACATACAGAACAGCACATGTCCTCGGGAGAAATGAAACTTGAGCATACATTTTGATTTTAAGAAGTGCTGACCCAGAGGAATTTAAAAAATTTTAAGTGGCTTCTTTACAATGTTATTAAAGTGAAGTTATATCTTATTTAACTCTTTGATAGAAAAGATAACACATTTTGTTTACATTTCCCACAAACATGAGCAGTGTCTGCAGCACTAGAGACCCTGCTCCCATTTCTGTACCACCTTAGCCATCTAGTTCTATGGGAATGCTGAGAGCAATGGCAGTAGCCTGTGTTGTTTTGGGCATCTCTGCAGCTTTGCTGACTAGCAACTCACAGGGAGGTATCTTGCGCCCGGTACTGCGATTTTCATTTAACAACTCATGCTTTTGGGAGCGATGTTGTCCACCTTGGCTGGTTACTTCTCTTCAAATTCCTTTTTAAAACATTTATTATGTTTTAAAAAACTAGCTTACACACTAGTGGATTTCCATAAAGTTTCTTTATGTTTCCTGAGTTTTGAATAACCTACCCCTACCCTGTTTTTTCCCCAATAGCCCTAGTTCCACATAAATTTTTAACCTCAAGCATTCCTTTTGTCTGCCTTCAAGTGGCCTGTGTTCTACTGTCTCTGCTAACCAATTTTGTTTCTTTGGTTGGAAAACCATAGACTTCCACAGTGTTTTCAAGCATCCTTCATTTTGGCTAAGCCTTTGACCATCTTCTCATTTCCTCCCCCACCCACCTCTATTCTTGAGCCTTTCTCCTCCCAGTAGTAACCCTTTTACTTTCCTTTTTCTACCTCCTTGGGTCCCCTTAATGCACACGTCCCCAGTGGCCTGCCTGTAGTTTCCTGGCTTCCATATTACTCCAGATTAAGCACATACAGCAAATGATGAGAAGCTGGGATCCACATATGAGAGAGAATATGTGACTGTCTTTCTGGGCCTGGGTCACCTCACTCAGTATGCTGTTTTTTTTTTTTTCCAAGTACTATTCATTTACCTACAATTTTCATGATTCATTTTCCTTTATAGCTGAGTAAAATTCCACTGTGTATATGTACTGCATTTCACTATCTGTTCCTCAGTGGGAGTCCATCTAGGCTGTTTCCATTATTATGACTAGAACAGCAATAAACATGGGTGTATGAATATCTCTGTAGTAGAATGTAGAGTTCTTGGGGGTATTGGTTAGGAGTGGTGCAGCTGGGTCGTGTGGTAGCTGTCTCTTTCGTTTTTTGAGAGATACCCAGACTGACTGGCACAGTGGCAGCACCAATTTACACTTCCACTGACTGTGTATGAAGGTCTCTCCTCTCCTCACATCTGTACCAGCATTTGAGTCCTGAAGATGGCCATTCTGATCTGTGTGAGATGCAATCTTAAAGTAGTTTAATCTGTGTTTTTTTGATGGATAAGGATGCTGGACACTTTAAAAAGTGTTTATTAGAGGCTTGGCAGCTAAGAGCACTGGCTGCTCTTCCTGAGGACCCAGGTTCAATTCTCAGCACCTACATGGCAGCTCACAGCCATCTGTAAGTCCAGTTCCAGGGGACCTACAGATACCCTCTTCTGGCCTCTGCAGGTAGGTACCAGGCACGTACATGGCACACAGCATACATGCAGGTCAAACAATGCCCCCCTATAAAATAAATAATAAATATTTAAAAATAATTACTAAGCCGGCCGGTGGTGGCGCACGCCTTTAGTCCTAGCACTTGGGAGGCAGAGGCAGGCGGATTTCTGAGTTCAAGGCCAGCCTGGCTTACAGAGTGAGTTCCAGGACAGCCAGGGCTATACAGAGAAACCCTGTCTCGAAAAACCAAAATAATAATAATAATAATAATAATAATAATAATAATTACTAGCCATTTTTTAAACTTCTTTTGAGAACTCTCTTTTCAGTTCCATTATCCATTTTTCAGTTGGGTTGGTTATTTTCTTTCTTTTAAAAAATTATTTATGTATTTTTATTTCATTTCTATTGGTATTTTACCTGCATATATATATCTGTGTGAGGGTGTCAGATCCTCTGGAACCAGAGTCTCCATATGGTTACTGGGAATTGAACTTGGATCCTCTGGAAGAGCAGCCAGTGCTCTTCACCACTGAACCATCTCTCCAACCCCTGGTTATTTTCTTGATGTTTAGTTTTTGAGGTCTTTGTTAATTCCAAAACATGGCTCATACAGTATCTATCAGCCTATCTATCTATCTATCTATCTATCTATCTATCTATCTATCATCTAGAAATGCCAGATATATAGTTGGCAAAGATTTTCTTCCATTCTGTGGAATGCTTCTTCATTCAGCTGATAGTCTCCTTTGGGGTACATAAGACTGTTCATGATATGAGATTACATTTGTTGTTTGTTGCTTTTATTTTCTGTGCTACTGGAGTCCTATTCTGAAAGCCCTTGCTTGTGCCCATAGGCTGAAGTGTGTTTGCTGGTCCCCCCCCCCCCCCCCCCGGGAGTTTCAGAGTTTTAGAACTTATATAGAAATCTGCTCCATTTGGAGTTCAGGTTTTAATTTTTAAAAATTTATATATTTATTTTAAAATGTTATATGTATGCATGTTTTTCTGTCTGTCTGTATGTGTACCACATACATGCCTGGTACTCATGAAGACCAGAAGAGGGAATCAGATCCCCTGGAACTGGAGTTACAGACTGTGGTGAGCTGCTGTGAATCTGCTGGGAAGTGAACCTAGGATCTCTGCAAGAACAGCAATTGCTCTTAACCGTGGAGCAGTCTCTCCAGTCCTCTGCGTTGAGTTTTGGGCTTGGTGGGAAGTAAGCATCTAGTTTTATTATCTCAAATGGAGATATCCAAATTTCCCAGTACCATTTGTTGAAGAGGCTGTTTTCCTCTAATGTGTATTTTTGGTATATCTGTCAGAAATCGGGCAGATGTAGTTGTGTGGACTCACCTGGGTCCTGTATCTAGTCTAGTCTGCTGATTATATGCTGTTTTGATTGCCAGTACTGTACTGTTTTGGTTATACAGCTCTATATAACCTGAAATCGGGTATGACAATGCTACTGGCAGTTTTTGTTTTTGTTATCCAGAATCACTTTGGTCTTTTGAGCATCCATATAAATTCTAAAACAGTTTAAGAATTTATATGTTTGAGAAGAACAGCTCTGTGACTTTGTGATTTCATTGACTTAGATGGCTTTTGGTAGGTCAGCCGTTTTCTCAGTATTGATTCTGCTGACCCATGAGCACGGTAGATCTTTTCACCTTCAAGTGTCCTTTTCAATTTCTTTCTCGGTCACCTGAAGGCTTCACCACTGTGGGCTTTTTTTTTTCCCTTGGTTAGGCTTTTTCCTAGGTATTTTATTTCATCATTGTGATTATTGTGAAAGGAGTTCTTTTCCTGCTGTCTTTTACAGCATGTTTGTTGTTGGTGTGCAGGAAGGTAACTGAATTTGGGGCTCATTTTGCATCCTGCTGCTTTACTGAAAGTGTTCATCAGCTTTGAGAGTACGTTGTCCACCAAGTCCTTTCCACCAGGCAACCAGGTATCTAAGAAATGAAATCAGGTTGTGTTACTTCTTTGCTTAAAATCCTCCCTGTCCCACTCCTTCCTTGGCTTTGGTGGCCACTCCTCTCTCAGCTCCTTCGAGGATGCCCTCCTACCAAGCTCTGCTCTGCCTCCAGGGCTTTGACCTCACAGGTCCCTCTCTGGAGGGTTCTCTCTGTAGTTCAAGTAACCTTAGACAGCACTAATCTTGCCTGGGACTTCACTCCTGGTCAGTCCCCTGCTGCCTCACCTCCTCATCTTCTCCCTCTATTCTGTTTTTTTTTTTTTTTTCCCTCAGAGCCCTGTCCTTTGGACTAGTTGGACTTTGTAGAGCACAAAGCAGGAAATTAGCCCCCACTCTATCCTGACATTTTCTCTATTGCTTCTCCCTTCCTTGAAAACATTTCAGGAGTGCAGCCTTATTACCTCAGGTATTCAAGAAACTCTGAATCCATCCATTAAAGAGTTCAGTTATTTCAGAGGGGCACACTGATGGGTTTAAAAGCCACAATGTTTGTTTGTTTGTTTGTTTGTTTGTTTGTTTTAAATTGCATGTTTCCAGAATTTATTATATTTCTGTTGTTTTCCAATTGGCTGATTTTGGTTTTATTATTTTTATTAGCAGCTATATTTAATTAATTAATTAATTAATTAATTAATGAGTGTGTGTGTGTGTGTGTGTGTGTGTGTGTATGAATTCCGTTGCACGGATGTGTGTGTGTGTGTGTGTATGAATTCCATTGCACGGATGTAGAGATAAGAGGACAACTTGTGAGAGTCAGTTCTCCCCCTCCACCCTGTGGGTGCCAGGTAATGAACTCACGTCATCAGGTTTGGCACCAAGTCCCTTTACTCGCTGAACTACCTTGCCAGGTGTCTTCAACCTTGCTCTACTGCTGTGAGCAGACATCATGACCAAGGCAACTAGTAAAAGAAAGGAGTTGGGAGCTCGCTTACAGTTTCAGAAGGTAAGTCCATGATCATCACGTCAGGGAGCATGGCAGCAGGCAGGTATGGCACTGGAGCAGTAGCTGAGAGCTCACATCTGATCCACAAGCACAAGGCAGGAGTGGCAGGAGCTGGGGATAGGGAGAGATGGGAGGTGGAGAGCATGAGCTAACTAGGAACGGCATGGACTTTTGTGTCCTCAAAGCCTACCTCCGTGAAACGCTTCCTCCAACAGTGCCTTATCTCCTAATTCTTCCCAAAGAGTTCCACCACCTGTGAACAAATATTCAAATTAATGAGCCTATGGCCTATGGGAGCCCATTCTCATTTAAACTACCACAACAGGCCTGCATGGCTGTTTGTTTTGAGACAGGTTCTTACTATACTGACTAGATTGGCCTTGAACTTAATCTTGCTGCCTTGACTTCCCCAAATCCTGGGTAATATGCTACCACACCAAGCTTTGTTAGTATGTTAGTTTTACAAAATAATGTTTTGATTATGACCCTCTCACACACGTCTGTAATGTATTGTGGTCATTCATGTCCTCAGTGCCCTCTCAGGTCCTGTCTCCATTTCCCACTGATTCCCTTTCCCTTCACAAACAGCTTTTCTACTTTCATATCTTTTTTTAGTCTAGTTTCCACGTATGAGACAAGACATTTGATCTTTGTCTTCCTGTGTTGGGCTTATTTTGGCTAGCTTTCAAGTGCTTCAGCAAAACTATGGACAGCTGGCTCTCTGCACCTGCAGACTCTGCAGCCTCTGTTCTGCTAACCCAGTGGTTCTCAACCTTCCGAATGCTACGGCCCTTTAATTCAGTTCCACATGTTGTGGTGACCCCCAACACAAAATTATTTCTGTTGCTATTTTATATCTGTATTTTTGCTATTGTTATGGATCACAATGTGTCTGATATGCAGGGTAGCTAACATGTGACCCCTGTGAAAGGGTCCTTTGACTCCAAAGGGGTTGCAACTCACAGGCTGGGAAACACTGTGCTAATCTTACTTAAAAAATATTTTAACAAATTGCATTGAGTCTGGTGTGGTTGTACAGAGGCAGGTGGATCTCTATGACTTTGGAGCTAGCCTGTTCTACATAGTGAGTTCCAGGACTGCCAGTGCCGGATAGAGACGTTGTCTTAAAAAAAAAAAATTATTGAAAACAGGCCATGGTGGTGCATGCCTTTAGAGTTTCAGTTTAGGGAAGTTTCAGTTTATGCAATGAGACCCTCTCTCTAAAAATAAAAAAAAAATGATATAG
Organism: Grammomys surdaster; assembly: GCF_004785775.1. Taxonomy (NCBI): domain Eukaryota; kingdom Metazoa; phylum Chordata; class Mammalia; order Rodentia; family Muridae; genus Grammomys; species Grammomys surdaster. The sequence continues at coordinate 2,591,439 of NW_021604729.1, forward strand.
TATTTACACTATATTATATAATTTAAAGGTGATTTAAAGTATATTGGAAAAAATGCTGAGTGGGGTCTACACAAATGTCACTCTAAAGGTTGCACACCCTTTATCTGAGGATATCATGGGGCGACATGCACATGGAGACCGATACACACACACACACACACACACACACACACACACACACACTCACTGCACCTGCATCTACATCATTCCTACCCTTCCTCTCCTCCTCCAATTCCTTCACATCTGGCTCCCCCTTCACGATCTTTCATGAAATGGTGAACATTCTGGAGCCTGAACACTGCTAACGTAGTTTCCATAAGTCCAAGTGGTGACTAGATGGGGATGTTTATTATACCATTCTTTCGATTTTCTTGGAGTTTTGAAAACTTTAAGAAAAAGTTGAGTAAAACAAAAAACACTTGTGACAAAAATCTAAATATTTGTTTCTCCTTCAGCACGTTCCAGCCAGCTTGACAAGGGCCTGGCTTTCTTGGGGACAGATTTCAAGGGAGCAGTGGTGACATGGCTGATGTGCCCTGAGATCAACTTTGTCCTAGCAGGCAGGTGCTTCAGGTCCTTCAGGAAAGGGGAGGGGAAGGATGTGTGAGGGCAGTCCCAAACCAACGCTAACGAGAGAAAACAGTTTAATTGTTCCTGTTGAAAAGAAGCAGAAAGTCTTCCTCAGCCTGGTCTTTCAGAGACTGACCTGCCTCTAGCTAATTCTTGTAAATCCTTTCAGAAGCAAACTAAGTCCTTCTTCTGGTTTTCCTCCCCTGTAGAGTGAAAAATTATAGATACTGGGTATATAGAATTCTTTTTAGACATATAAAATATTCTTTAGGCTTTCTTTATAAAGACATGGAGAAACCGAGCCGTGAAACAAGTTAAGAATGTGGACAAGCTAGTTACAGGAACTGGCTAGAATGCAAGATAGCCAGGTAGAACCAAGCTGAGAACTGCAGTGACAGGGCAAGGCCGAAGTAACAGGGCAGGACCACATTCTTGAGAAAGATAATCGTACAGAAAGTTTTCACATGACCCTGACTCACGTAGGTTGGGTTCCTTTGGAATGTTCTGCTATTTTTATGTTATGCCACCTTAACAACCATGAGCCCCCTCCCCATTCCTTGGTTTGTGGTTTTTCCCCTTAAAAACCCCTCTCAAACTGGCTGTCGGGGTCAATTCAGCTCCTGCGTGGGCATATGAATTGACCGGCAGCTAGCTGTCACATGCCCTAATAAACCTCGCTATTGCTCCGGTACATGGTATCTCGAGCAGATTACTGGGTGGTCGAGACTTTCTGAGACTTGAGTGAGGGTCTCCCCTCTGCGGAGGTCTTCACCCCTAAAGTGTTTTCACAAGATCTTCTGAAGCATCTCTTAGAAATGTAATCAGTAAGGAAGTCAGTGCCTTATGACCCAGTTTCTGCCACAGCGTCCTAGCCTAACTTCAGTTGGGCCTGGCTCCAAAAATGGCAGATTACCTTCCTACCTACTTTTGATCTTATACACAGGGAAAAGGGGGTTTTCATTTGAATAAGGGCATTAAACATAGGTGGCCACCATAATCACCAGACTTGGATGGACTTTGTGTGAAGTCAGGGTTTTCATTGTTGTCTGTCCGTCTGTCTGTCCGCCCGTCCGTCCATCCATCCATCCATCCATCCATCCATCCATCCATCCATGTACAGTGTTTCTAGTGGGGGAACTTTCTGCTTGGCTACATGAAATGGGGAGAGTTATTTCTCTTTGCAATCTCTTGATAGCTTGCTGAACATCCTATTATGGTTTAGTAGTTATTTGGGATTTCTTTCCCTTCCACTTTTGGAGGAGGCTTTCTGGATTGCTAGGAGATTGCATCTTTAATTTGTATTTCCTCGGTAGGTAGGTGGTGTGTGCACCTTCCAGAGATTAGAACTTTTGTGTCATCTTTTCTGTAGAAAGAAATGTTGTGAAGTTTCCTACAAGATCCACTAAGGTCCCACCGGCCCCTATGTCAAATGTGGTCTCTAGGAAAGGGCCAGTTACCCTGATTTGCAGGCCAACCTTCCTCAGAAAGAGGTGAGAGGTTTTGTTCCGGGATAAAAACTGAAGTGAGGATTTACAGGGACTGAGCTTGACTCTCTGGGTAGTTCAGGAGAAGCAAGTAGTTCAAGAGGCTGCATAGCCTGCCTCGCTCCCCTCGGTCTCCCAACCTTTGTATCAGTGTGTAGCGTGCAGGGGAGAGCGAGAAAAGACAGCTTCCTGCATTGTGCTGGGGAGGGCCAGAGCTCAAGTTTTGTGGCCAGCAGTGGCTAGGTGCGTCCCCCTTCCCCCGCAGCCCTGCCAGACCAGCTCGACAGTGACATCGTGTGGAAGTATGGAATTGTCTCTAACTCGTTAAGTGAGGCAAAGAATTCGAAGACCTGGGGTAGATGCATCTGGGAAGAAAGTCAGGAGACAACGATGATGCATGGAGCTTGATCAGCAGACTGGAAAGGATATGTGTGGGATTAGACTACCTAGTAAATGATATTTCCTGAATGTCAATTAACAAGTTACAGCGTTAACGATATTGCTGAGGCCCCTTCCTTTCAGATGAAGGGTTAGGGTTAGGTTGGGTATGTGTGGGGTGTTGGTCCTTCTGGAGATTGTAGGGAGAGTTAGTATTTTAGTTTTTTTCTCTTCTTGATTTGTATGTTCTTCCCCTCCCCTCCCTCTCCTTTTTTTCCCCTTCTCTGTATTTTGTCTTTCACTATGTAACTCAGGCTGGCCTCGAACTGGTGATCCTTCCACCCGGCCTCTTCAGTCCTTGGGTTATAGACACAAAATAATTTTTAAGTTATTTTTTTGGAAACAGGTCTGGCTCACAGGAAACCTGCAATGGGGATTAGGCTGGCCTCAGGCGCGCAGAGATCTGCCCGCTCCTGCCTCTGTCTCTCCAGTGTGACGTTTTGTTTTTTGCTTTTTGTTTTTTTGAGACAAGGTTTCTCTGTGTAGCCTTGGTTGTCTTGGAAGTTGCTCTGTAGACCAGGCTAGCCTCGAACTTATAGAGATCTGCCTGCCTCTGCCTCTAAAGTGCTGGGACTAAAGGCCTGTATCACTACTGTCTGACAGTGAGATTTTTTAAATTGTTGAAAATGACCACAGTGTGAACTCCATGAAAGTTGTGCTTATTATTAAGTTATTAAATGTAATATTTTATTAAATTTAATATTAATTAATATTATTAAATTTAGTAAATCTTATTATTAAATTATTAAATATGCACCAGCATACTAATACCCAGGAAAGATGTAGCAGTGACTTTTTCTGGAAATCCTGTTGGATATTCCATGAGTTTGAGTCCAAAAGGTTCTGCTGATCTGAGCGTTTACCTCAGGCAGTGACTGGAGGTTGGGGACCAGCTGGTCACATTCAGGTCTGTGTTCTTGGAGGCTGGAAGATGATCTGGCCCCTGGCTAAGCCTGCTTTATGATAATTTTCTTTTCATTAGGCAGTAGTCAGTTTTAAGTTTCAATATGTTAAAGAGCACATTATTTTTGCCCTGTATGGAGAGGCTAAGAAAACTGTCACTCCCCTGTATATAGTAAAAAGACATTGTTTCATGGTAAAATAAAACACAGCACAATTGCTTTCCTCAGCACTGAAATTGGATCCCAATTGGCTCCTGTTTTTCACTCAACCTTCATGTTTTGATACATTTCTTTATTTTGGAAGTTAGTACTGAATACTGGGCTTCCATGTCGCATTCGCATGTGCACCCTGTCTTATTTTGCTTTTATTTGTTTCTCTTTAGCTTTGCTCTACTCCATGTTTTGATATATTTCTTATTTGTTATTGTATGCCATTCCCTGTGCTTGCCTCCCCCCTCATTAGAATATAAGGATTCTGTTTTGAGAGCGAAGACTTTGTCTGGATCTCAGTGTCAGATAGATCCCTGGCTGGTGCTCTTTGGGTAGTCAGGAGGTTTGCAATCCAGGTCTGGGGAGGTAGCTTGGTGGGTAGGGTACCTGCCTAGTATGCATGAGGCTTAGGGTTTGATCTGAGCACCACATGACCTGGCTAACTCCTGTGATTCCAGTTCCTGGAGGTATGATGAGGAGTATCAGGAGTTTAGGACCAGCCTTATTTATAGCAAATTGGAATTTTCCCTGGCCTTTGTGAAACACTTACAACCAATAAACATGTTTACAATACATGTAATGATGTATGTAGACACTTAGACAAGGAACTCTGGTTAGTCTGTACTCAGTTCTGTATTGTCTTTCAGTTCTTTTCACTAAGGAAATGGTGAGAGTCACTAGCTAGGAGGAAAGACTGAGATTTAGTCTCTCTCTATCGTTTTTTGTCTCATGCTGACCCCTGGTGGCCCCTTTCACACATGACTCTCTGTCTAGCAGATGATGCCACATAATGAGCAAAATGCAGATTGTTTCACCAGAGGGCAGCAGAGCACAGTGTCCAGGGTCTGAGATCTAGGTTTGCAGGATTAAGGGCACCTACATCCAAGCTTGTTGAGTTCCATCTCTTGACCCCTGTAAGTTGTCCTCCGACCTCCACATGTGCTCTGAGATATGTATGCATATGTCATGTGTGCACATACACAACCAAGTAAATAAAGTAAATAAAAATGTTGAGGGACTGGAGACGTGGTTCAGCTGTTAAGAGGGCTTGTTGCTTTTGCAGAGTTCAGTTTTCAGCACCCACATCAGGAAGCTCACAATTTCCTGTAACTCCAGTTCCAGGGGACCTGGTGTCCCTCTCTGGCCTCTGCAGGCACTGTACCTACAGCACACCCACTCCCACATATACAAGTGATTAAAAATAAAAATAAAGTTTGGGATCTGAGCATTTGCACGTCTCTTTCAACAAGTGAAGTGTAGGCTGAAGGGTGAGTCATTTTGGACCACAGTGATGAAGGCAGTATCCTGGAGATGGCAGAAGAACAAACTGAATTAATGTACTGTGATAGTTAAGAAGTTTTCACTGGTGCTCAAAAGGAGACGAGGAGGGGAGGCTGCACACAATACATACACTCACACCTCATTGTCCAGAAAACACTGCTGCTGAGGAGCCTTAGGCCACAGTTTTCTGCAAGACAGGCTGAGAACTGCAGCCCCTACCAGAAATCTGTTATAGAAGAACAAAAACTGGATCTTGGGAATTAGCTGTCAGTTTTTGCCACAAATCATCAAAGCAGCTGGGGTTAAATAGTCTGACTTATAAATGGACTGATTTGTTTTTTTAATGAAGGCAAAGACTTCAAAGGCAATCCAGACTCAAGCCTCTGGCCATTACCCTTATATCCTTCGTTTGTAATTAAACTTAATTGGTGACATCAATGTTTGGAGCTTGCAGGCTCAATGCCTACCCTGGTGACATTATGTTAGCGTTGTCTCTGGCTGATGTCCTATCAGTAGGCTCACGCTGAATTTGTCTGTTGCATTATTAGATGTCTTTGCTTGCCTGATTATCATCTCATTATATTTAGCAGGGCCATCTGGAGGCTTCATCTGCTAGGAGACGAAGGAAGAAGTCTGGGTGGTCAGCTGTCTCCTTGTTATGTAGGACTGATGAGTCACTCACTTGAAAAACATTGCTGATGTCTGCCCCTTCTCCTTGCCGGCTTTATGAGACCACCAAGGCCTGTTCACTGCTGGGGCTCCGTGTTTGCTGTTCTTCTTTATTCCCCACTTTCCAGGCTATGAAGCCCATGTGCTCTTATACCCACACACAGAAACAAATGGATGTACGTACTTATAGACTGGCCTGTCCTTAACAAATAGAACAAAAGCTCAAATAGATACTTCTTTAAAATGAAACTAAAATGGTCAGTCACACACATACTTTTAATTCTAGCACTCAGGAGGCAGAGGCAGCTGGATCCCCATGAGTTTGAGTCCAGCCTGGTCTATATAGTGAGTTCCAGGACAGTCAAAGCTACATAGTGAGATCATGTCTTAAAAACAAATAAACAAACAAACAAACAACACCCCCCCAAACAAAAAGCTTCAAAATCAACTAAAGTCAATCCTTCATGTTTTTTTTTAACACACATTTTTGCATACTTTATTGCATTTTCATTTGTGATTGTGAATTCTTGGAATGCTTTTACACTCAGCTTTTTTTGAAAATTAAAAGTTATTTATTTTGTGTGCATGGGGTGTTTTGTCTGTATGTATGTGCATGCCCAGTGCCCAGGGAGGCCAGAAGATGGTATTGGATCCCCTGGGACCAGAGTTACACTTAGTAGTGAGCCATCCTGTGGGTGAAAAATTAAACGAAGATCCTCTGGAAAAGCAGCCAGTATTTTTACCTGTTGAGTCATCGCTCCAGCCCCATCTCAGCCTTTTAAGTTGACATTCTTCCCTCTATACATTCCATCCTGTCCCTCTTATCCTTCTCCAAATCTCCTCCATCATGCATTGCTATCCAAAATTGAAGAAATAAGACATTTTCTTTATGGATAATTTGGTATTTTTGTCTAATATACATAAATGCTGATCGTAAAGGGACAGCCTCTCAGGCAATAAAATTTCATTGTTTTGTATATCCATTGGCACAAATGGATGCTAATGGATATTACAGTTTAGGACAGGCCAGGGATTATAGAGATCCCAAGTGTCAGGATTCACCACTGAGTTTTCACTATGGTTGTTTTATAGACAGAATATGAAGCTTGTCTTTACCTCAAGGACAAGGACATGAAGATGATAAACAAGGGCAGAGATACAATTGTCTCATCTCCCAAGAAAGTCCTTTTCCCTGGTTGGGCATTTGGACAAAAGCCCTCATTCTGTCAGGGCCTTGAAGAAAGTTCTTGCTTGCTAAAAAGGGAGTCATTCTCCTTCTCTCTGGCGAAAGGAGCTTGTGGCCCTTCCACTAACACACTGTGTTATCTCTTAACTTGTCAAGGTCAATCTGGTTCCCTCAGTCCCAGCTCTTAAGCCCACTTTCTTTTGGTTCTACTTAACCTTGAAAATCTTTCCCCGGTCGATTTTCCTTCCTTTCCCAGGAGACAGCTTTGGCAGTTTGGTATAAACTTTTTCCTTTTTTCACCCACGGAGCAGCTATTTTGGTTTCTTTACTGCACCCATTTTCATTCACTTGCAGTGTGTACCATTTTGGAGTGGAAAAAGCCAGTTATCTCAGGACATCTGTCCTGTACTGTAGGATCAAGGCAGTGCCACTGTGCCATAGATTGTAATCTGGATAATGTTCTCTTTGTCACTGGAAGAAAATATATGTACAATTTTTGTCAGGTCCCAGACTGGTCCCTTTGAGCAAGGAGCTCACTGCCTGAAGAATATGAAGACTAAGTGGATCTTGTCTCCTACAGCTGACAGGAAGAATAAGGTCAAATTCAGGTCTCCACAGAAAGAGCAAGTCAGCCCCTCCTAACCGACAAATCCTCAACTGACAGCAAGAATAACTAGAAGAGAAAGCAACTTCTGTCATTCCTGCAATCCTTGTTTGAATTTCATTCAGTCTCCCAGTGCTCTCAAGCCATGTGGCCTGTTGCTAGTTCATATACTATACTAGGCACCCACCTCCTGGGGAAAATGTTATAAAAATTAGGTCTTTCCTTTTCTCCCATGAGACTCCATTGTGTACAACTTCCTGCCAGCTCATTGGGAGCATTGAGTCTTTCCACATGGAAGTACACACATGAATACAGAACCTATTTCTCCACCTGAATCCCACCTCAGCACCTGTCTATCAACCAGCTTGCTTTCCCACTTGTTGCCACCAATGCAGTTGAGGATGCATTCCTTTATTTAACAACCATCACCTCAGAATAAGAGAAGTTCCAAGGTCAATTCAAGGCATGGGGAAAATGAAAGGCTGGTAACTTACTGAGGTAAAAAGTTTGTCACAGTACTCACTCAGGACACAGAAAAATAGTGAGCAGTAAACAAGGAAGCTGAGAGCAAAGGCTGCACAGGTATCAATGAGGCAAGCTAGAGGACACACCGAAACATACAAATTACTGGGCCAGGTAACTTATTTATGATAAAAAACATAATGAGATGAAAATGACAGAAGAGGCAGGCAAAGCAGAAGACACACAGAAGTTCCATTGACATAAGATGAACATGTAAGTGGTGGAGAGAGAGAAGAGAAAGAGAAGCTGAACAGTGTGTACACAGGGAAGATGGGCACTAAAACAGTGACTTCTCCTATGCTTAACCTAAAAAAGTTACTTCTTCTATGCTTAACCTTGAAAACATAAATCGAAGTCCAAGGCTTGTCCTTGTAAATTAATTAAGTTTGTACTTAGCATAACTACTTAATTCTGAGCACATTAAAAAACTTGGTCATTTATAAGGTGAGTTAATTACATTTACATGTCTTAATTATTTTTAGACGTTTACAAAAAGTTAGTTGTAGGGGTGGTTTTTGATGCTAAGGTCTTGTTCCCTAGTTGGTTATTGATCTGTGAGTAAAGGAGGCTATGGAACAATTGCTGGGCAGATGGTACAGGCAGACTTCTCGGTCCCTAGAGGAAAAAGGGAGATGCAAGGAAGGCATTTTTGCCATGCTTTGGAGGGAGAAGAGGGAGGAGCTGGCGCCTGTGGCCAGTACTACAGGCGAGGTCAGGGATCTTCGGCAGGAGTAGATGAGCCACTGAAGGAAGCTCAGGACATGGGGAGTTATGGAGCTAAGAATATTGATGAAAGCATGCTTTTCCAGGCAGGAGATAGGAACATCCAGCAATTGTGCCAAGAAGGCAAGTTGAAAAGGAACAACTGTGTGTGTGCCTTTTATCCAAGGATTCAAGGGAAGCTGGGCGGGGGGCTGGTAGCACAGCCACTTCCTGGAGCAAAGGCAGGTAGCACAAAGCTACACATATTCTTGTAAGATTAGGATTTTATAGTTTTAGACATGTATTTTAAAGTAACCTTAGGGATTTATCATTATACAAAAATTCATTCTAACCTAAAATAATAATAATAAGCAAAGGATTCATGACATTTTATAGGTGCTGCCTTTTTACCAATAACAGCCACAGGTGCTCCTGGCATTCCTCTTACGTAGGTTGTTCTTGCTAGAGTTTTTTAGAGACAGAAGTGCAGCAGTTCAGCATACCTGTCAAGTTTCAATAAGATTGGAACCGTCTGTCTGTCTATCTTTCTGTCTTTCTGTCTTTCTGTCTGTCTGTCTACCTACCTACCTACCTACCTACCTACCTACCTACCTATCTAAAGCAAGGAAACTAAGCCGAAGGAGCACAGTAAGCTGCTTTTCCATTTTTGTCTCCATTTTATTTCTATCTCCAAACTATTTATGCTCCATCCAGTCCAAGTTTCTGTTAACTAGACTTCATTCTTAAGTGCCTCATTCCAAATGTCTCCACTCATTACAATCTTTCCATATCCTTCTGCAAAATTTCATTTCTCTTAACTTAGGTTGATCTCCATTCTCAGTGCATCTCTATCCTTCATGTGCTAATTTATATATGAGGTCAGTTAATGTTGAGCCTCAGTCTTCCTGAAGGGCACTCATTTTGGATGAGCATGTCAAACTGGGGTAATAAAGCTACCCATTATGATCATAAGACTCTGATTCCTCTTACTCCATCCAATAAATTATCATCTAAATTTAAATAAACAGCAGAGTCACTTAAAATATTCAGTGGCACCTATCAAGAGAAGAGAAAAAGTTTTCATTGGTGGTTAGTTTGTTATTTCAATCTAGGCTGAGTAATTTGTAAGCCTAAATGTGTTATCCAACAGTTCTTTGTAGTCAATATTTCTCACTAGCTGATGAAACTTTTCAGCCAGTGAATGATACATTCAATTAGTTTTTAAAAAATCCAAAGTTGCAGATGTATGTGGATATATACATAGACTTTTGCATGTATATATACACATATATATCTTTGCCTAGAGTTTGTCAGGTTATGTATAGAATTTCTATTAAAGAGTTTTAATAATAGACAAGCAATATAGGATTGAAGTATTTATCTCATTCGTTTAAATTTTTGTATGTTACCAAGTTTTTAAAACAGTAAGCCAAATACTACGTGGTACAGTTGGCTGTTATTACACCTGAAAAATGTGCTAAATGGTGCTCACTTGTTGTATTTGAAAATGATGCATAGCTCCTGTGTCATGAGAGATTTTACCAGCTACTGTTTCACTACATTTTAGTCAAAACAAAGTTTGTTCATAATCTTTGGTATAAAGTATTGTAGAGAAGGCCAACTCACAGAGTAAAGGGTGAAGGGGAAATTCTGACATTCCATGCTAACATAACAGTGTTATGCTTTCTTTAAAATAACTAAATGCAAAAGAAAATCTCTGAAGTAGTTTGCTGCTAATATATACATATATTGTAAAAAAGGTATATTTTAATTTTCTTAATACCTTTGTTGACTTTTCTACAATGAACATTTTTTAACTTGATTTAATAAAAATGTTAATTTTGGATGTGCAGTTTTGTAAAAACCTTTTTCAGTTAAACAGTAATGACTATTTATGTTCAGTAATACAGACTCAGATGAAGCCATTAAAAAAAAATTCAGTGGCTGAGAAGCATCTAATAAAAGCTGATTGATTGTAGTGAGTTTTGGCTGTTGAGATGCACAACCTGGAGCAGGTACAATCTTTTTTTGTGGAGCATGTGAGCTTCATGTGTAAATATGCTCTTTGTCTTTTTCAAGAGCCATGTATAAAATAATTAAAAGCAACTTCTATTGAATTTCAAGATGTAAAATTCATAGCCATGGAGTAATATTGCGAAGTCTTAAAAAGAGAATCTTTATATGTCTATCTGCTCCCCCCCCTCCGCCTTTCTGTCTCGCTCCCCCAAGTAACATTGTGTGGTAGAATGGGTTTGGCTCCTTTAAAATAGTTGTATTGGTCATGGTGTCTCTTCATAGAACTAAAACCCTAACTAAGAAGTCATCACTCCAGATTCCTGTCAAACACAAGGGTTCTGCTAAATGTGTCTTAGTTTGGGTTTTATTCCTGTGAAGAGACACCATGACCAAGGTAACTCTTATAGAAGCAAACATTTAGTTACAGCTGACTTACAGTTTCAGAGATTCAGTCCATTATCGTCATGGTAGGAAGAATGGCCACATGTAGACAGATATGGTGCTGGAGGAGTTGAGAGTTCTACAGCTTAATCCAAAGGCAACCAGGAGGAAATTGTGTTCCACACTGGGCAGGGGGAGTATGCATATGAGCCCTCAAAGCCCTATCTTCACAGAGACACACTTCCTCTAACAAGGTCATGTCTCCTGTCTCCTTCAATAAGCCCATACCTCCTAATAGTGCCACTTCTGTGACCAAGCATTCAAACACATAAATCTATGCAGGACAAACCTATTTAAACAACCACATTCTACTCCCTGCCCCCCCCCCCAGGCTTGAGGCCACAGTACAATACAAAATGCATTTAGTCTAACTTCAAAAGTCCCCATAGTCTATCACAGTCTCAATAATGTTCAAAGGTCCAAAGTTCAAAGTCTTTTCAGAGATTCATACAATCCCTTAATTGTAATCTATAAAATCAAAATAAAAAAGCAGACCACATACTTCCAACATCACAGGATATACATTACTATTCTAAAATGTCATAGTGATGAAATGCTGGACCAAAGCAAGACCAAAAACCAGCTGGACAAACTCCAAACTCTGCATCTCTGTGTCTGATGTCCAACTCTTTTCAGCTTTGTTGATTGCAATACAATTATTCCTCTTGAATTAGTTCCACTCCTTGTTAGCCGCTTTCCTCAGCAGGCATCCTATGGCTCTGACATCTTTATCATCTTGTGATCTCCAAGGCAATTTCAACTTCTTAGGTTCTTGTTTCAAGCCTGGGATCCTCCAAAGAACTCAGGTCACTTCCCAAGCTCTGCCCTCTGGAGCACTCCGGGCTCTGGTTGACTTCATTCCACTGCTACTGCTGTTCATGGTAGTCATGCCATGGTACTAGAATCTCCAGTATGCTGGGATCTTCTGCTGAAACTAGGCTGCACTTTTCACCAATAGGCCCTCATAGGCTCTTTTCATGGTGCCAAGCCTTAACTTTTTTGCATGACACCTTCAGTCCTGGTCATCAACTGCAACTGAGGCTGCACCTTCACCAATAGCCTTCCATGGCCTCTCACAGTGCCAAGCCTCAGCTGCTCTCCATGACCCCTTCATGCCTTTACAACCAGTACCATCTGGGTGACTTTTATACATTACAAACTCTTCCTGCTAGCCCAAGGTAACACAGCTTCTGCTGCAGCTGTTCTTGGTGGTTATCCCACACCATGATCCAGATCAAAAGCCTGTGTCTTCCTCCTAGCCTTAAGATTTGGATCACAGGTGTGCATTCCTTTTCTGGATTGTAGTCCATTCCAGATACAATCAAGTTGACAATCAAGAATAGCAACTATGCCAGGCAGTGGTGGCACATGCCTTTAATCTCAGCACTTGGGAGGCAGAGGCAGGTGGATTTCTGAGTTTGAGGTCAGCCTGGTCTACAGAGTGAGTTCCAGGACAGCCAGGGCTACACAGAGAAACCCTGTCTCGAAAAACAAACAAACAAACAAACAAACAAACAAACAAACAAACAAGCAAATAGCAACTACAACCCATCCCTTGTCAATTTGACACAGAATCTTATCACCTTATGTCAGAATGAAAACAATAATCAGGTCAGAATAACATCTAATATGATATACCCATCCCTTGTTCAACTGCAAATGCATAAACAATAAGCTTAGCTGGGTGGAATCTTGCCCCAAGGTCACCACTACTTGAATTTCATTTAATATCCTTTAGCACATGTAGGGGGGTAATATTTAGAAAACAGGGCCCAGTCCAGCTTGTTCCTGGGCAGCCACCATGTTCCCGTTGCTCCTTGGCTCTGACCGGGGCTCCAGCCAGCTATATGCTCAGGCCCTGGCACCCACGAGACACCAGCATGGGGGATGGCTCTTCCAATCCCCCACACTGCATCCACAAAGCTTGGCTGAACCCCAGACAATATCTGCCATCCTCTCAGTACCCTGTAGAAATGGGACTCTTAAAGCTTAATGATCATCTAAAGGATTTATATATTTAAAAATGCTCAGTTAACACTATAGAGTGAAAAATTATAGATACTGGGTATATAGAATTCTTTTTAGACATATAAAATATTCTTTAGGCTTTCTTTATAAAGACATAGAGAAACCAAGCCATGAAACAAGTTAAGAATGTGGACAAGCTAGTTACGGGAACTGGCTAGAATGCAAGATAGCCAGGTAGAACCAAGCTGAGAACCGCAGTGACAGGACAAGGCCAAAGTAACAGGGCAGGACCACATTCTTAAGAAAGATTAGCTACAGGGAGTTTTCACCTGACCCTGACTCATGTAGGTTGGGTTCCTTTGGAATGTTCTGCTATTTTTATGTTATGCCACCTTAACAACCATGAGCCCCCTCTCCAGTCCTTGATTTGTGGTTTTTCCCCTTAAAAACCCCTCTCAAACTGGCTGTTGGGGTCAATTCAGCTCCTGCGTGGGCATATGAATTGACCGGCAGCTAGCTGTCACACACCCTAATAAACCTCGCTATTGCTCTGGTACATGGTGTCTCGAGCAGATTACTGGGTGGTCGCGACTTTCTGAGACTTGAGTGAGGGTCTCCCCTCTGCGGAGGTCTTCATTGGGGGCTCATCCCGGGATTTGCGACCACCCTGATCTCTGAGAACCCCACTGGGAGGTAAGGGTACCGAGGTTTTATTTGTGTGTTTTGTGTGTCTATCTGTCTCGTTCTGACATCTGGTTTGGAATTCTGGAAAGTGCACTTCTGTGTTTTGGGTTGGCAGCTGTTTCTGTCTCGTAAGAGGCAGCAAACCTTTTGTCTCGGCAGGAGGCGAACGGGTGACCAGCAGACGTGCTAGGATGGTTACCACTGCCACAACCCGGGAGACGTCCCGGGAGAGGAAGGGACCCCAGGGACGCCTGGTGGGTGCCCGTCTGGAGGCCGGGGAGGCCGTGGTGGTCCTCTTGCTGGAGGAGGTGTGAGAGACCTCCTGGCCATCTGTTTTTCTGTATTGGTGTTGGCTTTCTCGGTTGAGACGGTTAGTCTCTTTGTGTAGTTGTTTTGTCTGTGTTTTGTGTTACTCGTGATGTGATAGGGACAATGGACTGTGTGCTTGTGCTTGTGAGGTGTCTGTGCCCATGGCGTGGGGCAACTGTCTGTGTACTGTGTCTGTGAAGTTTCTGTGCGCCCATGGCAGGGGTGACCGTCTATGTAGTCTGGTTTCTGTGCTCATGGCAGGAGCGGGAACCAGGCAAGCCACACAGGGCAGTTTGAGACCCTGGGAGAGGGTCAGGTTACGAATTCCGGGAGGGAATTCATGGAAAGTGGAAGCAGTGGGACAGATGTGTCGCACACTGCAGGCCACAGTTCTCTAGAAGACACTCTGGAGTACGTTTGTATGAGAGATAGGGTCATAAATGACCCCTTCTCTGTCTGAAGGTGGTCATTGGCCACTGCTGCCTGGGACGGTGTCTGTTGAAGCTCTCGTGACTGTGTGTCTGTGTCTAATTCTGTGTTGTTCATTGCTGGTGATGTAAGAAATCTGTTAAATTAGGTCCAGCATGGGCTGGCCATGTCATCTGGTTATTAGGTTCTCTCACCGGCAGTCTTTCATGTCTTGATTATGTAACCCGTCTCTGCATCTGTGACAGGAGCGAGAACTGTCTGTATCTGGTATATCCACCACCCGTGATGGGGGTGAACTGACTGTGTTTTTTCTGTTTTTCTTGATGAACTGTTTGTGTGTTTTTGGACTGTGACTGATGTTATTTTGGACTGAATCTACTGTGTTGAATATCCTGAGTTAACAAGAGTTAACAAGAGGTAACATGGCCATTGGCAGAGAAATAGCTAAAACAATTGTCTGATCTCTGTGGTGTGTTAGCAAAAGAAAAAGAACTCTCTGGCCCCTATAGGAGAGATTCTTGGTTATACTTTCTTTGTCTATTGTGAGTCCCTGGTGCGCCAAATTTGTCCACATGTGTCATTGTCTGTCTTTGTTTCATTAGAATAAATGTCTGTTATATGTTTCATGTTCAGAAAGATAAAAAGGGTTAAAACTTATAGGCAAGTCCCCCTGCTCTGTGGATGAAAGTGAGGCACAGCAGGAGGAGCCTTGGCAAAAATGATTCTTTGCACAAGCTGCTCTTGGAGAGGCTAAGAATTTTTTGGCTTTCCTGGTAAAGAAACTGATTTTTTTTTCTTCCCCCCAAGATTGAAAAGAAGATTTCAGTGTAAAGTTTTATCTGGGATCAAATAAGGCCTTGATAGGCTGCTAAAAGGACAGGTAGGATTTTTAGAGACCCTCAGGCAGGAGTCCCTTTTACACAATTGGCTTATGAGAATGCTAACTACAGTCCAAATCATGCTTTCACAGTGCTGAGGTGATAAGGAATGTTCTAGGTATGGGGACATAGGTCATTTTAGGAAAGACTCCAAAAAATAGAGGTATAGACAGACAGAAGAATCACTTCTCTGGAATCTGTTCTCAGTGTAGGAAAGATAATCGTTGGGCCAGGCCTCAGGAAATAGGCCCAAATTAAGAACTTTCACATTTGAGTTAAGACAAAACTCAGAGTGAGCTCAGCAGAAGCTGGTGTGATATTCCTGTTGTCATGGTCACTCTGAGTAGCCCCTGGAAAGGTGTTTTCTAGAATTTGTTTTATTGCCTTGCTTCTTCCTTGGAGAAGAAAGGTCAGCCTCAGATCCAAGGACATTTACAAGAGACAGTTTATGGTCCAGGAGCTATATAATGATTATGCTGGAGAAATTAGAATTACAGCCTGACTTGCCTACGCCAGCTGCCATTCCAAGAAATGCATATAGAATTATTATACTGTTCCTTTAAGATGAGAGGTTTACATGCAGTGAGTATGCTTGTAATTTTTTGAGAGACCATGAAGCGATATCACTAGAAAGTTTTGCCTCAAGGAATGGCTAATAGCCTTACAAGAAGTTAAGAGTAAGAAAAGTAAAAATAAAAAGCAGTTTCAATTGACTTTTGGAGCCCTGCCTTGGTCTCATTGATTATTGAGTTTAGCAGGTGACAAGGTGCTTCTTTTGAAATTACAGCCAGAAAAAGTAAGAAAACTTTGTTTGAAAAAAAATATAAGCTGTACATTTACTTCATTTTTGTTTATGACTGGTTTTAAAAGTATAAGAATGTTCTGCATGTATTGGTTATAGATTATTTGGCCTATAAGGTATTGGGTATGGTTAAAAATTTTGCAACCTTGATAAAAGAAAGTTGGGTTAAAACTGGTAACTCAGGTTTGGAGTCATTCAGAAACCAGATGTATAGAGATAGGATTTAAAACAATGTCTCTTATGAGTTATTAAAAGCTACACTATCATGCATTCATGTATAAGAACTGACAGCCAACTTTGTAACCTGTAAGTAATGCATTTAGTGTTGATTTTAGAGAAAATAGATTGTTTACATTGTTAAAAATTGGTTTTGTTTCTCAAAATTATGGTTACACTCTAGTATTACAAAAAGAAACTTAAAAAAAAAAGTATAGTGAAACAGTGGCTGCAGTTGGCAGTTCAGTCGTGAGCTCCAGAAATTTTGACTCACTCATGTTTATGGTTGAGAAGAAGATAGAGCAGGTGGAGATGATTGCAAGAGTAAGAAAAAATAAGAACAGCTGTGACACAGTACCAGCCTGCTGTCAATTAGATACAGTGGTAGAGACAAATTTAGCCCCCCACCTTAAGAAAGAGAGAAGATATCTGTGGGGGTCTTAGAAGACTCATCGCCCTTCCTTTCCAGACAACCCAGCCAGTCTGACGGGACTGGTAGAGTCTTTGATGTTTTCCCTCCAGCCCACCTGGGATGATTGTCAATAGCATTTACAGGTTCTCTTTACTACTGAAGAGAAGGAAAGAATTCTATTAGAAGCCCATAAGAATGTTCCTGGTGACAACGGGCAGCCTATGCACCTTTCCAATGAGACTGATGCCGGATTCCCCCTTAACTGCAGGTAAGGGGCGGCTGGTGGTCTACCATCGGGCTCTAGCGGGTCTCCAAGGGCAGCGAGATGGCCCACCAATTTGGCCAAGGTAAGAGAAGTCCTTCAGGGACCAAACGAGCCACTGTCTGTGTTTCTTGAGAGGTTACTGGAAGATTTAGTTAAGTAGGCAGAGAAAGTGTACTATAAGAGGGAGAAAAAGAAAGAAAGAAAGAAAAAGAAAGAAAGAAAGAAAGAAAAGAGAGAAAAGGCAGGTGAGATTGCAGGCAGGAAGGATTTTGGCTGCAGTGCAGGAGAGAAAGACAAGAGATAGGATAGGAACTAGACAGACAGAGAACTTGGGTGTCGAAGGCAGAAGCCCCAGATATCAGTGAATGGCTAGCAGAATTCCCAAAAGTTTGGTTTGAAACTGAAGAAGCCAGGCACTAATGATTACAAGCCAGTACAAGATCTAAGAAAAGTTAATAAGAGAGTACAAGACACTTAACCTCCTCAGTTCGCTCCCACCAGAGAGGACTTTTGGCAGCATCAACTTTCCAGCAGCCCCCTGACTGATGGATGACTAATGCTTGCATGATACACTATCAGAGCCTGTTGTTGACTGAAAGGGTGATCTTTGCACCCCCGGCCATCTTGAATCCTGCCACCTTGCTGCCTGTGACTGACGACTCTTCTCCTGTCCATCACTGTGTTGATATTCTGGCAGAAGAAACAGGTACTCGGAGCGACCTGAAGGACCAGCCCTGGCCAGGAAGTCTGAACTGGTATACAGATGGCAGCAGTTCCGTGGTGGAAGGTAAGTGAATGGCGGGGGATTCAGTGGCAGATGGAAAGAGAGTACTGATATGCTTTTGCCACGGCTCATATACATGGTGCAATCTATAGACAAAGAGGGCTGCTGATAACTGCAGAAATACTGAGCCTCTTTGAACCAAAACCAAAGAGCTCAAGACACTGTTGCAAAAGGAAATCAAATGGCTGACATTGCTGCCAAGAAAGCTGCCCAGGGAGCAATGATTCTAGCAGTAAAGGTTCCAGAGACTATTTTGACACTCTAGATACCAGTTTCAGATATGCCACTGATGACCATCAAGTGATGGACAAATTGGGCTTTCACTCTGAAACCCCTTATGGGGTAATAAAATACTGAGATGGTAAATTAATCCTCCCACAAGAAGAAGGACTGTCTGATTTGGTGAAAGCTGTGGTGAGAAACTATAGAGCTTGTGCCTTAACCAATGGGAAAGAGACTGAGGGACAACTGGCCTGGAGCTTACTGGGAGATGGACTTCCCAGAAGTCGAACCAGCAAAATAAATATCTTTTAGTTTTTGTAGACAACTTTTCAGGAAGAATGACACTGCCAACATGATGGCTAAGAAGATCCTGGAAGAAATCTTGGGTATTCTTGGGTATTCCAAGGTTTGGAATACCCAAGGTAACTAACTGGGTCTGTTAATGGTCTTTGTTGCCCAGGTGAGTTAGAGACTGGCCACACAGCTGGGGATTAATTGGAAATTACATTTTGCTTATAAACCCCAGAGTTCAGGACAGATAGAGAAGATAAATAGAACAATTAAAAAGACCTTAACCAAATTAACATTGGAGACCGGTGGTAATGGCTGGACAGCCTCCCTTCCCTTTGCCTTGTTCTGAGTTTGGAACACTCTAGAGTGATTTAAGCTTACACCCTTTGAGACTTTGTGTGGGGTACCACTGCCACTTACTGGGGCGGGCGGAATGAATGATCCTGATGCTGTCCTTTCTAAATCCTTGTTTGCCTACATAAAAGCACTTAAAATGGTCCGACATGAGGTCTGGGAACAGCTGAAAAGGGCCTATGAGACTGGAGACCCGAGTGTGCCACACCAGTTGGGAGACGTGGTTCTAGTTCAACACCACCAAGCTGCCTGCGGTGTCCGACCATGTTTGGCCTGTGGAGAAATGAGCTATACCTGTAGGAGCAGGCGACCAGCTCCAAGGACTTGAAGCCTCTGGGTGAGGCCCGTGCAGCATTCCAGAGGACACTAGAGACCCTGCGGTGTGTGACCAATGGAGTGCAGCACAACCACGAGGCAGCCTTTCAGGACATGCTTCAGGAATTAGACATTACCACTCTGATATTTTCCCTGGTCCCCTTTTGATTCTGTTTTTTGGCTTCTTAAACAGATTAGTTACCTTTGTTAGAAAGAGAGTTAGTGCTGTTCAGCTTTTATTACTATGCCATCAATATCAAACCCTCGGACAGGGAAACGGAAGCTATGAAGATACTGAAATACAAGATCTGTAATCAGATTTACATTAGAAGTGTGATTATGTTTTTAAGATTAAAAACTATCATTAGGAGAAGGGGGGATGTAGAGTGAAAATTATAGATACTGGGTATATAGAATTCTTTTTAGACATATAAAATATTCTTTAGGCTTTCTTTATAAAGACATAGAGAAACCAAGCCATGAAACAAGTTAAGAATGTGGACAAGCTAGTTACGGGAACTGGCTAGAATGCAAGATAGCCAGGTAGAACCAAGCTGAGAACCTCAGTGACAGGACAAGGCCAAAGTAACAGGGCAGGACCACATTCTTGAGAAAGATTAGCTACAGAGAGTTTTCACCTGACCCTGACTCATGTAGGTTGGGTTCCTTTGGAATGTTCTGCTATTTTTGTTATGCCACCTTAACAACCATGAGCCCTCTCCCCATTCCTTGGTTTGTGGTTTTTCCCCTTAAAAACCCCTCTCAAACTGGCTGTTGGGGTCAATTCAGCTCCTGCGTGGGCATATGAATTGACCGGCAGCTAGCTGTCACACACCCTAATAAACCTCGCTATTGCTCTGGCACATGGTGTCTCAAGCAGATTACTGGGTGGTCGCAACTTTCTGAGACTTGAGTGAGGGTCTCCCCTCTTCGGAGGTCTTCAAACACGATGTCTACACAATTAGAGTTGTTACCCAATATCTAACTTTTTGATAGAAGTTGCTACCCAGGACAGCTTTTGACTCATCTGTGGTTCTCATGGCTGATAGCTTCCTCATCCTCCTCCCCCTCTTCTTCTATTTATCCCTTCCTCTTCCTCTTTTTCTCCCCTCCCCTTCCTGTCTTTCTCTCCCAGCTCCACCTCCTCTTCCACTGCCTAATTACAGAGCTCCATTTTGAATACAATGTAGCAGAATAAGTATCCTGCTACAAGCACACTCCACTTCCTGGTGCCCTTTTAATTCTTGAATCATACATTTTGTATTTTTTATTTCTTAGTTTGCTATCCCTGATCAAAATGCTCTTTATAAGAGTGAACCACAGGAAAGAGTTTACGCTAGGAGTTTTTGAAATTTCCTTTGTCAACACAATTCATCATAACTTGACCTTAGCCTCAGGCAGACTCTTCAGACAAGAAGAGCAAATATTTGAAGTGGAAACTTAAGGGTTCTTTGGAAAGTGGGTTGGATGGTGTTTTGCTGGGACAAACATGTGAAGGAACTTTAAAGTGAACACAGGTGTGAAAGGCTAAGGCAGACTCGTGAAGGAGTATTTCACTGAAGCAGACATAGGAGAGAAGATGTTCTGCTAAAGCAATCACGTGAAAGGACACAATGAAAAACTCTTTGCTAATGACACGCTTATATTGGTCTGCCTTACATTGCATAGTTGAGCTGTATTTGTTCAGAACACCATAGAGAGAAACACACCAAAAAAACTTCTGGTGGTGTGCTGCAGTTTGTTGCCACTTCCAAGGACTTGGGCTCATTGGATGCAAGTGCTGAGACAAGACATGTGTTGAGGCAAGACCTGTGCTGAGGCCAGGGACATGGAGGACATGTAATGTTTGGAGAGTATTTATTGGACTCCACAGAGTGACAGAGACAGAGCTTAGCTTGCTGGTACAGCTAGCTGTGCAATGCTTTTAGGTCTCACTCTTTGCTGATCTTTGCTTCCCTGAGAGAGGCACAGCTGAGAACTTCTCCTGGTGTTCCTGTTGGTCCCTCCTACTGACTTGAAGCAAGGTTGAGGCCTGGCTGTCTCTGCTGGGTTATGTCATTGCTCATGTCACTGCTGTTGCTAACCCAGCTCTACCCAACTGGACTTCTGGTGTATCCATGAGATGTTTACAAGTGGATGGAGCTACTGCTGCTGACCTGTGAATTGAACTGCTGATTTCCAGACAACACAGTTGGGAGTTGAAAATAGGAGTTGAAAAAATTAAAGTTACAAACTTTATATGTCACTAAAATATCACAAGAATGATCTCTAGGCAATATACTAGAATACTTCTCCTCTGAAACTTCAGGCCCCTACAGTTCAAATCAACCTCAGCACTACTGTCTTCTATGTTCATACTAGGATGGCCCATTAAACCCCATTTAAATAGTTCAACTGATTTCCTAATCCATAGTCCCCAAACCCATATTTCTCCAAATAAAAGCATAGTCAGGCCTATCACAGCAATACCCCAGGCCCTGGTACCAACTTCTGTCTTTGGGTTTTGTTGCTGTGAAGAGACATCCTGACCAAGGCAACTCTTATAAAGGTAAACATTTAATTGGGGACTGGGTATAGTTTCAGAGGTTTAGTCCATTATCATCCTGGCAGGAAACATGGCAACATGCAGACAGACATGGTGCTGGAGGAGTCAAGAGTTCTACATATTGATCCACAGGCAGCAGAATGGGACTGTCTCCCACAGGCAGCCAGGAGAAGACTATCATTTCCACTGGGCAGAGCCTGAGCACAGGAGACCTCAAAGCCACAGTGACATATTTCCTCCAACAAGGTCAAATCTACTCCAAAAAGGTCACACCTCCAAATAGTGTCATTCCCTATGACCAAGCATTGAAATTTATGGTGGTCAAACCTATTCAAACCATCACAGCATCTAAGCTTTGAAGTAGTCTTTTGTCAGTGATTGTTAGCTGAGATTTTATGGGATTATTCTTTTGAAGAATTCTCAGAGCCTTTTCGAAATTATGTCTGAAGATATGCCTGGCAAACCAGGAAGTCTTGTATGACTGAGAATTGCTTAGGTGATGGGTCTTTCAAGACAACCTCTAGATCAGATAAAAAGTTTTAGTATGTGGAAACTGACTTGCTAAAAGTGCCTTTTGTGTAACAATAAAAAGATCTTCTAGGAAACTGTCAGGGTTCAGTCCTTGAGAGGCTAATCCCCTGCTGAGAAGTCTGAATTCATCCTGCAGTGTTTTTTTTTTTAATCCTTTGATCAATTGTCTCACCCAGAACACTGACATAACATGTTAATACAACCTGCCAATTATTAACAGTATTGAACAAATAATTTATTTGTATTTTATATAGTGAAAACTAATCTTTGTAGGCTCTTTATTCACAAGAGATTATTTCTATGAGCTACTGCCTTAGCAGCCACATTATTTAACAAGCTAATAACCTGTTCTGTTTCAGGCATTACATTTTTATAGAATTTAACTGACAGTTTCCAGAGAGCTACTTAAAGAGCAGAGCCAAATCCTCAGTAGTGAAAAACAGATAAGAGTGTACCTAATGATATAATTCAAAATGATAAATTTTGTTCTTTCAGTTTATTTACTATGAAAATTAAACATCCCTTTAAACATTAATTAGATAATCAAGAGACGAGAACATCCTCCCTCTAACGAATGACTAGTACTTCTGGAAATTTAAACAGTACTGGTTCAGTACTTTATGCCCTGATTATGATTGTTTTTGTGTTAGAAGTTGGGATTGTTTTAATTTTTTTCTCCCTGTAAGGGAATCATTGACATTGAGTTATTTCCACTATGAGGGAAAAAAAAAGCAAAACAAAACAACAACACCTCCCTCCCCCGCAAACATTTAAGCCAACAAACAAAAAGAAAATTCTAAATCCTGGGCCAGCTGTGTTAGCTCTTGTTAGCTCATGCATCATTCTTTGGAATTCAGGTTGTGGCTGCTCTGAGCTGACACGCCCTTGGCAGGAAAGAACTGACAGGCAGCTTGCAGCCAGAGAGCTCAGAGTTCCAGATGCCATTAATCTCATTTTCCTATCAGGGAGAGTCTTTCTCCTTCCTCTCTCTTTATTTTTTGGAGCCTTTCTATTTGTAATTCTTCATTAAACACTCCTGCTTTTTCCACCACGAAGGGCTTTTTCCTGTGGGACAAGTGGAACCATGTTAACAGTTAGAAAAACTGGTAAGGTCAAGCAGATTAAGAAATCCTGGCAATTCTCATACTTGAGAACGGTAGGCATTTGAATCTGCTCTAGACCAGATTCCTGTCCTAGAGCACTACACCCTATTAAGAGGACCATGGCAACAGATCAGGTAGCATAGAGCTCAGAGTTCTTCAGGCTAATGAGGTACCTACATTAAAACTAATGGGCCGCCCTGAGAGTTTAGCCAATAAGCTTCCCTTCTCAGATACTCCTTCCTGCAAAAAGGTATTCTAATCTCTGGCCTACCCTGAGTAAGTCGAATGCATCCATTTTCCACAATGAATAAACAGTTTAGACAAGCAAGGATTGTTTCTCTTACCAAGAACCACTGTAGGGAGAAACCTTCTTTACCAAACCACACAGCCTAAGTCTCCCATAGAAGGCCCCTTCAGGATCCTGCCCCCTCCCCTGCCATTGCTGGCCTGCAGGACCCCATTCCCAACTCCTTGTGGTTCCCAGTGTCATCTGGGTGTCTGGGAATTTGGGAATCACAGTCTTGGCCTCAGCCTGTGCTGTTACTCACCCGGAGAGACACTGGCTGGATTCTGACTCTCCTGAGCAGTGAGTCAGCATGTTCCACAAGTCTGGCACCCCACTGGCAGTGAGGCTGGAATGTAGCCTAGTGCTTGCATTTCAGCTGCCAAAGTAGTGTTCACATACCCCCAGGACAAGGCGAAATGCAGACCCACATTTTCCTTGATTTATTTTTTGTCTCAAGAGCTTTCCTATTTATATTTGCAATATTTGCAGCAATTGTACAGTTAGTGCTTTTCCTTTTAACAAGCATTTTAGCCACTGTTCATACTGCTGCTCCAGAGATGGAGGATTCCCCATATTCCTGCCAATTCCTAAAGCCTGCTTACCCCTGAGTGTACTTTACCTCCAGTCCTGAAGTGTCCAGACTCCTCTTTTCTTTGAGCCTATGATGTTGGGCACCCAATGTCAGTGTTCTGAGTTGTGTGGGTTGATCAAAGAAAGAGAGTCACTCTAGAATAATCAGGTTCTGAAGCAGCTGGGGGTGGGGTAGGTCTAGCTTCAGTGAACTGAACTACAAAAATAACATTTGTGTAACAATCAATAAATATGCTTCTGTGTTTGTCTTTTTGGGGTTCAGTTCATTCTAATGTTTACCCTAGATATAATGATTTTTCTATAATTTCATTACACACATCCTCACTTTTTTTCCCATTTAGATGCAATGATTATCAGTCTTGGTGGCCATTGAGGATAGGCCTCCTCTTTCATGGTTGGCTTTGGACACTCACCGCCCCCCCCCCCATTTCCCCAAAAGCCTCTCCCAGTCCTCCTGGGAGCTTCTTGCTCTCACCTTTTCAGCTGCTTTCTCCTCTTCTCTGCTGGTTAAGTATCATCCCAGAGATGCCTGCTTTGTCTACTATTACTACAAAAGTCACACTGGTATCCCAGGATGCTCCTCTCAGCCTACTGGGCCTCTATCGTATGGAAGGGGTGCCTCTGCTGTGTGAACTGGGACATGTCTGCCTCACAAGTTTCTCAGTCCACTTGAGGATGCCCTGTGTTGAAATATTTGTCACCATGACAGTTACCTCCTCTGTTCTCCTTCTTGTCAGCTCCCTCCCTCTCGGAGATGCAATCCCACAGCTTCTCTATGGTCTCTTGGGCCTGTGCGTCTCTCAGCTCCCTCCTGAAAGTCCCATAGTTTCTCTCTGTCCTCCTGGGCTTCTCTCTGTCTCCCAACTCCCTTTTAGAGTTTATAGGAACTTTCCCTCCAGCAGGTTTATTTTGCCACCCTTTTTCTCTTTCCTCTGACCCACAAAAGCCTCGTTGTCTTATTGCAAATGGATTGGACTCAGAGCAGATCAATAGCCAATGATGGTACACTTTTGATTTCTAAATTCTCTCATATGGTATAACTTCTGCCACTGTACAAACAAATAATCCTAACTCTCTGTTCTACATTTCCAAAAGTCTCTTATTGCTAAGGCTTTTCTACTATTCCACTCCTAAAAACCCTCTATCTCTATAATTTCTTAGCTTTCTGCTCTTAAACATATCTCATAACATTATGCTATAAACTACCTCAGGATTTATAAGTTTATTGGATATGGTTTAAAAAAATCTATAACAAAATTTAGCTTAACACTTATTACAAGAGGACACCCACAGACCTATCCAGAGGCCCACCAGCAGCCATGCCACAAGGCATGGGCTGGTAGAGGACACCCAGAGGCCTGCCTGCCTCTATGTTACATAGCATGGGTAAGGGAAGACACCCAGAGGCCTGCCCACAACCGTGCCATGTGGCACAGGCAGGTGGACATCCAGTTGCCCCCCTGCTGCCACATCAAGAGGGAGGTTCAAGGTTTGATTGGAGGAGAACACTTCTGCTCACAGCAGGAGCCACCGCCATGTGCAAGTATGTGGTGGACAGATGGGAAAGAAAGAGAATGAAACAGTTGAGCATTATGAAGAGAAGTGGAACTGGGGACTCAAGGGTGAAGAGGAATAGCCTGATATGAGCAGACTTCTCTGTCTTCCGAGGCCATGATGAAATCCCAGCCCATGTCTCCACTGAGGACCATGTCTAGGTTCATGGCCATACAACAGCAAGGATCTGTGTCAATGTCTGTGGTTCATATTACCACTAAAGACCATGCAGACGTCCCTAGGCTGGACTGCTACCTAGGACCATGTTGATGTTTGAGTGCTGTGCAGAGATGGGTCCACCCCTCACTGGCTACAGCCTTTGGGAGAGCCAGCTCTGCACTTGGCCTGGGCAGCACAGCAGAGCACATGGTCCTGGTGGTAGTGACAAGGGTAAGCCAGCCTGAAGGCATGAGCACAGATGAGATGCCCTTCACATTTTGCCACAAGAGGTGGTTGGGAGAGCTGGTGCTGCCCCTTGCTGGCTGCAGGACTTAGGAGAGCAGGCCTTACACCTCTCCTGGGCAGTACATAAGAGCTGGTCCTGATGACGAAGGTGCAGGTGAGTCAGCCCTCGGGTAAGAACCAGAGAGCTGTCACCGCCCTTCACTGTCAGCAGCACTTGGGAGAGTGGCCCTCACACCTTAACTGGGCATCACAGTAGAGCTGGCTCTGGTGGTTTGGGTGTGACTTAGCCAGCCCTGAGAGCATGAGAGAGAGAGAGAGAACTGACCCCTTGCTAGCTGTAGTATTGGGTGAGCTTGGCAGGGGGCAGTGCTGGAGAGCTTGCCCTGGTAGTGTGTGTATGGGAGAACTGGTGTGCTGTCCAATTCACTTACCATCCAGGCCTAGATCCATGGCTTTGAGTTGGCCCATCCCAACATCTACTTCATCTGTGAACTGCTGGAGTATGTGAAGGGGCCAGTCCTATAGATTCAAAGCTGCAAGATCTCCATGACTCAGGGCAAGAACAACAATGGGAAGTCTGAGAGGAGCCCCAGTGAGGATCCAGTATTGATGGTGTGGCAGAGGCCAGAGACCAATGGCTCATTGCAATAAATACTTGCTAGAAAAGATGAGTGGACAAAAGGTATAGTGTAGGACACACTGTGACACATTGCAGCTTCCATCATGAGATGTCTTTTATGCTTTGTTTTGTTTATTTTTTTTTTAATTTTCTTTTGGGGAGGTTACAAGGGTGGAGGGTGGCTATGAAGGTGAGAGAGAGAGAGAGAGAGAGAGAGAGAGAGAGAGAGAGGAATTGGATTGGGTTGCATGATGTGAAACTCACAAAGAATTAATAAAAAGTAAAAAAACCTCACAACAATAGGCTTACAGTTAAAAAATGTGCACATTGGAGTCTTAATGTGCTTCAACATATATTTGTGATTCAACTCTTGTTTAGAATATACATATATATATATATCACATAAATTCAACTTTTTATTTTATTTTATTTTTTTTTTTAATTCAACTTTTTAAAAAATAGATCTACTACAAATCAGATGTTTTAAAATAGTTACCATGTGGCTGGCAGCCATCTTTACTAAGGTTAAAAAAAGATACATGCCATGCGACTTCCCCTAATCCTGATTAAGATAACCACATGGTATAAACCAACAAAGGCAATACTCATAAAAGTTCCTCCCTCATGGCAATAGGCAAAGAGGCACCTTGTTGGTGGTGGTGCTCTTGTATCAGACAGGGGCAGAGCAGATGATAGTCCTTTGTTCATCCTAGCTTGATGCCTGGCTTGGTGGCCAAAGCTGTTTCATGCCTATGACATATAAAGATCAAATCAAATCAAATTAAGCCAAATCCGATCCAATCCAATCCAGTCCAGTCCAGTCCAGTCCAGTCCAGTCCAATCCAATCCAATCCAGGCAGTACAGTGAGGGAGGAGGAAGACAGACAGCGACCTGAGGACCTCCATGCCACCCACAGATCTGACCTACAGCACATGGCACTGGACCCACTTGCAGTGACCGTGCAGTGAGGACAAAAGATGTCACTTGGGCTCTCCAGCTTCATGGCCAGGAGCCACCACAATGTGCAAGTGTGTGGTAGACAGATGGGAGAGCAAGAGGAGTGGAGCAGCTTGAGCATTGTGAAGAGAGATAGACCTGGAGACTGGAGGGTGGAGAATAGCTTGTTGTGAGTGGCCAGCCCCACCACCTGGGGCCATGTCGATGTCCCAGCCTGAGCTGCAACTGAGGGTCATGTCTGAGTCCGTGGCTACACAGCAGCATGGGTCAGTGTCAATGTCTGTTGTTCATATTTCTACTAGAGAACATGGGGACAGACATCCTTGCTAGGTTGGGGCAGCTGTCAGGGACCACTGTGCAGAATTGGCCATGGTTCTCACTTGCTGTGGTGCTCTGGGGAGCTGGCCCCACTTCTCACTGGTGGCAGCCCCTGGGAGAGCAGGCTCTGCACCTTGCCCAGGCAGCACAGTGGAACTGACCTTGGGGGTGGGGATGGAGGTGGGGGTGGGAGTGAATGTCAAAGACCGGCTTTGATACCGCAGAGTAAGCTAGTCTGGCAGCATGGTGTGGCATCCATGACTGGAGTCAGTGTTGAGAGCAACTGATGAGAGTCAGCACCAAGAGGAGCTGATGAGGGTTGGTACAGATAGCAACCAATGCCGGCTGTTGCCTATGGCAACCAGTGATTAGAGAAAAGAGGGAAAATCAAACACACGTGCACACACACACACACACACACACACACACACACACAGTGGTTGAAGCAAAAGCAGGCTCCAGAATTTTATTTTTTATCTTAACCATTTTTATATCCTTTAAGACAGTTTTTCTATTTAGAAAGTTACTTCATAGCTACACATTTTCTAAAAATAAACACTGTAAAAACATGTTCTTCAAAACAGATTAAAATAATTACACAAGAGGAAATCACAACAGGATTATCGATTATTCCTGTTTTGAAATATATCTAAGGAAACAATTCTAGTCTTTCTTTCCACAAGCTGACTATAACCCCAAAGTAATAATTCTTTTGTCATAGATTAACAAAGTTTAAGTAGGAAAAGTCTATAGTATCAATCTGTATTTACTAAGGAATAGGCTGTCTATCTTACATCTTACGTTTGAAGTCTTGATCAGCTAGGCTGGCTAATCATCTGTTCTCTGTTCTTATACTCTTAATAGAATTGTTTACTCTTTATTTATAACCTTCCTATTTCCTGGTGCACACTGAAAACCTGTTACCACATCCCTAGATCACAAGATCAAGGAACTCAGGTCCAACCAAGAGTGAATGCTTTCTTTGATCATTAACTTGTTCCAAGCCTATTTTTCTTGCTGCTACAGTTACATGTTTGTAATGCAAGGACACTCACTGTACTCCTTTCTCTAACTCATGCA
The DNA here is from genome assembly GCF_004785775.1 of Grammomys surdaster. Classification (NCBI taxonomy): domain Eukaryota; kingdom Metazoa; phylum Chordata; class Mammalia; order Rodentia; family Muridae; genus Grammomys; species Grammomys surdaster. The sequence goes on from NW_021604729.1 coordinate 2,620,383, forward strand.
GCTTCTGCCAGTCTATGAGATAGGGACACATTCTATTCTTGATTCTAACTTTAAACATTCTATCAACTATCCCAAATTTCCAAAATTATTTAAATCAAGCTAACTTCCTAAAACTACTTAAACCAAACCAGGAATTCCATAAAATCAGTAATTCATCTAAACAGCATTATCTCAAGAACTTTCATCTTCATCTGCAGGAAACTTGCCCAACAGAATAGACTATCACCCAGGAAACAATCACACCAGGCTACAGGCAGTAAGGGTCTCCTGGTGTCCACTCATTTCAAGCCAAGTAAGTGAGAAGTATGGCAACGACAAACACGAGAAAGCACACCAGTAGCAAGAAGCAATCCTGGGACAAAGTCTCTGGGGTCAGGCCTTTCCATAGTGCACCCCTTCATAGTCGAGCAAGACAGTGGGCCATTTCCATGGAGCTCACTTGCCCACTGTATCTCTTCTTGTATGGCACCATCAGGTGAGTCCACTTTGAGGATATTAGTGTGGGAGAGCTGACCTCACTATTCATCTGCTGTGGGTGATATGGGTAGAGAGGTTTTGCTTCTGCCCCCACATGCCTTACCACCTCCAGGAGTCAAGAAACCTGCCACAGTGTTATGAGTGTGGGAGAGCTAGCCCTGCCCATCACCAGCTGCAGCACTCAGGAGAGCTGGCTCTGAATCTCACCTGGAAAGCACAGCAGAGCTGGTCCTGGTGGTGGAGGTGCAGGTGAACTGGCCTAGAGGGTGAGAGTGCAAGAGAGTTGGCCCCACCACTAATTTGTTGTGAGGTGGCATTGGTGTGCGGGTGAGGTACTCCCCCTATCCCTTATCACCTAAAGCAGTAGGGAGAGCTGGCTGGGGATCATGAGAGTTTGAGAGCTGGTCCTGTTTGTAGCACTTGGGAGAGTGGCCCTGTACCTTGCCTGAGCAGCATAGTAGAGCTGAACCTGGTGATGGGGTGTGGGTGAGCTGGCACTAAGGGTGTGAACAAGGGATAGCTGGCCCTGCCACTACTCTGCCATGAGGTGGCCTGGGCAGGATAGGGAAGTGGGAGATGCCCTCACCATCTGAGGCAGTCAGGAGAGCTGACTCCAGCCAGAGTCATGAGGGTGGGTGAGCTGGTTCTGCTCTTTGCTGGCTGCAGAACTTGGGAGACTGGGCCCTGTTCCTTGCCTGAGCAGCACAGTAGAGGTGGTCCTGGTGGCTGACTCTGAATGTGTGAGGGAGAGCTGGCCTAGCCCCTCCATAACACAGGGCAACGACATGATAACCAGGAAGAGGCCTGGTGAGGATCCAGTATTGATGGTGTGACTGAAGCTGGAGATCTCGAAACAGACTCACTGGAATGACAATTTGCAAGTGAAGACGTGTGAACAGAGGGACATGCTGTGGGACGCACTGTGGTATACTATAGCTTTCCATGATGAGGTGTTTTCTATGCTTTGATTTTTTTTTATTTTGTTTGTTTGTATGTTTATATATATTTTTATTTGGGGAGAGGTTACAAGGGCAAAGAGTGGATAGGAAGGGATGGGGGGATGAACAGGACTGGGATGCATGATATGAAACTCACAAAGAATCAGTAAACAGTAAAAATAAAAAAAAAGATTTCTTAGTTCTACTGAGTCCTGTTTCTCCTTTTAGACTAAGAAAACAACATTGAGTCTCCAAAATATCTTAGAGTAGATTTTTGTATGATGATAAATTCCTAAGGTTATACAGATATAATCTGTTTAACAGAAACTTAGATGTGCATGTCTGACTACTTATTCCTTTTCCTACTCTGTTCAATGACAGGCTTTGAGAAAATTTAAATAAGAAACAACATTGATAAACAAGTTTTATAAATTCCTAAGATCTACTCAGGTTAACAGTAATCAACTTGAAGATATATGTCTAGCCTGTTTGTCTTTGCTAACTTTGTTAAGCTTTAGACATTTGGATAAACTGAGTCATATGAAAAACTGCAACATTCTGCAATGGTACACTATAAGAAGGATCGGAAAACTAAGGTTCCCTCAAGTGGAAATTTCTGGTTTCTTTGGAAACTTGGTTATGTCATATGTTTTGTTGGGGTAGAGCAGAAGGTGAAAAGATGTTTTGCTGAAGCAGACATAGGTGAGAGGATGTTTTGCTGGAGCAAATACATGAGAGGCCATGTGATATTTAGAAAGACTATAAATATGACCCCACAGACAGTGGGGAGGCTCTGACATTGGTTCGGCTTGCTCCACCTTGCTAGTCTTCACTGCTGACACTCTTGCATTGGTTTGTCTTGCATTATCTTGCTGATCTTCACTTGCCATGACTTCATAGACAGTAACTCGCCAAAGAACTTCTTGTGATATTCCAGTGGCTTCTTGCCACTTCTATGGACTCTGGCCGATTGGCAGAGCCTCACGGTTTCTTTTGGATCAGTTGTTGCTGACTTGGAAGTGGTGATTGCTGAGGGGATTGGACTGCCGATGCTGAGTCATGTTGATGTTTTGCTAGTGGACTGGACTGCTGACAATGAAGACTGGAATAGCCCCAAAGAGCTATTTCTAAACAGGCCCACATCCCTATTTCCTATTAATCTTTCTTTCCCACTTCCTCTGGTAGGTGGTGTGCTAGGAGGGAGGTTGAAGCATTTAAGAACCGGTATTAAAGTAGATTTTGAAAAATTTAAATCTACAGTTACCAGTCTTTCTCTGGACTATATTTATGGTTTAAAGTTTACCTTATTTGTGATTTTGAGTTTTATTTTGATGCTAGAGAACCTTGAATTAAATCTTTAACTCAATTATTTTAAGATAGGGCTTCTCAGTGTATCCCTGGCTGTCCTGAAACTTGCTCTGTAGACCAGGCTGGCCTCAAACTCAGAGATCCTCCTTCTTCTGCCTCCCAAATGCTGGGATTTAAGGCATGTGCCACTGCCACCCTTCTTAAACTTAAAAATTTAAGGCTCAAACTTAACAGAGATACAGCTGTAAAATTCTAGTCTTATAAAGGCAACTAACTTGTAAATAGTTAAAGATAGTTAAGACATACAAGTTAATATTCAGTCAACTTGCAAATGATCAAATTCTTTAGTGTGGTCAAACTACACTTACAGTCAGGCTAAGTACAAATGTAATTCTTTTTCCAGGGGCAAGCCTTCTGAATTGTTTTAAAGCTTAAGCCTAAAGCAAGTAACTAAAAACAAGGAAAACTGGTTTAAAATCAGATATACTTAATAGATTATGGTCCTCAAACTACTCAGAGGTTGGCTGAATATGGTGTTTAAAATATTTAATGAAAATGCTTCCCAAGACAGACAAAAATGCCAGATCCTAGTGGTGACCCTTTGAAGATTGTAACTCTGAGACCCTAAGGTCTCCAAAGAAGACAATGGGCACAGATTACTCAACCTCAATTTTGATAATGCTAATCATTGGGAAAACTGTCCTGTGCCTCACCTGTGGCCAGGGCCCTGCCCAAACTGGACACTGTTGGGATCACTGTTCCATTCTGCCTTGTCAAAGGAAGGTCAGTTTTCCCACGTTCCTTCTACACAGGAAACTCTCTCAGACATTTTGGGTCTGGCAGCCAAAGGCAGATGCAAACCCATGTAGCAGCTGAATATTTAATGCTGTCTTGTATGACAGCCAAAGGCCAACTATATCTGTCCATCACGAAGCAACTGATGCCACCATAAGAGCCTAGGATAGGCATCCTGGTAGCAGTAAGCCTCTGTCATTTTAATTGATACACAAGTTATTTGGATTATACTTCCTGCTATAATTTTTAAAACATTTTTATTAATTAATTTATTTATTCACTTTATATCCCATATCAGCACTCTCTCTTCTCAGTCCCCCCTTACACAGAACCTCCCCCATTCCCCCTTTCCTTCTGAGAAGGGGAGTGCCCCCTGGGTATCATTCCCCCCCGAGCAATAAAGTCACTGGGGAACTAGCTCCGTCTCTCCTACTGAGGCCAGACAAGGTGAACCAGTTAGGGGAATGGAATCCACAGGCAGGCAAGAGATTCAGGGACAGCCCCTGATCCAGTTGTTGGAAGATTTGCATGAAGACCAAGGGGACATCTGCTACATATGTGCGGGGGTGGGGGGAGGGCTGGGAGTGGGGGTGGCCTACGTTCAGCCTATACTTGTTCTTTCAGTCTCTGGGAGCTCTTAAGGGTCCATGGTAGTTGACTCTGCTGGTCTTCCTTTGAAGTCCCTGTCCTCTTTGGATTCCTCTCCGAACTGTTCCACCAGACTTCCTGAGTTCTGTCTAATGTTTGGCTGTGTGTCTCTGCATCTGTTTTCATTGGCTACTGGGTAGAGTCTCTCAGAGGACAGTTATGCTAGACTCCTGTGTGCAAGTATAACAGAGTGCCAGGGATTGGTTCTTGACCATTGAATGGGTCTCAAGTTGGGCCTGTCATTAGTTGGCCATTTCCTCTATCTCTGTTCCATCCCTGTTCCTGCATATCTTATAGGCAGGACACATTCTGGGTTGAATGTTTTGTGAGCATATTGTTGTCCTTATTCCTCCACTGGGAGTCATGCCTGGCTACAGGAAGTGGCCACTTCAAGATCCATATCTTCCACTGTTAGGAGTCTCAGCTAGAGTTGCCCTCATAGACACCCTGGGGCCTACTCCCTTCCCAGGTCTCTGGCATGTCCTAGAAATTCCCCCTGACCCCCCAACTAAATTCACTTCTCTTGCCTGTGTTCTCCCTGTACCTGATACCCTGCCCCACCCTGCTGCCCTTCCCATCCGCTTTCTCACCCAGTTCCTCTGTCTATCCATCTCTAATATCTATTTTATTTCCCCTTCTGAGAAACATTTAACCATCCTCCTTTGGGCCATCCTTGTAATGTAGCTTCTTTGAGTCTGTGGATTGTAAGGTTGTTATATGGTAATGTATGGCTAATATATACTTATAAGTGAGTACATACCATGCATGTCCTTTTGGGTTTGAGTTACCTTACTCAGTATATTTTCTAGTGCCATCCATTTGCCTACAAAATTCATGATGTCCTTGTTTTAAATAACTGAGTAGTATTCTATTGTGTAAATGAACCACATACATTTTAATCCATTCTTCACTTGAAGGACATTTAGTTTGTTTCCAGTTTCTGGCTATTACAAATAAAGCTGCTATGAACATAGTGGAACAGGTGTCCTTGTGGTATGGTAGAGCATCTTTTGGGAGTGGTATAACTGGGTATTGAGGTAGAACTGTTCCCAGTTCTCTGAGAAACTGCCAAGTTGATTTCCAGAGTGGTTGTACAAGTTTGCAATCCCACCTGCAATGGAGGAGTGTGCCCCTTGCTCCACATCCTCTTCAGCATGTGCTGTCCCTTGAGTTTTTTTATTTTAACCATATTGATGGGTGTAAGGTTGAATCTCAGAGTCATTTTGATTTGCATTTATTTCCCAGATGATTAAAGACATTAAAAATTTCTTCAGGTGCTTCTCAGCCATCTGAATTTCCTCTGTTAAGACTTCTGCTTATCTCTATACCCCATTTTAAAAATTGGATTATTTAGGTTGTTGGTGTCAAAGTTCTTGAGTTATTTATATATTTTGGATATGAGCCCTCTGTCAGATATAGGGTCAATGAAGAACTTTTCCCAATCTGCTGTTTTATCCTATTGATAGTGTCCTTTGAATTACAGAAACTTTTTAGTTTCATGAGGTTCCATTTATTAATTGTTGATCTTAGTGTGTGAGCCATTGGTGTTCTGTTCAGGAAGTTGGTTCCTGTACCAATGAGTCCAAGGCTATTCCCCTCTTTCTGTTCTATTAGATTTAGTGTATATGTTTTTATATTGAAGTCTTTGATCCACTTGGACTTGAGCTTTATGCAGGGTGATAAATATGGATCTATTTGCATCTTCTACTTACAGACATCCAGTTAGATTAGCACCATTTGTTGAAGATGATCTTTCTTTTCCATTGGATAGTTTTGGCTTCTTTGTCAAAAATCAAGTGTCTGTATGTGTGTGGGTTTATTTCTGGGTCTTCAATTCTATTCCATTAATCAATCTGCCTTTTTCTATGCCAATACCATACAGTTTTTATTGCTATTGCTCTGTAGTACAGTTTGAAGTCAGGGATGGCGATATTTTCAGAAGTTCTATTATTGTCCAGAATTGTTTTGGCTATCCTGGATTTTTTGTTTTTCCATATGAAGTTGAGAATTGCTCTTTTAAGGTCTGTATAGAATTGTGTTGGAATTTTGTTGGGCTTGCATTGAATCTGTAGATTGCTTTTGCTAAAATGGTCATGTTTACTATGTTAATCCAACCGATCCATGAGCATGGGAGATCATTCCATCTTCTGATATTGTCCCCAATTTCATTCTTCATAGACTTGAAGTTCTTGCCATATAAGTCTTTCACTTACTTGGTTAGAGTTACACCAAGATATTTTGTATTATTTGTGCCTACTGTGAAGGATGTTGAATCTCTAATTTCTTTCTCAGCCTCTTTATTATTTGTATAAAGAAGGGCTACTGATTTCTTTTTATTATTTATTTATTTAACATCCTGGTCTCTGACACCCTCTTGGTTCCCATCTCACAAGTCCCTCCCTCTTACTCCCCCCCCTTTTTTTCTGAGAGGTTGGAGTCACCTTCCTCCCACCTCATGTATCCCTTTAGGGATAGCCCCAGTTCCAGTTGTTAGAGGACTCACATGAAGACCAAGCTGAACATCTGCTATATATGTATGGGGAAGGGGCTAGGTATAACCCCTGTATGCTCTTTGGTTGGTGGTTAAAACTCTGAGAGCCCTCAGGTTTCTAGGGTAGTTAATTCTGTTGGTTTTCCTGTGAAGCTCCCATCCATTTTGGGACCTTCAATCCTTTCCCCAGCTCTTCCATGGGACTTCCTGAGCTTCATCTAATATTTAGCTGTGGGTCTCTGCATCTGTTTCCATAGGCTGCTGGGAAGAGCCTCACAGAGGACATTTATATTAGGCTCTTGTCTGCAAGCATAACAGAGTATCATTAATAGTGTCAGGGATTGGTTATTGCCCATAGGATGGGTCTCATCCTGGTCTCTGACCTCCTTCTGGTTCCCATCTCACAAGTCCCTCCCCCTTACTCCCTCCCCTTTTCTTCTGAGAGGTTGGAGTCACCTTCCCCCCACCTCATGTATCCCCTAACCCTGGCACATTAAGTCTCTGCAGGGCTAGGTGCATCCTTTCCCATTGAGGTCAGACATGGAAGCCTGGTTAGAGGAACAGATTCCACAAACAGGTTATTGGTTAGCCATTCCTTCAATCTCTGCTCCATCTTTGCCTTTGTATTTCTTGTAGACAGGACACATTCTGGATTGAAGGTTTTGTGGGTGGATTTGTTGTCCTCATCCCTCCGCTGGGAGTCATGCCTGGCTATAGGAAGTACCCACTCCAGGGTCCATGTCTCTACTGCTATGAGTCTTAGCTAAAGATACTTCCATAGACTCCTGGGACTGTCCCTCATTGCAGGTCTCTGGCTTGTCCTAGAGGTGCCGAGTTGTATCTTGTCATGTTTCATTTGGGCCTATGTGCAGATTCTCTTGTCCTGCAGGCCAGTATTTAGCATTATAATACATAACAAAAGACCAAGCCTCAACAATCCCCCCCCTTTTTTTGTCTAACTAAAAAGGCTCTTTTTCTTATAATAATACACACCATGCAGTACAACAATTATGAAAATTATTAAGTAAGAGAGACATTTAAAAATCCAATTTGTTGTCTGGTCCACACCTCTACATGCTCTAACTAGGGACATAGGTGAAACCCCCACATCAGTCACCAAGCCATCTGGGACCCCACAGAGCCCAGCAGATGTGGGCTCTGTCTGACTCTACTGGAGACCTATCTTCCTTCTGGTACCTTTACCTGCATTCGAGATGGATTTGTGCTGGACCGGCTCCAGATGGGATCCCACAAGAATCTCTGGCTTGGCTGAGGATGGGTTGTGAACAGCCGCTGCCTCTGCCCGTGAGTGGACCCAGAGGGATGGAGTGCAAACAGGAAGAGTCCGATGCTGCCTCTGCTGCCTCCGACCTCATCTCCACTGTGGAGAGGGGAAAGTGTTATAGCTCTTTGAAGTGCCCAGTGAGGCACCGGCTGGCCAGCAAAGAGGGGAGGGTCCACGACAGAAGCTCTTGGACAACCGGATGAATCTTGCATGCACTTTACCTCTGAGTTAGGCTAAATATATACAGTTTGGGGTGGGCAGCAGGTAACCCCTATTGGCTTGGTCTGAGAGCCTGGGGATGCCTCATCTGCATGTGGGGGTGCTACTCCTACGTGACCGATGGCCATAGACCTCTCTGTTGGAGGGGCTGTGGAGGGCTGAAGCTGAGAAAGTCAGAGGCCCAGGAACAGAGCTGAACACCTTCTGTCCCAGGGGGTGTCTGGGGTTCAGAAGCTTGTTCAACCAGGTCCCCAGCTGTCTCTCATAACTCACTGCCCCACAGATTTGCATGCCTGTCCCCGCCCCACCACCCCCACCCCGTGATGGGATATACACAAGGGGGCCACCCTCTCAGAGACAAGGGAAGGGCAGATGGGGGAAAGAACTCTGCAAGGTGGGACCAGGAGGGGGCAGCATTTGGGGGTTTAAATAAATAAAATAAATAAATAATACAAAAATCCAGTTTGTTTGTATTCAGCAATTAAGAAAAAAGTATTTTGTTATCTATCCTAGCTTGGTGAGTTCAGATTTCTGAATTTAAATAAATTTTTATCCTAATTTGTATATTAACTTAAAAGCATCTTCTTAGACCTAAAGAATTTAAGCTTATGTTAAGATTATGACGATATAGTCTTCAACCCTATACAAGACCTGAGAAGGAATAAATATTATTTGAATATGCAGGATGTGCAGGAACATAGCTTCCAAAAATTATAGAAATAACAGAGACAACTGACCACCTTGACAGTCCCAAATATTCTTCATAAAGTTGGAACATTTATCTTCAGCCTTCTGGCCCAGAATATCTGACAGACCTTATGTGAAGCAGGAATTATGAAGTACTTGCTTATGCTATCTTGGCAGAACTTAGCAATTGAGTATTCTATGTCTATTTTTCCTTTTTGGACAGTATTTTGTCTGTAGATGAAGTTAGGTCATTTTCTCTGTTCAGTGGCTAGCTTGCCACAATTGAAGCAATTCCATATGGGGTTTTTTGGTGCTCATTATCTTTCCAAGTCAAATGGGTTACTGCCAGAATTTGACATGTCTCAATATCAAAAAGGATCTTAAATTAATAAAATTATGTATAAATGCCATATTCTGTGACTTTCTGAGATTATTGATGACAACCTATCTATCTATGGCATATCTGAATTGTTAATCATTGTTTATTCTTAGCTATGCACAATCTGAATAATCTTGAGAATAGTTTCTTATAGTTAACTAAACTAATATCTAATATGACTATGAGTTTGACTATCTGACTTTTAATTTGTATTTCTTAATCATCCCTAATAGTTCGTGACAGCAGCTTTCAAATGGACTGAAACTTTATACTGAATCTTTAAGAATTATATAAGTATAATACTTCAAAAATCATTGAAAACAAATATACATTATGTGTATCAAAACTCCTTAAATTTGTACCAGTATACAATAACCTATACAACGAATCAAAAATAACCTTATTTTGTATTAATGTATAAAATTCTGTACCAATATAGCAAATTATAACCACAATTTGCTATATCAAAATATAAAGATTTTTACCAATGTAAGATTATGGCTATAAAATAATTTTTGGTTTAAGAGTAGATTGAATACAAATTGATCCATATTTATCTCCTCGTACAAAGCTCAAGTCCAAGTGGACCTCCACATAAAACCAGCTACACTGACACTAATAGAAGAGAAAATGGGGAAAAGCCTAGAACACATGGGCACAGGGAAAAAGTTCCTGAACAGAACACCAATGGATTATGTTCTAAGATCAAGAATTGACAAAAGGGACCTCATAAAACTGCAAAGCTTCTGTAAAGCAAAGGACACCGTCAATAGGACAAAGTGGCAACCAACAGATTGGGAAAAGATCTTTACCAATCCTACATCTGATAGAGGGCTAATATCCAAGGTATACAAAGAACTTAAGAAATTAGACTCTAGACAATCAAATAACCCTATTAAAAATGGGGTACAGAGCTAAACAAAGAATTCTCAACTGAGGAAATTCGAATGGCTGAGGAGCACCCAAAGAAATGTTCAGCAACCTTAGTCATCAAGGAAATGAAAATCAAAACAACCCTAAGATTCCACCTCACACCAGTCAGAATGGCTAATATCAAAAACACAGGTGACAACAGATGCTGGCGAGGATGTGGAGAAAGAGGAACACTCCTCCATTGTTGGTGGGATTGTAAGCTGGTACAACCACTGTGGAAAGCAGTCTGGCAGTTCCTCAGAAAACTGAACATAGTATTACCTGAGGACCCAGCTATACCACTCCTGGACATATACCCAAAAGATGTTTCAACATACAACAGGGACACATGCTCCACTATGTTCATAGCAGCCTTATTTATGATAGCCAGAAGCTGGAAAGAACCCAGATGTCCTTCAACAGAGGAATGGATATAGAAAACGTGTTACATTTACACAATGGAATACTACTCAGCTATTAAAAACAACGAGTTCATGAAATTCTTAGGCAAATGGATGAAACTGGAAAATATCATCCTGTGTGAGGTAACCCAATCACAAAAGAACACACATGGTATGCACTCACTGATAAGTGGATATTAGCCCAAAAGCTCACAATACCTAAGATACAATGCATAGACCACATGAAGCTCAAGAAGAAGAAGGAAGACCGAAGTGTGGGTGCTTTGGTCCTTCTTAGAAGGAGTATCAAAATACTCAACCAGAGTTCCTAGGGTCTAAACCTGCAGCCTGAGAACACAAAGGGGGGGACTCATGGCTCCACTTGTATAGGTAGTTGAGGGTGGCCTTGTCAGGCATCAGTGGAAGTGGAGGGCCTTGGTCCCTGAAAGTTTGGGTTCCCTACTGTTGGGAAATGTCCCGGCCTGCGGGTCTCGGTTATTCGTGGGGGC
>NW_021604729.1:2631441-2645596 GCF_004785775.1 Grammomys surdaster
AGGGGAACCAAAACCTGGAAGAGAAACGGGCGAGAGAAAGGAAGGACCCAAGCAAACGGTTGCTTGTCAAGAGCCGTGTATTTTAAAAAAGGCAAGCTTTTTATAACAAGCTCGGGTTGGGGAGGGGGAAGGCAGGTGGGGTCATGGAAAGGTACAGCTTCTTCTTGGCCTGTGCCCTAGAACATTTTGTGGTTAGGGGCTTTTCTCAGAAGTAGCTATCTCTTTGTGCATCAGCTTTCAGCAGGATGAGGCATAGTCAAGGTATTCAACTGAACAGGATGTAGGTGGGTGACAAGGCTTCGGTTTCCAGGCGAGGGGGAAGGCTGGCAGGGGTCCCTGTTAGGGGTCCTGGTCTCTGACAGGGAAATTTGAGAACAGGGAGTCTGGAATGGGTGGATGGTGGGAGCACACCCTCATAGAAGTAGGAGAAGGGGGGATGGGATAAGGGGGTTTGGGGATGAATGGGAGAGGGGATAACATTGAAAGGTAAATAAATAAGATATCCAATTTAAAAAAAAAACAGATAATGGGTCTGGCAATTGTAGTCAAGCAGTCAAGACTTTTTGTCAACAATTTATCACAGGGATTTCATATAATCCTCAAGGACAATATATTGTGGAAGAGTCTCAAGGAACTTTAAAAAGATTGGTGAGACATATTGTTGCTGAGACAAAGAATGATGCCGACCTGTGAGCTTGCTGAGTGCCCTGACAAGGGTGACTGGGGAGCTGTATTGGACATATGTTCTTGACCCACCTTTGCTTGCCTATATCCCAGATGGGACAAGCTGCCTTGCCTCAAGTTTTTAGACACTGTGGGACAGAGAATCAAAAAGAGAAATTATAATGTCTCTTGTATTCTTCTTAAAGGTGACCAGTTATTAGGACTCAATCATGTACTGGTCTAGAAATCAATCCAATATGGGAAATAACAGTCTACTTTTGGAAGACTGGATCTGGACTCTGTCAGAGACATATTTGGAAGTTAGCTGTAGCTCACTTTGATGTTATAATAGCAAGAGATAAAGTTGGGACAGGATCTGGATTTCAAACAAGGGTTGGTGCATGTTTTAAGGCTCTTTTAATTGTCAAGCTAAAATTGGTTTTGTCTCTTCTACAGTATTTATTGTAAGTTGCATTGACTGTATACTTTCCAATTGTGTTAGTGTGTTGAAACCTGGCATGTCTGTTATGGGAGTCTATCTTCCATCTTACTGCCCTGAGTATTAGAAAACCTTGACTCGCTGAAAAAAGCTTGAAAGTGTTGGAAGAAGTGAATTAGGCTTTAAGCAGAAGCAAGAGGGTAGCGGGCTGTATTATTGCTGGTATAACAGCTTCAATTTCATTAATTGCTAGCACCACTGCTTCTGCAATAGCATGGACATAAGAAGTTAAGACAACTATTTTTGTTATCCATCTAGCAAAAACAATGTTACTAATGTATTGAATATACAAAAGGATTTATACAGGTATCGGGAACAATGGACAATGCTCTATAATCCTTTCAAATTATCTGAAGGAGGTTCAGGGTTCAAGAGTTAGGAGCCATCCCAAGTGTCATGAGAAATATCATGGGAGTAGTGTTACTTTTGAAATTCACAATGATTGTCGTTATAATTAGAAAAAAGTTTAAAGACACCTGAAGGATATTTGGCATAATCCTAACACCTCGCTGGGTGTGTTAACTTTGTATAGTGAGATTATGAATTTAAAGAATGCTGCTCTGTTGAGCTTTTATGCTGCAGATAATGCCAATAAAATTATCCATGGCCTGAGGTCAGTATTTCCATTTTGGTCAAACCTAAGGAATAGCATATATAGCTTGATCAGGCTAGCCCTTCTTGTCCTGGGAATAGTTTTATTCCTGCCCATCATGTTAAAGCTTATCTTTAACAAAATCAACATGCTGCTAGCCAAAGTACATGGCTTGAACCTGAAAATGGACCCCCAGACAGAGTTATTAAATTAACAGGCTGGCAAGCCAAGGCCGGGTAAGATTCTGCACAGAGCCTTACCAACCTAAGACAGAAGTGCATTGCTTTTGATAATGCATATTCCATGATGGGTAAGGAAGGCATTCTTGTCAGATCGACCTAACACAGGCTCAGTCTTGTTAATGAAATAAAAAGGGGGGAGAGGTAGAGAGCCTTTGGGGCTGCTTGGCAAGTAGTTGACATGGGCCAAGGATAAGGAAATGGGCCACTTGGCAGGAATATAACATTGGCCAAGTACAAGAAAGTAGGCTTTAAGCAAGAATCTGACATTAGACTGGAACAAAGAAGTAATTCCAGGTAGGAATCTAAATCTTAGGCTACAACAAAGAAGTAATCTCAGGCAAGAATCTAAATATTAGGCTAGAACAAAGAAGTAATTTTAGACAGGAATTTAAATTTTAGGCTAGAACAAGGAAGTAGGCTTCAGACATGAAAATGACCTTGGGCTAGGACAGGGAAATAGGTTCAGATACTTTGGTTATCCTGATAAGCCTTTAGAAACAGTGATCACGGGAGTGTTCACGTAATTGGGTATAATGCCTTGCTTTTTCTTTGACTATTTGTGTTTATTGTATTGCTTGTTCCTTGGCTATTTCCATCTATTGTATTGCTAGACCCTCAACCTAGAACTGACCTTAATACATGCATGTACTCAAAATGGTATAAAAGCATAAAGGAAGAGGGGGTATAGGATAGGGGGTTCTAGGGAGGGGAAATGGGGAAAGAGAATGACATCTGTATTGTAAATAAATAACAATCCAACAAAAAAGAGTAGATTCAATAATCCACCCCATTTGTCTAATATTCTCATATGCCAATATCCTCTTTGTCTCTTTAATTCTCTATCCTGTATTTAAAAAGAAAGAATGATAGAGAAAAGGAAAGATAGACATGCCTGAGTCTAAGCTCCCTATTTTGTTTCATCCCTGTCCAAGATTATTTGTATATTATCTCCTAAAATGACAACATATTTGTAATTCATAAAATGATCATCTATCCCCAACTTAAGAGATTGGGATGACAATCTTCTTATAATTGGTTCCTGCTGAATTGGGGTAAAGGATTCCTGTTTGGGGACCCAAAAGAAAACTGGAAAAATGGTTAAGTCAAAAGAAAGCTAGTTGGCATCATTTGTTGTCCAGTCTCTATGTGTTGATTAAGTGTAGGGCTTAACTGAAGTCCTCCACGGAGCAGTCTGAAAGACTGGATGAACCAAGGACATCTGAGATTAGCAGTACTTCCTGAAGCTGTTCTAGAAGCAAGTCTCTGGAAACAGCATCAGTTTGAGGCAGGATTGATCAGGGAGTTGAAACAGCAGGTCTCTGTATCTCAGCATCCCCAAAGGTGAATCCTGTCAGGGATGCCTTCCTTTAATTCTATAATATACAAACTTACACGAAATATATAGTTCTATAAAGACATTTATATGGAATGTGCAGGGTGTACAGATCAACTTCTTCAGAAGTTAGTTTGCTCATATAATCTTCATTCATGCCAGTATGGTATGTAATGATAAGTCATAAGAATTCCCATTTCTTTTTCATTCTTTGGAGATTAATATTTATGTGGCTAATATCCTACATTCCCCTTTCTCTTTATATAAATTAATTTAATATCCATCTTCATATTCAACTTAACTCAAATTCCCTTTCATTTACTGTGTAAGCATATTCCCAATCCACGAAGCTCGAAATTTTACCCCATGTTATCTTTCATGAGCATAGCTTTTCTTTTTCTGTTGGATAAAAGCAAAACAACTCCACTCCAACTCCGAGTCCCCACACTTACCAGCAGAATATATCTTTCCTAGGGCAGAAAAGCATATTTTCAATTTGAAATTATAAACATATCTTCTGTGGATAAATATACCCAGATTCATATATATATATATATAATTTTAAGATTGGTATGTATTTTATTTTTAAATTACTAGGACATTCCTAACTATTACTAAACAAAAACCTAAGTAATACTTTTAAGGGAAAAATGTGTCATTTTGAATCCCAGATTGCTGTTTAGAAGCAGCTGTATTTATCAGCAGAGAGTTCTGCCTTGACTTTATTGTGTAGACCAGGCTGGTCTAGAATTCACAGAGATCTGCCAGTCTCTGCCCCGTGTTTATTGTGTTTTAACTGAGATGCTCTGTTGCACCTGGCCACACTCCCATCTCTTTGTTTACAGGGAGAGATATTTAATTCTTCTGTCTAATTCTGGCCGCAGCCACCAATTTAGGGCTGCATTTCCACACACCATGAGTGCTGAGCATTAATTCCCATAGGACAGGATTGGGCTGACCTGTCATGCCAAACTTGGTAGAACCTAAAATGGCTTATCCTGTAGCTGTGGTCTTCAGGAAGTTTGCACAGGTTCTGCCATCCACTGTTGTATTCAGCAGGTGTTACTGGGAGCCTGGTTCCTACCCCTTGATTATCCTTGAGAGAAGCACCAACTTTTGTGTTCTGTTTTTAAATTCAGTAGAATCTTCTTTAAAAAGCCATGTCTGCACTATCTCTCTATAGGTTCCTGCTCCTTGGCTAGAAAACCATCTTCCCAACCATTCATCTTGTGCGACTCTAGGAAGCATGGCTTTGGTTTGTTTTTGTTCTTTCTTTCCTTTGTTTTTTTAAGAGACCAGAGCAGTCCAGCTAGCCTGACTATTCACCATGTTTACCCAGGTCTTTTTAGGATATAAGCTTGGGTTCTAATTGCCTTAAGTTGAGTGCCATTTTGTTGTAATAGATATTTAATCTCAATTGGGGGTTTCTACCCCACCTTTGATCATTCAGTTCCCCAAAAAAAGACACATACACGTCTATAATTATGATAAGCCTTTAATGCTCTAAGCTGGGCAGGCATCTACCCTCTAAGCAATTAGAATCGACTTCCCTATCAATAACCCTAAGTTATATCTTGTCATGTTTCATTTGGCTGCTCTTAACTCCTATTGGCCAGCCCTCACGGCCATATTTTAATGATTCACATATCCCATGGCATCTCTTACCCTCCCCATGTTCTTCTCTCTCCTCCTTCTTGTGGTTCTCCTCAGACACCAAGCCTGGTAACAAAATGCCCAGCTATGGGATGTGGGCATCTTTATTTATCAATCAGGGATAACTTGGGGGGAAGTTACATAGCATCACTTGGGTCTACCTGTGGATTCTTTTATCCCTGGGAGAAACCAGGCCTTGGAGGCCAGTATTTAGCATTACAATACATAGCAAAAGACCAAACCTCCACCACTGACAGTTCCTTTGCTTTACAGAAGCTTTTTAGTTTCATAAGGTCCCATTTTATAAATTGTTGATCTCAAAGCCTTGAGTCATTGGTGTTCTATTCAGAAAATTGTGTCCTGTACTAATTTGTTTAAGGCTATTTCCCACTTTCTTTTCTATTAGATTTAGTGTATCAGCTTTTATGTTGAGGTCTTTGATCCACTTGGTCTTGAGTTTTGTTCAGGGTGAGAATATGAATCTATTTGTATTATTCTACATGCAGACATCCAGTTAGACCAGCACCATTTGTTAAAGACACTCTTCCTTTTTCATCTCATGGTTTTGGCTTCTTTGTCAAAAAATCAAGTATCTGTAGGTGTGTGGGTTTATTTCTGTGTCTTTGACTCTATTCCACCAATCTCTTTCTATACCAATACCATGAAGTTTTTATTACTATTGTTCTGTAGTACAGCTTGAAATCAGGGATGGTGATATCTTCAGAAGTTCTTTTATTGTTCAGGATTGTTTTAGCTATCCTGGGTTTTTTGTTTTTCCATATGAAATTGAGAATCGCTTTTTCAATGTCTATAAAAAACTGTGTTGAAATTCTGGTGGGAATTTCAATGAATCTGTAGATTGCTTTTGGTAAGATGGCCATTTTATTATGTTAATCCTACCAATCCATGCTCATGGAAGATATTTCCATCTTGGAATGCCTTCTTCAGTTTCTTGTTTCAGTGACTTGAATTCTTGTTATACAGGTCTTTTACTAGTTTGGTTAGAACTATTCCAAGGTATTTTATATTATTTGTGCCTATTGTGAAGGGTGTTGTTTACCTAATTTCTTTTTTTTGGTATGTTTATTGTTTGTATCAATGAGGGCTACTGATATTTTGAGTTAATTTTTTCATCCAGTCACTTTGCTGAAGGTTTTATGAAGTGTAGGAGTTCTTTAGTAGAATTTTTGGGGCTGCTTATGTATTCTGTCATATTATCCACAAATAGTGATACTTTGATTTTTTTCCTTTCCATTTTTTTAATGAAAATCCTACAGCCACACTGACACAAAGAACACAAAGACCAATGAGTTGTCTCCTTACCAAGCAGCCTTCCAACCCTTCTGTTTGGAGTCCTTGGAGTTTTGGGGTCACTGGCCAACTCACCAAGATGTTATGTCCAAGTCACAGGAACCACCAAAGACCATAGAGAATAAACACATAAAGGTCTTTATTATGAGCTCACCAGCAAGGGTTCTCACTATCGCCATCATAGCAGGTCAGAAGTGAGAGCCTCGAGTCTAAGGGTACAGGGTATTTATTGTGGTTATAGCAAGCTTAGAGAAATTCCATATGGGTCAGCAAGTTAATATTTTAAAAACTGTATTTCTCATGTAATTTGCATGAATCAAACATGGGGGCAAAACTGTGGGACAGTGAAAGGTAGTGTGGTCCTCAGTTGAGCTAAGGCTAAAAGCCCCAGAGACCCTGAAGGGATGGTAGGAGCTTTGCCTGTTCCAGGGTACCAGGTCCCTGTCACTGAAGAGGAACTTTGGAACACTTGTTCCCCCCCCACCACCACCACCATGGGAGAGGCTAATTAACATTCCTAAGTCAGAGGACACTTGCTGGAATAACATTCCTTCATTAGAGGAGAAAGGGAGAGGCTGATTAACATTCCTCAGACCACGGGGTAGAGAACCCTCTTGCGGGTGGGGTACGCCCAGAGCACATAGACACATTCCACAGTACTGACCAACCCTTGTCACTTACAGACAAGGGAGGTCCTTGCCACCTCATTCCCCAAAGATCAATCAGTTTAAAAGTCACACTGTTCTGCCAATCATATTATGCCTAATCACTGTTTCTCTAGTCTACCCCTTAAACTGTATAAAAACTGACCAAATGGGCTGCCCAGATTTGCCGCCTCTCCTTCGGGTGCAGGATGACCCCAGTGCATTGGATCACTAAAATTCCTCTTGCTTTTTGCATTGGTTCATGTCTCCACGTGATTCACTCAGGGGGTCTCTGGTAAACTAAGGCTCACAAGAGTCTTAAATCACTAGCAGTAGACTCCCATAGATTTGTGGCCATCGGTCACATAAGGGCAATGTGTGCCCTCCACATGTAGAGGACATGACCTGTGGCCATGTAGGCTCAAGACAGACCTCCATACTAATGAGGTACCTAGAGGCCTGGAGGGCTTAGCCAATAAGTTTTCCTCCCCAGACGTTCCTTCCTGCCAAAGGTATTTAATCTCAGGCCCACCCTGAGATGTGGGGGTATGGTTTTCACATTCATTTTCCACCATGAAAATAAATGCCTCAAAACCATGGACTGCCTCTTTTTATTGGGATCCACCGTGGAGAGGTATGAAGAAGGCCTTTGCCTCTAGAGCTTCCATCTAATCTCTGTAGAAGACCTCTCGGCACTCCCAGCCATGACCACTACCAAGCTCAAGACTGTTACCCGTCAAGCCATCGAGGATTCATCCCCTTGGGACCAGCCAGAGCGCCCTCCATCTCCCACAACCCCAGGGATAGATACAGCTTGAGGGTCCCCACTCTTTTCAGCTCTTCCCCAGCTCCCAGTGATTCCTGGGTGTTCAAGAACCTGAGAACCAGATGGTCTCCACCTTGTTATAGGCCCAGGAACCCCCAGACCAGCTCTGGCTGTCCTGTGCCTCAGACTGAGACGCCCCACCCCTAGAATGGTGTCCTAGGGATTCCCTACAGCCCAATACCCACCCAAAGAAGGTGTGGGGTAAGTGCGGTGAAACTTCCCGTGTCCTGGCTCCCAGAGGGGCCATGCCCTGTGTCAGAGTGAACACGGGAACCAACAATCCTACACAATACCACCTGGCAGACAGGATGGCTAGGTTATTTATTTTTTTGCAGAATGTCTTAGGTTGTCTATTTGTACCTTGACCCTGCTGTTGTAGCCTGATTGGCTAATGGGAGTGGTTGTTGCCGTTAAGATATTTGCTGAAGCGGACTTTGTAGTTTTCTTCCTGGGATTGAAACTTAGCCCCTTCTCACAAAATAGAGCTTCTTCTTCTTCTCAAAAATAGAGTTGATTGGGCTTTACACATTGGTTAATGTTATAGAGGGAAAGAAATCTGAAACATTTTTCAATTATTACATACCTTAAGTCACTTTCTTAGACATGTACAGCTTGCATTTATGTTTGAAGACACTCACAAGTTATATACACTTTAAAAATTTTTCTTTTCTATCTAATCATTTACTATGAGGCACAAATGGTTGATTACTGACAACAGTCATTGGTGTAGTAAAAAGTTATGTTGAAACCTGTTAGCTCTTTCAGTTTGAAGTCTGCCAGCAAGGTAAACTGTGTCCGTGTTTGCCTTTCTCAGCAGGAAAAGCAGGGCCTTATTTTTCCATATGAAATGAACTGATCTGGAAGCTGTAGCCTTGGAGGAAGTCACTGGTTAGCATGTTGTTAATATAAAGCTACAGTTAGCCATCAATGTCATCAGATATCTGAGAAGGATAAATTATAGCAGAAAGTATAATCTAAATGGTCTATGTATCGATTAAGAAACTGAGACTTACTGCTACCTGTCCAGTTATCCTAGGCTCCTGTGGTCTCAATGGCTTCACTTGGAGGCAGAAGTAGTCAGTTTTTGGTTGCCACACAGGACAACATTAGCCTTTGGCTGCCAGACCCAGAAGATTTGAGAGATTTTCCTATGGAGAAGAAATCTTCCTTTGACAGAACAGAGTAGAAGAGTCATCCCAAGACTGTCCACAGCTTGAGCAGCAGATGAAGCAATGGGACAGTTTTCCCCAGTAGTTAGCATTACCAAAATTCAGGTTGTATCATCTGTGCCCCATTGTCTTAGGCTCTCAAAAGGGTCCCTACAGGTATCTGGCATTTTTGTCTATAATGTGAAACATTTTTATTAAATATTTTAAATGCCATATTCAGCAAATCTTCAAGGAGTCTGAGAATCATAATTTATTAAGTATACCTGAATTAAATAAACTTTACTTGTTTTTAGTTAGTTCCTTTAGTTTAATCTTGAAAACATATAAAGGAAATTGAATAGAGCTTGTCACTGTAAATGAGTTACATTTGTACTTAGCCTGACTGTGAGCATAGTTCTGAGCATATTAAAGAATTTGATTTTTTTTAATAAGGCGATTGAGCATTAACTTGCATTAGTAACAGCTTACCACAAGTTAGTATCCTTTATAAAACTTGGACTTTATAGCTTTATCCATGGTAAGTTTGAGCTTTACAAATTAGAGTTGAAAATTTAACTGAAGATCTTTTAGGATAAAAATAAAACTTTAAACCATAAATACAGTCTATATATTGACTGAGAATCTTATCCTTTTATAGTTCACTATTACAAAAAAATTTACAGTTTCTTGTATGATTCAGTTTATCCATAAAGCTTAACTAAGTTAGCAAAGACAAAGACTAGACACATTTTCTTTCTTTCCATCCCAGTGCTGGCCCTCCTCATCCCACCCCTCTCACAGAGTCCCTCTTTGCAAACCCTCCCCTTCTCCTCTGAGAGGGTGGGGCTCCCCTTAGATATCCCCCCACCCTGGTATATCAAGACTTTGCACATCCTCTCCCACTGAGGCCAGACAAGGCAGCCTTGTTGGGGAATGAATTCCACAGTCAGACTACAGCTTTAGGGACAGCCCCTGCTCCAGTTGTTGGGGGATTCACACGGAGACTGAGCTGCAAGTCTGCTACATATGTGCTGTCAGCCTTGGTTCAACCCATGTATAGTCTTTGGTTGGTGGCTTAGTTTCTGAGAGCTCCCAGGGGTCCAGGATAGTTTATTATGTTGGTTTTCCTGTGGAGTTCTTATCCCCTTGCAGGCCTTGAGTCCCTGACCTCCATCCAATGTTTTGAGTGTTTTGCTGTGGGTATGTACATCTGTTTCAGTCAGCTGCTAGATAGAGCCTCTCAGAGGACAGTTATGTTAGGCTCCTGTTTGCAATCATAACAGAGTATCATTAATAGTGTCAGGGATTAGTGCTTGCCTATGAGATGGGTGTCAAGTTGGGCTGGTTATTGGTTGGCCATTCTTTTAATCTGCTCTATCATTGCCCCTGCATTTCTTTTAGACAGGACAAATTTTGAGCTGAAAGTTTTGTGGGTGGGTTGGTTAGACATATATTTTCAAGACAGTTACTGTTAATCTGAGTAAACCTTAGGAATTTATAAATCTTATCAAATATATGTTATCTTTCAAACACATTTATTATTTAAAAATTCTACAAGCCTAGTAGTGAACAGTTAGCAAAGACATAAGTGGTTAGACATATACCTCTAAGTCAGTTTCTCTTAACCAGAGAATATCTTTTTAACCTCTTTTTAATTCATTATGATGAATTTCTCATCATGCAAAAGTCCATTCTAACCTAAAATATTTTGGAAACCTTCTGTTGCCTTCTTAGTCTAAAAGGAAATTCACTTAGCTCAGTGGGACTAAAAAGTTTTATAGGTGCTGCCTTAGTTGGAGTATACCATGTGGTCATCTTAATCAAGATGGTGGTAAGGTCATGTGGCATGTACACATTTAAACCTTAGTAAAGATGGGTGGGTGTCAGCCACCTTGGGTGCTTCCATTCTCATGAAGTCATTAGCCAAGATAGAGGCAAGTCACATGATTGCTATTTAAAAACATCTATTTTCCTAGACAAGAGTTGAATTCAAGTTACTTATATAGCAAGTAGATCTATTTTTCTGAGTTGAATCATATAGATAGTATGTTATACTAAATTAAGATTATTCATGAATATATTTTTGCTCTGCTATTAATCTTCTGTTACAAGTTTTAAGCTGAATTTTGTTAAAGATTGTACATTTTTTTAAAAAAAAACAATATCCAATGAACTTACAAATCCTGAGATAGACTGTTTATACAAAATAGTCTTAAAATACTTCTTGAGAGCAGAGAACAGAGAAGTTATAGAGATAAAGGATTCTGAAGTGTGGAAAGTAGAGACTTTGTAGAGCAGGGAATGTTTAGACATAATAGATTTTGGAAATCATCTGTTTGTGCAGGGGTAGGAGTTATACCATAGGAAAGAATTTGAAAATTGACTGTCAGTTTTTGGCCATTGAGTGAGCAGTACTGAGGTCAAGCTGTTTTCAGTAAGACAGTGCGATTATAATAAAATATATTTGAATCTGAGCCGGAAGAGTCACAAAACAAGTACTTCTGCCAGAAGGAGGGTTTCTATAAGTTCCACGAAGAAGCTGAGAGACAGAGAACACTGTAGTTGTAAGAAATAAGAGTCACAAGTAGAATCTCCACCTGAGGGAGGATCTCAATATTGTAGAAGCCCAGAAGGGCTTAAGAAAGCTGTGGAGCTGCAGCTTCTAGGGGGAGGCAAGGAATTTCCAGGTAGGAGCTGAGGACAAAGGGAGCAGAGGGCATAAATGACAAGAATTTAAATCCAGGGTGGCCCCAATGAGACTGAGAAACTTGTGAGAGAAATGTTTCAAATCACACTGGAGGGGTGTACCCTTCCATGGGAGTGCTCTGGCACACCGATGTAACTTTTGTAGTAATAGACAAAGCAGGCAGCTCCAGAGTGACATTTATTCAGTAGAGGAGGAGAGGAGAAAGCAGTTGAAGAAGACTGGGAGATAGTTGCCCATGTGGTATGGCCCCAGAGGGTACAGAAAGCTTGAGATGCAAACATGGTGGGTGCTTCAGAGGGTACAGGGTGCTCCAGCAGTCCAAGAGAGCATACTTACCCAGTAGGTGAGAACATGTGGATGGTTGGAGCAGGTGGTGGGAAGAAGCAGCTGAAGAAGTGGACTCTCGGTTTGGAGTTAAACATGGGTGGTAGAAGTCAGTAGAACAAATGATGTATTCATACACCAGCACAGTCAAATCATCAGCTTGGTTCAGAGAGACTGAGTCCCTACGAAAGGAGTTCATCATGGTTTTAGTGCCAAATAAATAAAAAGACTGAGGACATGACTGCTCCAAGGTATGGTTGAGAAGAAGGGTTTATTGTAGATGTGAGGGAGAGAACAGCCAGAGGTACTGGAAAAAAATCCAAACTGAACATGCAGCAGATTGAACTAGGCTGTGAGAGGAGAGAAGGAGGGGGCAAAGGGAACACCTGGGAACCAAGAAGCACTAAGAGACCAAGGGACTGCATGTCCCAAATGGCTGAATTATATAGGTATCAGAAGCTGGAGGAAGGAAAATGGAAGCCTAACCCCTAAGAGGAAGAGGTTTAGGATGGGGGTAGGGTAAGAACGGCTGGGAGGAGCCATAGGTACTGAGACTTGTACCAGGTTTCTTTGAGACCTAACACTTTGTCCTTGTTCACTTTCCTACCATCTTAACATATATTTACAATTGGAATTCATGGCATGAATAGAGTTGAAACAGAACAGGTAACAACAGAGGCCAAGAATTGTCCTGTACCTCATTTGTGTTAATTTAACTTTTTATTCTTTTCATTAACTTTATTATTAACTGAGGTGGATATTGAGCACTCCCTTCCACGGATTAGGAAAGTGAAAAACACCTAACTTCTGAGTCTGGAAAGGTATATGTAAAGGCTTATCTGTAGAGGCTGCATATTGCATAATAGGTTAAATACAGTTTACTTTCAGAGAATTTGCAGATCAATGTCCATAGGTAATTAAGGGGCACTGCGCAGACAAAGTGTTTCACAAAGTAGATATTTAACAGATTATTTACAGAAAACAACTCAGCAGAATGTTCCCCTTGATGACCTTAAAGAAAGTAGCTTCCCTACCTAACATTAGGTCATTAGGGGATAGCTGTTCTATGGCCCTGATGCAGAAGGGGAAGGGATGTTAAGAAGGGGTCAGGATCTACTCTATAGTGAAAAAGAACTTGTTAAATCCTTTGGGCACACATAAGAGTAGTATTTTTTGTGCTTCTTTTGGACATAGTCATTAGTCCTGGATGGCCTTTCAGGACCTCCTGAATCAAGTTGGCAGCTTGGGGAGATTCCAGATCCTTCAGATGACTTTCATTTTGATCTGCAACATAATAATATCTCCTCATTCTCTATTGGAGAACTTCACAGCAGCCATTCCCAATCATCGCTGCTGGGTACCCATCCTTGACAATGACACTGTCTCTGATAATGACAGTGGGATCCTGAGCCAAGAAGACCTCCTGAGGGTCTCTATCCCCCTGGACTCCAACCTGAGACTAGAGAAGTGTCGTCGCTTCATCCAACCACAGTGGCATCTCCTTCATCTGAATGGTACCTTCTCCAGTGTGACAGAGCCAGACACTGAGCCCTGTGTGGATGGCTGGGTGTATGACCAAAACACCTTCCTCTCCACCACTGTTACTGAGGTAAGTGACTTCATTTCCTGTCATACATCCATGACAGGTGTTTAGCAATAGCATGGATAGTACACATGCTTTGAGCTTAGATTTCATCTTTTAGCCAATATTGATTACTTATCTGTTAAATGTGAGACGTTTTCAATGAGTCTGATAACTGATAAAGGATAGGGACCTGTTCTCCTGGTCATTTCACTCTAGGGGATGACCACAGTTTAAGAAGTAATTCTTATATATCAAATCAGTTTAAGCAAATAATTTATGTGCTGTGTTATAAATATTGCAAGTTGGTTTTTATTTTTCAGCTTTGATTTCAAATAAGAAGTATTTAGGAGATTGACTAAAACCATAGTGAGTAGTTTGGGAGTATGGCTCATTGGTAGAATGTCTGTGTGGCATGTATGAGCTCAGGATTCCATCCTTAACACTCTAAAGTCTCAGTACTTTACCTTCTGTGATAGGGTAGAATGGGGCTGGGCTCCAACTTCAGTATTGTCAACATATCTATATCTAAACATATATAGATTTATATCTAGTCTATGTATCTATGTATCTACATATGTACGTATCTATCTATCTATCTATCTATCTATCTATCTATCTATCTATCTAT
>NW_021604729.1:2645606-2669782 GCF_004785775.1 Grammomys surdaster
TATCTATCTATCTATCTATCTATCTATCTATCTATCTATCTATCTATCATGAGAGGCTGAATTTGGGTATGGGATCCAGAACATTTTTTAAGGTTCTCAAATTATTACAGTATATGGTGAAGTTTGGGAATTTTTAAGCATGGTCTACAAGTCAGTAGTGCAACCTAAAGATCTAGGCCCTAGTTACTAAGGGAAGATTCCTGAAGTTAGGTGTGTTTAATCTGAGACAAGGATGGTAGAAGTCAGAAAGTGTTGAAATGGGAGAAGAGTTCAGGAGTCTTCTAGAATGAAACATGCTGAAGCATTTTGATATAGTCTGATAGGCTATATGCCTTACTTTGATGGTTTCAATATCTTTCAGTGGGACCTGGTGTGTGAATCTCAGTCACTGGAGTCAATAGCTAAGTTTCTATTCTTGACTGGTGTGTTGGTAGGAAATATCCTATATGGCTGCTTAACAGACAGGTGAGTGGCTCTGGTTCATGGCTCTCTATATGTGTGAGAATTTTAGTCATCTGTGAGTCATTCAATCATTATCCAAGAAGCCATTGCAAATTATACTCTAGCTGTATCTTAATCCTAGAGATCCACAAACACAAAAGGAAATTTCAGTCAGTGTCATGAGTGCTGTTTGAATAAAGGTTTCTAAGTTGTGTGGCCACATGAATACCTTCTCTATGGAATATATAGCATTTCAGGATGAGAAGTAGAGAGAAAGTGTCACAGCATGTTTGGGAGAGGTGAGGAAACAGTCAACTATAGGAATGAGACAAAGAAGTTTTAACACATGGTTTTTATCCTATTTGAGTATTCAAAAATGGAAAACAGCATTGACTCTCTTGTCAGAGGTGCTGTGCTTTCTCCCTCTTGGACACTGCATCAAAGCTGTAGTGCACAGAGAAGGGATAATCATGCTTATTGATCAAGCACAATGGTAGGATCTCCTTTGACACTTGTGGCACCATTGGTGTTTTGGGAAGCTATGCCAGTCACTTTTTTTTTTGGTTCTGCCAAAGATGATTTCCAAAGGACATACTTTCAGGTTATGAAACAATTAATCTAATGACAACTGTCATCAAAGTTTGTGATCTAATAACTTAGATCTGGTGCTTGAAAAACCTCCTTTTAATTAGATAATCATTTTTGCCAAGCAAGTTGTTGCCTTTTTCTGTAGCAGAGGAGGCCTATCCTGGGCCCTCATATACATGTAGTTCCCTTGTGCCTCTTTTATTTTAGCCTCAAACATATTTAGAATCACTGTGTATATGTGCATATGATATGTGTGTGAGAGCATGTATGCTGTGACTTGCAATGTGGAGATTAGAGGACAACTTTATAGAATCAGTTCACCTTTGCATGGTAGCTGGAGAGCTTTTTGCCAGGCATGCCCTGCAAGTGTCCTTAGCCACCAAACCATCTGATTGGCTCTGCACCTCTTTTATAAGGCTATTAATTCCATTCATAAGGGCTCCTCTCTCATATTTTTAAAAAGAGTTTTAATTGTTCCTTGACAATTTCACAGTTGTCAGCAATTTATTTTTATGTCTGCTCCACCTGCCCCCCTCCACTGGCTTTTAGGTGCTCCAGCACGTCTCTCTCTCCCTTCATATAGTTTCATTAAAAGAAGTCATCATAGTGTTAGGTCCTATTATACCATTTTTATGTGTTTAAAATACAGGTGTTTAGCCTGAATGCATGTCTGTGCTCCATGTGTGCACCTAGTGCTCCACCTTCTGGTGGAGGTCAGAAGATGGTGACAGAGACACTCAAACTAGAGTTGCTGATGAATGTAGGCTGCCGTGTGGGTGCTGGAATAGAACCTGGGTCCTCTGGAAGAATAGCCAGTGCTCTTAGATGCTGAGCCATCTCCCCAGCCCCACATTATGATATTTCAAATGAAGTGTGTTTTTGGGTTCTTCTTCCTCATATCCCCTCCTGAAGGTCTCAATCCCCTCCCTGTTGCTCCTCTTAGATTTTCTTCCCTTTCATGTTCCATTGTCCTTTTTTCCACCCTCATCCTTCCCATCACCCACTATTTGGCCTCTTTTCTGGATTTTGCAGACTTTACACCCTCTTTACATATATGCATTATTATAGGCTATGATCCTCATATATGAGAGAACATGCAGTTTGCTCTTTCTGGGTTGGGTGACCTCACTAAATATTACACTCTTTGGACCCACAAATTTCCTGCAAATCTCATAATTTATTTACAGGTGAAGAATATTTCATTGTGTATATGTACTGCATTTTCATTATTGATTTATCTGTTGATGGGCAACTGCTGGTTCTATGTCCTTGCTATCACAAATATATAATAACAATAAAAATGATGAGCAAGTGAATTTGTGCCTGGATATGGAGTTTTTTGGGTCTATACTTAGAAGTTGTATGATAAGTCATATGGTAATTTTAATTTTCAAGTAACATCCCAACCAATTTACATATTGGTTGTACTGATTTGCACCCCTACCTGTTGTGAATAAATGTTCCTCTTTTCCCATATTATCCTCAACATTTATTTTCAGATTCCCTGACGATAGCCACCATGCCTGCAGTATTTCCTCTCACAGTTAACAAAATCTAAAAGGTGTCTCTTACTACTATCAGACTAGATAGTAATTTTCTAAGTATGAATCCTAGAGGCACATTAGACTATAGCAAGTTTGTAACTTACTCTTCATGGAGCAGTGTCACATAATGCCAGGCAAGTAATTTTGGTTAGAGGTCAAGTTCACTAATATGTCTTGTGGCTTGTGGTTATTCTTTGCTTCTTAAATCCTGAGAGTAATGTTACAATCTCTCACTCCATTAAACTATTTTCCCTTAATTTTGTGTTTTTACATTTTGTGTATTTGAAGACTGTTTACCTAAATGTAAATTTCAGATTCAGAATCAGAAGGTAAATTTCAGATTAAGAATTATAATTTGTGCTCAGTGAAGAGTCATTAAAATATTTATTCGTTTTATTATTTGTAGGTTCTTTTATTTTATTTATTTTAAAGAAGGTAAATTTCAGATTCAGAGTTACAATTTGTGCTTCCTTTTCTCAGCGAAGAGTCATTAAAATATTTATTATTTGTGGGTTATTTTATTTATTTTAAAGGTGTTTCACTGTGTAAAACATGCTGGTCAGTGTGGCCTTGAAGTCACAATCCTCATGCCTCAGCTTCCAATGACCTAGAATTATTAGGGTTAAAACAGATTTTGAGGGTTAAATCAGTGTTTCCCAACACCAGGAACACTGATGAAGATGAGTAAGAAGCTTGGCAGCTGAGTATGAGGTAACCTGACAGGAGGCAGGAGAGGGATCAGGGAAAACAACAAAGCTGGTTTCAGCAGGTTCTAGCTGGCTTCCACAAAGCTTCCCTCTGAGTAACTAACATGCAAAAGGCACCTTTGCTTTTTCTTAGTGTAGGGTCAACTTTGTGAGTGCTTACACTTTTATACATATTTGTGAATCTAATTATAAAAGACTGACTTATAGATAAGGGCAGCTTCTAAGAAAGCATCTTCCTTATCAGGAAGGAAGACATCCAAAGACCACCCTAGGGAAGGCAAGGAGAAGGAACATGATATATTAAGACTTCAAAGTTCAGTTGTTGAACTTTCACATTGCTGTTTGGCTCTTCACTCAGAAGAGTCATTTCTGGTTTTCTGACCTTTCACTGTTAACAATCTCTCTGCTCTCTTTTCCTTGATGGTCCCTGATCCTTGGAGGCAGCCATTTTATCCTTACAGTTCTCAGAAATATGTTAATTGATCGCTTTCTTCCATTTATTCAAAGAACGAATTAAATTTAGATCTTTGTTTTGAATCCATTCTCATTATCTTGACTTTTCCATTAGAACTGTTAGTCTTTGATCAGAATAATTTGTCTTCAAGAAATGTCACAGTGTAAGGCTGCAGAAATGGCTCAGTAGTTAAGAGCACTGGCTCTTCCTGAGGTCCTGAGTTCAATTCCCAGCAACCACATGGTGAATCATGACCATCTATAAAGGGATCTGATTCCCTCTTCTGGCATGCAGGTGTACAGGCAGACAGAACACTCACACATAAAAAAGAAAATATAAATACATAAAAAATTGTATCATATTTGATGTAAGACATCAATCTATACATCCAAGAAGCTCAAATATTATTAGCTAAGCCACATTAATCTACATGCCTGTTTTTGTGCCAGCACCGTGCTTTTTTAGTTTTTTAATTACTGGTTCTGTAATATATCTTGAGATCTGGAAGAGTAATCCTTTCTGAATTGTTCTTTTGTTGCAGGATTATTTTGCCTATCTGGCTATTCATGCTTCTGTATATATAACTGATTTTTTTTAATTTATGTGAAGAATAGCATGGGGATTTCAGCTGGGATTACATTAAATCTGTAGATTATTTTTGTTAAGATAGTTATTTTCATAATATTAATCCTACCAATCTATGAGCATGGAAGGTCTTTCCACTTTCTAGTGTCTTCCTCAACATCTTTCTGTAGAGGTTTAAAGATTTCATTGTGAAGCTATTTTATATCCTTTGTTAGGTTTATTCCTAGATATTCCTAGATACTGTATTTTCTAAGAAGCTATTGTGAATAGAAACGTCTATGATTTCTTTCTAAATATTCTTGTTATTGGTGTATAGAGAGGATGCTGTTTTGAAAGTTAATTTTGTATCCTGTTAATTCACTAAAAAGGTTGATCATTTCTAGAAGTTTTTAGGTGGAATTTATGGACCCTCCTGTGTATAGTATTGTAACATCTGCAAGCAGGAATAATTTGACTTCTTTTCCTATTTGTATTCTTTAGTTTCCCTCTCTTGTCTTATTGCTCTAGCTAGTAATTTAAACACTTTATTGAAAAGGAGTGGGGATAGTGGACAGGCCTGGTTAACTCCTGATTTTAGTTGGATTGCTTTGAGCCTTTTTCCATTTAAAATGATATTTGCTATGATATTGTTATATATAGACTTTATTAAGTTGAGGTATGGTCCATACAACCCTGTTCTCTTCATGACTTTTGTCATGAACTCATGTTGGATTTTGTCAAAGGCTTTTCTATCATATCACCCACTATATCATTCTTTGGTTTTATTCTCAAATACTCAATATTCAGTTTCAGAAATGCTTGCTCAACTAGCTTCATTGTTACTATATTCACAATATCTAGGAAATGGAAATAACCCAGATGTCCTTTATGAATGAATAACAAAAATGAGTACACACATACAGTAGAGTTTTATTCAGTTGTAAAGAAAAATGAAATCATGAAAGTTGCAAGTAAAATGGAATTGAAAAATATGCTGAGGTAACCCAGATCCAGAAAGAGAAACACTGCATGTTCTCTCTTAATTGTGGGTCCTAGTTCCAGATCTTTAGATTTGAGTATATAACCTGAAGTATCCAAAGAATTATGGTACAGGTGGTCAATAGCTGCAGAGAGAACATCAGTTTTTTTCAGGATGAGCTACTACCACACAGGATGTCCAATCCCACGTGGCCATCTCTGGACATGTAGATTCTGTAATCTGTCTGTCTATCTCCTATCTATCCACCTACTTATCTATCATCTATCATTTATGTCTCTCAGGTGTATATGCATGCAACAATCTAAGAAAGTAGAAACAGTATGAAGTGATGGGGAGAGAAAGAATGATAGAGATGGGCAGAGTGGAAGATGGATACTACGAAAGGGATAATGGGATAACAGAGAGACAATCAAAAAGCGGGAGGATAAAAGGAAAATGGGGTGAAGATAACTAGAAAGGAAGAGTAATGCATGGGGAGAGAAAAAGGAAAGATAAATAACACCAGTAAGTTTGAAAAGGCAGGAAATAACCCAAGTGCCCTCGATGAATGAATTATTAAACTAGGCTACCACCAAAGGTTTGCTGTTCAAGAAGTAGAACATTTACAAATTTAATAGATGACTCTTTCCTATGAGAATACATATGATTTATATGATACACTTGTAGCCCTCAAACAGCCATGGATGAACTGGGTTTACCTGAAAGGGGGGCTGGAAATGAAAAAGAGACAGTGGGGGGCGGGGGGATCGAGAGAAGCATGAAGCCAAGACAAGGTTCTTATCAAGACTCAAAGTTTAATATTCAGCACTGAGTTTATTTAGGGGAAGCCCACCTGAATCCATCCTTTGTTTCAGCTGGAGAATATTGCAAAACAGGCTCAACTGGCCTTCTAAGTTCTTCTAAGTTCTTGTAGGAAGTTGCAAGTGTAAACAAAGTGGCTGACTTTACCTAGGTGTTAAGGTCCTGTAGGAAGTTCTAAGTGTAAACAAAGCAGATGACTTCACCTAGATGTTAAGGTCCTGTGTGGCAAACAAGGTCTGTTCAGTCTGCTCAAGGCTGGGAAGGGCACAATACCCATGCATTGTTTGGACTGACTAAGCTTTATCTAGACTGTCATTTTAACATTTAGTTTAACACACCACCTTTTAAATTCATACCTTGTTCTAAGTTGAAACACAAGCTTAATAATTATGATTATGTTGTATAAATTTGTATGAAGTAGAATGTATAATTATATATAATTAATGTTACAATGTAAATATACTGTTGAGTGTAGCAGATACCACAGCATGGCTACTAGTTACCCCAATTACTTTAAATCCAGTACACATGCCTTTATTCAACAAAGTAGAAAGAATTCCTCTTCTGGTTGACAATAAAACTCTGAATTCTGACTTTTTGAATTTGTTTTGTTAAAAATCTGCTTGATAAAAGTTTCCATTTGAGGGGCGGGAGAGATGGTTTAGAGGTTAAGAGCACTGGATGCTCTTCCAGAGGTCCTGAGTTCAATTCCCAGCAACCACATGGTGGCTCACAACCATTTATAATGAGATCTGGTGCCATCTTCTGGGCTGCAGGCATAATGCTGTATGTATAATAAATAATTTTTTTTTTTTTTTTTTTTTTTTTTTTTTTTTTTTTTTTTGGTTTTTCGAGACAGGGTTTCTCTGTGTAGTCCTGGCTGTCCTGGAACTCACTCTGTAGACCAGGCTGGCCTCGAACTCAGAAATCCGCCTGTCTCTGCCTCCCAAGTGCTAGGATTAAAGGCGTGTGCCACCACTGCCCGGCAATAAATAAATTTCATTTGATAAATAATTAAGTATTTTGTCATATCAGTGAAACAAGATAATAATCCATGTTAAGTAAATACTTTAATAAAAGGGTATTTATATAATGTTAAAACTCAAATGTTCTACGCTGTCTTGTGGCTTGTATTAGTAGGAAAGATACTAGTAGCAGATTGGAGATGAAGCTTTGGTTCGCACTGTTTTCAAACACAGAAAGTTGCTTGTCAGGATGTACACTTTTAGTTATTTCTTGATTATCTATCACTTTAAAGTGTTTTCAGTTTGTATGCCAAGTGCGTTGTTCCCATAGCCTAATTCTTTCTTTTCCTCAGGTTTGGGAGGAGGTTAATCTTTATATGTGGTTTACTGCAAATGGCCATCACTGAGACCTGTGCAGCTTTGGCTCCCAGCTTCCTCATCTACTGCTCACTACGATTCCTGGTGGGAACTTCTTTCTCAGCCATTTTGACAAATAGTAGCTTGCTCAGTAAGTCAAAACTTTTAATGGACATTTTTACAAGCTTTGTTTTTGATTTGGACGTCCCTCCTATCTTAATTTGAAATCAAGATTCATTCATTTTCTTTTCTTTCAGTAACAGAATGGATAAAGCCTAAATTCCAAGCCTTGGCAACAGCAATGTTGATATGTGCTGGAGCAATTGGACAAATAATATTGGCAGGCCTGGCTTTTACTATTCGAAACTGGCACCACCTCCATCTGGCGATGTCTATACCAATATTTTTCTTACTTGTACCCACAAGGTATGAACTTCCTTTCTCTTCTGTCTTATGAAATCCTGGCATGACCATGTACATGGAATCAGGGTGAAGGAAATGCATTGTACTTGGTTGACACCTGACAGTGTGTTCTCTTTGAGTTTTGTGTCATAAGAACAAGTAGGACTCAGAAGAACCAAGGAGAACAAATTAAACTTGAATTTAAGACCATTAGCATTTTTATAAAATTACATACATATGTGATAAGAAATATAGTTATACTGAAGAGGACTCATTATTTATCTGAAGAGTCTGTGAGTTTTCATTTTACTAAGAACTGTATAAAATGTATACCATCATATTCATATTATAGATAAATAAATAATTTCTGAGGAAGTGTATTCAATACATACATATTAGATATGGTATACTTAAAACTATGTACTATTAGATATTTAAATTTTATTACTCACAAGTTATTTTTTGTTTACTAAGGAAAAACTACCCTAAAAAAGAGAGAGTAGTAATGAATCCTTACCAGAATGTTCTTGGTTTTTCTGTATATCTTTGTTACCAAGCTTTGATTATCCAGGTTATAATAGAATTTTTCCTTTCTTACAGGAAAATCTTTAAAGATTAGATTGGTTTTACTGTAGCTTGTATTTGTATGAGTGACTTTAAAAAGGAAAACATTTTGGAAACTTTTGTGACATTTATCTTTGCAGGTGATATGGATAAAAGACAAGAAGTAAATTTATTCCCACTATTTAATGAAGAACATACATGGTTTCTCTAGTTTAAAATTGTAGGCAGGGGCCTGGAGAGATTGCTCAGTGGTTAAGAATTCTGGCTGTTCTTCCAGAGGACCCAGGTTTGATACTCAGCACCCACACAGTGGCTCACAACCACTCATAACTCCAGTTCCAGGGAATCTGATGCCTGCTTTTGGCCTCCAAGGGAACCAGACACACATGTGGTGCACAGAAATGCATGTGGGCAAGACACCCTTTCACATAAAAGTAAAATAAATAAAAATACAATCTTAAAAATGATTGTAGGCAGGGGTCTGGACAGATGGCTCAGTGGTTAAGAGCACTGACTGTTCTTCCATAGGTCCTGAATTCAATTCGCAGCAACCACATGGTGGCTCACAATCATCTGTAATGAGATCCAATGCCCTCTTCTGGTGTGTCTGAAGAAAGCAATAGTGTACTGGGTGTCCAGCCTTCATGGGACCAAGGATCTCCTTTCCCACCTATGCCCAACAAGGTCATCCTCTTCTACATATACAGCTGGAGCCATGGGTCCCTCCCTATGTGCTCCCAGGCAGGTGGTTTAGACCCTGGGAGCTCTGGTTGGTTGGTATTATTGCTCTCCCCATGGGGCCGCAAACCCTTTCAGCTCCTTCAGTCTTCTCTTTAACTCCTCCATTGGGAACCCCATGATCAGTTCAATGGCTAGCTGTGAGCATCTGCCTCTGAATATGTCAGACTCTGGCAGACCTCTAAGGAGACAGCTATACCAGGCTCCTGTCAGCATGCACTTCCTGACATCCACATCAGCATACACCTTTGGTGATTGCACATGGGATGGATACCCAGGTGGAATGGTCTTCAGACAGCCCCTCCTTCAGTTTCTGTCCCACACTTTGTTTCCATATTTGCTCCCTTGAGTATTTTGTTACTCCTTCTAAGAAGGAAAGAAGCACCCACACTTGGTCTTCCTTCTTCATGAGCTTCACATGGTTTGTGAGTTGAATCTTGGGTATTTCAAGCTTCTGGGCTAATATCCAATTATCAGTGAGTGAATACCATGTGTGTTCTTTTGTGATTGGGTTACCTGACTCAGGATGATATTTTTCAGTTCCATCCATTTACCTAAGAATTTCTCCAATTCATTGTTTTTAATAGCTGAGTAATACTCCATTGTGTAAATGTATCCATTCCTGTGCTGCAGGACATCTGTGTTGTTTCCAGCTTCTGGCTATTATAAATAATGCTTCTATAAACATAGTGGAGCATATGTCCTTGTTATATGTTGGAGCATCTTCTGGGTATATGCCCAGGCGAGGTATAGCTGGGTCCTCAGGTAATGCTATGTCAAATTTTGTGAGGAATCGCCAGACTGCTTTCCAGAGTGGTTGCACCATCTTCTTATTCCACCAACAACAGAGGAGTGTTCCTCTTTCTCCACATCCTCGCCAGCATCTACTATCTCCTGAGTTTTTGATCTTAACCTTTCTGACTGGTATGAGGTGGAATCTCAGGGTTGTTTTGATTTGCATTTCCCTGATGACTAAGGATGCTGAACATTTCTTTAGGTGCTTCTCAGCCATTCGAGTTTCCTCAGTTGAGAATTCTTTGTTCAGCTCTGTACCCCATTTTTAAAAAGGGTTATTTGGTTGTCTGGAGTTGAATTTCTTGAGTTCTTTGTATATATTGGATATTATCCCTCTATCAGATGTAGGACTGGTAAAGATCTTTTCCCAATTTGTTGGTTATAATTTTGTTTTATTGACAGAGTCCTCTGCATTACAGAAACTTTGCAGTTTTATCAGGTCCCATTTGTCAATTCTTTATCTTAGAGCATAAGCTATTGGTGTTCTGTTCAGAAACTTTTTCCTTGTGCCCAAGTATTCGAAGCTCTTTCTCACTTTCTCTTCTATTAGTTTCAGTGTATCTGTTTTATGTGGAGGTCCTTTATCCACTTGGACTTGAGCTTTGTACAAGGAGATAAGAATGGGTTGATTTGCATTCTTCTACATGTTGTCCTCAAGTTGAACCAGCACCATTTGTTGAAAATACTGTCCTTTTCTTTTTCTTTCTTTCTTTTTTTTTATTGGATGTTTTAATTACATTTCATATGTTGTCCCCTTACCCCATCCCCCACCCACCCAGGAACCCCCTATCCCCTCACCCCTCCTACTTCTTCTCTGCGGATGTAACCCCTGCCTATCCCCCCACTCCCACCTCCTCACCCTCAAAATTCCCACCCCCTGGGGCGTCCAGCCTTCATGAGGTCAAGGATTTCTTCTTCCACTTATGCCCAGTAGGGCCGTCCGCTCTTACTTATGCAGCTGAAGCCATGGATCCCTCCCTAAGTGCTCCCAGGCTGGTGGTTTAGACCCTGGGAGCTGTGGTTGGTTGGTATTGTTGCTTTCCTCATGGGGCCACAAACCCTTTCAACTCCAATGGCCTTCACTCTAACTCTTCCATTGGGAACCCCATTATCAGTTCAATGGCTAGTTATGAGCATCTGCCTCTGAATATGTCAGACTCTTGAAGACCTCTGAGGAGACATCCATATCAGGCTCTTATCAGCATGCACTTCCTGACTTCCACATCAGCATCTACATTTGGTGACTGCACATGGGATGGATACTCAGGTGGAATGGTCTTCAGACAGCCCCTCCTTCAGTTTCTGTCCCTCACTTTGTCTCCATATTTGCTCCCTTGAGTATTTTGTTGCTCCTTCTGAGAAGGACCGAATCACCCCCACTTGGTCTTCCTTCTTCATGAGCTTCATGTGGCCTGTGAGTTGCATCTTGGGCATTTCAAGGTTCTGGGCTAATATCCAATAATCAGTGAGTGAATACCATGTGTGTTCTTTTGTGATTGGCTTACTTCACTCAGGATGATAATTTCTAGTTCCATCCATTTACCTAGGAAACTCTCGAATTCATTGTTGTTAATAGCTGAGTAATACTCCATTGTGTAAATATACCACATTTTTTGAATCCATTCTTCAGTTGAAGGACATCTGGGTTCTTTCCAGCTCCTGGCTATTATAAATAAGGCTGCTATGAACATAGTTGAGCATCTGTCCTTGTTATATGTTGGAGCATCTTCTGGGTATATGCCTAGGAGTGGTATAGCTGGATCCTCAGGTAATGCTATGTCCAATTTTCTGAGGAACCTCCACACTGATTTCCAAAGTGGTTGCACCATCTTGCAGTCCCACCAACAATGGAGGAGTGTTCCTCTTTCTCCATACCCTCGCCAGCATCTACTATCACCTGAGTTTTTAATCTTAGCCATTCTGACTGGTGTGAGATGGAATCTCAGGGTTGTTTTGATTTGCATTTCCCTGATGACTAAGGATACTGAACATTTCTTTAGGAGTTTCTCGGCCATTCGAGTTTGCTCCGTTGAAAATTCTTTGTTAAGCTCTATACCCCATTTTTTAATAGGGTTATTTGGTTGTCTGGAGTCTAATTTCTTGAGTTCTTTGTATATATTGGATATTAGCCCTCTATCAGATGTAAGATTGGTAAAGATCTTTTCCCAATTTGTTGGTTGTCATTTTGTCCTATTGACAGTGTCCTTTGCCTTACAGAAACTTTGCAATTTTATGAAGTCCCATTTGTCAATTCTTTATCTTAGAGCATATGCCATTGGTGTTCTGTTCAGGAACTTTTCCCCTGTGCCCAAGTATTCAAGGTTCTTTCCCACCTTCTCTTCTATTAGTTTCAGTGTATCTGGTTTTATGTGGAGGTCCTTTTCCCACTTAGACTTGAGCTTTGTACAAGGAGATAAGAATGGATCAATTTTCATTCTTCTACATGTTGTCCTCCAGTTGAACCAGCACCATTTGTTAAAAATGCTGTCCTTTTTCCACTGGGCAGTTTTAGCTCCTTTGTCAAAGATCAAGTGACCATAGGTGTGTGGGTTCATTTCTGGGTCTTCAATTCTATTCCATTGATCTTCCTGCCTGTCTCTGTATCAATACCAGGTAGTTTTTTTTTTTTTTATCACTATTGCTCTGTAGTACAGCTTGAGGTCAGGGATGGTGATTTCTCCAGAAGTTCTTTTATTGTTGAGAATAGTTTTCACTATCCTGTGTTTTTTGTTATTCCAAATGAATTTGAGAATTTCTCTTTCTAACTATGTGAAGAATTGAGTTTGAATTTTAATGGGGATTGCACTGAATCTGTAGATTGCTTTTGGCAAGATGGCCATTTTTACTATATTAATCCTGTCAATCCATGAGGTTGGGAGATCTTTCCATCTTCTGAGATCTTCTTCAATTTCTTTCTTCAGGGACTTGAAGTTCTTGTCATATAGATCTTTCTCTTGCTTGTTTAAATTCACACCAAGGTATTTTATATTATTTGTGACTATTGTGAAGGGTGTCATTTCCCTAATTTCTTTCTCAGCATGTTTGTTCTTTTAGTAGAGGAAGGCTACTGATTTGTTTGAATTAATTTTATATTTAGCCACTTTGCTGAAGTTTTTAAAAATCAAGTTTAGGAGTTCTCTGGTGGAAGTTTTGGGGTCACATAAGTATACTATCATATCATCTGCAAATAGTGGTATTTTGACTTCTTTCTTTCCTATTTGTATTTCTTTGACTTCTTTTTGTTGTATAATTGCTGTGGCTAGGACTTTGAGTACTATATTGAATAGGTAGGGAGAGAGTGGGCAGCCTTGTCTAGTCCTTGATTTTAGTGGGATTGCTTCAAGTTTCTCTCCATTAAGTTTGATGTTGGCTACTGGTTTGCTGTATATTGCTTTTACTATGTTTATACATGGGCCTTAAATTCCTGATCTTTCCAAGACTTTTACCATGAGGGGATGTTGAATTTTGTCAAATGCTTTCTTAGTATCTAGTGAGATGATCATGTGGTTTCTTTCTTTCAGTTTGTTTATATAGTGTATTACATTGATGGTTATCTGAATATTGAACCATCGCTGCATTCCTGGGATAAAGCCTACTTGATCATGATGGATGATTGTTTTGATGTGTTCTTGGATTCGGTTTGCTAGAATTTTATTGAATATTTTTGCATTGATATTCATAAAGTAGATTGGTCTGAAGTTCTCTTTCTTTGTTGGGTTTGGGAGGTTTAGGTATGAGCATGATTGTAGCTTCATAGAACGAATTGGGTAGTGTTCCTTTTGTTTCTTTCTTGTGGAACAGTTTGAGGAGAATTGGTATTAGGTCTTTTTTTACAGTCTGATAGAATTCTGCACTAAAACCATCTGGTCCCGGGCTGTTTTGGTGGGGAGACTTTTAATAACAGCTGCTATTTCTTTAGGGGTTATGGGACTGTTTAGATGGTTTATTTGCTCCTGATTTAACTTTGGTATCTGGTATCTGTCTAGAAAATTGTCCACTTCATCCAGATTTTCCAGTTTTGTTGAGTATAGGCCTTTGTAGTAGGATCTTATAATTTTTTTTTAATTTCCTCAGTTTCTGTTGTTATGTCTCCCTTTTCAGTTCTGATTTTATTAATTTGGATACTGTCTGTTCTCTCTGGTTAGTCTGGCTAAGGGTTTATCTATCTTGTTGATTTTCTCAAAGAACTAGCTCCTGGTTTTGTTGATACTTTGTATAGTTCCTTTGGTTTCTACTTGGTTGATTTCAGCCCAGAGTTTGATTATTTCCTGCTGTTTAATCTTCTTGGGTTTATTTACTCATTTTTGTTCTAGAGCTTTCAGGTGTACGGTCAAGCTGCTAGCAAATGCTTTCTCTAGTTTCTTTTTGTAGACACTTAGAGCTCTGAGTTTTCCTCTTAGCACTGCTTTCATGGAGTCCCACAAGTTTTGGTATGATGAGTCCTCATTTTCATTAAATTCTAAAAAGTCTTTAATTTCTTTTTTTAAAATTTCTTCCTTGACCAAGTCATCATTGAGTAGAGCGTTGTTCTGTTTCCACGTGTCTGTGGGCTTTCCGTTGTTTTTGTCATTAAAGACCAGCCTTAGTTCGTGGTGATCTGATAGGATACAAGGGATTATTTCAGTCTTTTTGTATCTGTTGAGGCCTGTTTTGTGACCAATTATATGGTCCATTTTGGAGAAGGTACCCTGAGGTGCTGAGAAAAAGGTATATTCTTTTGTTTTAGGATGAAATGTTCTCTATATATCTGTTAAATCCATTTGATTCATAACTTCTGTTAATTTCATTGTGTCTCTGTTTAGTTTCTGTTTCCATGATCTGTCCATGGCTGAGAGTGGGATGTTGAAATCCCCCACTATTATTGTGTGAGGTGCAATGTGTGTTTTGAGCTTTAGTAAAGTTTCTTTTATGTATGTGGATGTCCTTGCATTTGGAGCATAGATGTTCAGAATTGAGAGTTAATCTTGGTAGATTTTTCCTTTGAGTATGAAGTGTCCTTCCTTATCTTTTTTGATTACTTTTGGTTGAAAGTTGATTTTATTTGGTATTAGAATGGCTACTCCATCTTGTTTCTTGGGACCATTTGCTTGGAAAATTGTTTTCTATCCTTTTACTCTGAGGTAGTGTCTGTCTTTGTCACTGAGGTGCATTTCCTGTATGCAGCAAAATTTTGGGTCTTGTTTATGTATCCAGTCTGATAGTCTGTGTCTTTTTATTGGAGAGTTGAGTCCATTGATGTTAAGAGATATTAAGGAAAAATGATTGTTGCTTCCTGTTATTTTTGTTATTAGAGGTGCAATTATGTTTGTATAGCTATCTTCATTTGGGGTTGTTGGAAGATTAATTCCTTGCTTTTTCTAGATTGTAGTTTCTTTCCTTGTGTTGAAGTTTTCCATCAATTATCATTTGAAGTGCTGGATTTATGGGAAGATATTGTGTAAATTTGGTTTTGTCACAGAATATCTTGGTTTCTTCATCAATAGTGATTGAGAATTTTGCTGTGTATAGTAGTCTGGGCTGGCATTTGTGTTCTCTTAGGGTCTGTATGATGTCAGTCCAGGCTGTTCTGGCTTTTATAGTCTCTGGTGAGAAGTCTGGTATAATTCTTGTAGCTCTCCCTTTATATATTACTTGACCTTTTTCATTTACTGTTTTTAGTATTTTTCTTTGTTTTGTGCATTTGATGTTTTGATTATTATGTGATGGGAGGAATTTCTTTTCTGGTCTAGTCTATTTGGAGTTCTGTAGGCTTCTTGTATGTTCATGGACATCTCTTTCTTTAGGTTAGGTATGTTTTTCTCTATAATTTTGTTGAAGATATTTACTAGTCCTTTAAGTTGGGAATCTTCACTCTCATCTAAACCTATTATCTTTAGTTTTGGTCTTCTCATTGTGTCCTGGATTTCCTGGATGTTTTGGGTTAGGAGCTTTTTGCATTTTCTTTGACAGTTGTGTCAATGTTTTCCATGTTATCTTCTGCACATGATATTCACTCTTCTATCTCTTGTATTCTGTTGGTGATACTTGCATCTATGATCCCTGCTTTCTTTCCTAGGTTTTCTATCTCCAGGGTAGTCTCCCTTTGAAATTTCCTTATTGTTTCTACTTCCATTTTTAGATCCTAGATGGTTTTGTTTAATTCCGTCACCTGTTTGCTTGTATTTTCTTGCAATTCTTTAAGGGATTTTTGTGTTTCCTCTTTAAGGACTTCTATATGTTTACCTGTGTTCTCCTGTACTTCTTTAATGAGTTTTTTATGTCCTTCTTAAAGTACTCTATCATCATCATGAGAAGTTATTTATTTCTGAATCTTGCTTTTCCGGTGTGATGGGGTGTTCAGAGCTTGCTATGGTGGGAGTTCTGGGTTCTGATGATGCCAAGTAACTTTGGTCTCTGTTGCTTAAGTTCTTGTGCTTGGCTTTCGACATCTGGTTATTGCTAGTGCTACCTGAACTCACTATCTCTGACTGGAGCCTGTTTTTTCCAGTTATCTTGCTCATGTCAGAGCTCCTCAGAGTCCAGATGTCTCTGTGATCCTGTGATCTTGAGCTCCTGGGTGTAAGAACTCCTAGGACTCAGGCCACCTCTGGGATTCTGAATTCCTGCTGCTGTGAGTGCAATGTGTCCTCTAGCATGGCTCAGGACATGGTGTCTTCACAGGAGCAGACCAGCTAGGTGTCTGCCCCAGCCAAAAGGGCCCCATTTCCATCTTCTTCTCCTCATCCCCTTTCCTCCTTTGCCTGTGAGAGGATACCATCCCTAGCATCCCCCCTTTCTGGGGTATCACACATTTTTCTTTTGGTTAATTTGGCTAGGGGTTTGTTAATATTGTTTATCTTTCTGCTTTTTTGTTTACTTTTCTTAATTTTTTGCCATGATTTTAGTTCTTTCTTCCTATCTACTGTTTTTGGTCTGTTCTTGTTTTTTCAGGCTTTAAGATATATTATCAAATTATTAACTAGAGATCCCTCAAATTTTTTTGATGTAAGCACTTAGCACTATAAACTCTTCTCTTAGAAAAGCCTTTATTGAATTTTATAGATTTTGGTACATTGTGTTTTATTTTTATTCAATATTAGAAATTTAAAAATTTCCTTCTTAATTTCTTCCTAGTCATCATTTAATTTCCACAAGTTTGTGTACTTGCTGTAGTTTCCATTGCTATTAACATCCAGCTTTATTCCTTTGTGATCAGACAGATCACAGGATGGTTCTTTAAAATTTCCTGTATATGTTGAGGTTTGTTTTGTGTCCTAATATGAAGTTGATTTTGGAGAAAGTTCCATGGGTTGCTATAACATATAATGTACATTATGTATCATTTTAGTGGAATGTTCTATGGATGTTTGTTATGTTCATTTACTTTTATGTTATTTAATACTAATGTTTTTTATTTAGTTTTTACATATAAATACATTTAAAAACATTGAAAGTGTAACTTACATATCTTAACATTTACAGCATGCTTCTGTTTTAAACAGAATGCATGAATATATTAGTCAGAAAAGATAAAAATACTTAGCTCACTAAAATGATTATTTTAGTGGAATTAAAAACAATTTCAATACCTTTTGTTTCCTAAAATAAACATGCAGCACCATTTTGGTTTTTCGAGACAGGGTTTCTCTGTGTAGCCCTGGCTGTCCTGGAACTCACTCTGTAGACCAGGCTGGCCTCAAACTCAGAAATCCGCCTGCCTCTGCCTCCCAAGTGCTGGGATTAAAAGCGAGCACCACCACTGCCTGGCAAAGCACCATTTTGTAGTTTTAAATGTTGGTAAATTTCAACAAGCTCTTCTTATTTCTCTCTCTCTCTCTCTCTCTCTCTCTCTCTCTCTCTCTCTCTCTCTCCCTCCCCCCTGTTTCCATGTCATTCACTCCCTCATGCCCTCCAATTCCAGTCATCTCTTCCTGTACTTTTCCCCTCCCCTTTTGCCACATGATTCCTCCTGTTATCATCCCCACCTGTCTCCAGTTCCCTGCTAAATCTACCTTATTTCCTCTTCTTGCAGATATCTATGTGCTCTTCTTGTTACTTGGCTTCTCTGGGTCTGTGGACTATAGTGTGATTATTTTTATTTAACAGCTAATATCCATTTATAAATGATTACATACCATACTATTCTGGGTCTGGGTTACCTCACTCAGCATGATTTTTTTCTAGTTTTATCTATTTTACTGAAAATTTCATGATCCCATTTTAAAAAACAGCTGAGCAATTCTCCATTGTGTAAATATAGCCCATTTTCTTTATCCTTTGATGAGGGATGTCCAGGTTGTTTCCAGTTTCTGACTATTATGAATAAAATCACTATGAACATAGTTGAGTAAGTGTCTTTGTGGTAGGATGGAACATCCTTTGGGTATATGCTCAAGAGTGTATAGCTGGGTCTTGAGGTATATTAATTCCAAGTTTCTGGAGTAACTGCTTTATTGATTCATTTCCATAGTGGCTGTATGAGTGCTCCTTATCACCAGCAATTGAGGAGTGTTCCTCTTGCTCCACATACTCACCATCATGAGCTATCACTTGTGTTTTTGATCTTAGACATTCTAGCAGGTATAAGATGGAATCTGAAAGTAGTTTTGATCTACATTTCTCTGATGGCTAAGCATGTTGAATAATTCTTTAAGTGTTTCTAGGCCATTTGATATTCCTCTGTGGAGAACTGTCTGTACCTTATACTTAGCCTTTTTTTTTTTGACTAATTTTGGTTTGAAGGCTATTTTGTTAGATATTAGAATGACTATACCAGCTTCTTTCTTAGGTTCATTTGCTTGGAAAATATTTTTTAAACTCTTTACTGTGATGTAATGTCTATTTTTGATGCTGAAATGTGTTTATTGTATGCAGCAGAAGAATGGATCCTATTTTGCATCCATTTCTAGTTAGTCTGTGTCTTTTTATTGGAAAATCGAGTTCATTAATATTTAGAGATATTAATGACCAGTGATGATTAATTTATAGTTTTGTTGTTGTATATGTAATCATACACAAATGTGCGTGCACCCTTCCCTTCTTTTGGTTTTCTGGTATGAATTTATTTATTTATTTCCTGTGTTTTCATGAGTATAGCTAACTTCCTTGGGTTGAAGTTTTTGTTTTCTACCTTCTATAGGTCTGGATTTATAGACAGATATTGTCTATTTTTATTATTATTATTTTTAGATTTATTTATTTTATATATGTGAGTCCACTATTGCTGTCTTCAGACACACCAGAAGAGGCCATCAGATCCAAGTCAGATGGTTGTAAGCCACCATGTGGCTGCTGGGAATTGAACTCAGGAACTCTGGAAGAATAGTCAGTGCTCTTAACTGCTGAGCCATCTCTCCAGCGTCCTGGCAGATATTGTTTAATTTGATTTTATCATGGAATATCTTGCTTTTTCCGTTTATGGTAACTGAAAGTTTTGCTGGGTATAGTAATCTATGCTGGTGTCTGTAGTCCCTTAGAGTTTATAAGGTATCTGTTAAGGCCTTCTAGTTTTTAGAGTCTCCATTTAGAAGTCTGGTATCATTCTAATAGTTCTATCTTTAAATGTTACTTAGTCTTTTTCTCCTTC
Organism: Grammomys surdaster; assembly: GCF_004785775.1. Classification (NCBI taxonomy): domain Eukaryota; kingdom Metazoa; phylum Chordata; class Mammalia; order Rodentia; family Muridae; genus Grammomys; species Grammomys surdaster. The sequence goes on from NW_021604729.1 coordinate 2,665,092, forward strand.
AGCTTTTAATATTCTTTCTTTCTTTGGTTTGTTTAGTGTTTTGATTATTTTAAGGTGAAGGGACATTCTGGTTCAATCCATTTGGTGTTCTGTATGATTCTTGTACCTTTATAGACATCTCCTGGATGTTTTGTGATATAACATTTTCTTTGACTGATGTATTCATTTTTTTCTATTGCATTCTCTATGCTTGAGATTCTCTCTTCCATTTCTTGTAATTTTTTTTGGTGAATTTTGCATCTATAGATACTGTTCATTTACCTAGACTTTTCATTTCCAGAAATCCATCAGATTTCTTTCATTACCTTTATTTCTGTTTTTAGGTCTTTAATAGTTTTATTCATGTTCTTCAACTATTTTTATTGGCTTTCTTGGTTTTCTCAAAGGATGTATTTATTTCCTCCTTTTTTGGGGGGGGATCTTTTCTTTGATTTCTTTAAGGGATTTATTCATTACCTTAAGGTCCTCTATCATCTTCATAAAGTTAATTTTAAGATCTTTTTCTTGTTTTAAGATCCATTTCAGCTGTCCTGAAATATTCAGGGCCTGCTGTATTAGGATAACTGGGCACTGGTGGTGCCACATTTGCCAGTTGGTTGTATTCTTTCACTGGCATTTAGACACTTGGATTTGTGGTGATTATTGTAGGATGAGCTAAGGTGGGAGGAGTAAAGAGAGGAAGAGGAGGAGTAAGGAGGAGAGGAGAAAAAAAGGAAGAGGAGGAGCAAGAGAGAGCAGAGATGTAGGAGGATGGAGAACCACACAGGTATGGAGAGCACTCGTGGGGAACAACTTATAAACTTATAGTTAGATTAGCTAACTGGGATACAACTCTCTTTGTATGGGCATCTTGTTATTAATCATTATCAAACATATAAAGCCTTTGATTAATCTATAAAAATTAGAGTCTCATTCTCTTACTTGGCCTGCATGGATGGCAGAATGGTCTGGGCAATGCCCTGCCTTGCGGAGACAGCATGGAAGATTGGCGGAGCCATCTCTCATGCTGGCATCTAGTGGGTGGCAGGGCTGGTGTTTCTGGCGGGCTGGTTCTAGCTGCAGCACACACGTGGCCTCAGGCCGAGAAACATGGTGGCTGGGCTAGGCAGAGCTGCAGCAGCTGATAGTTGGCCTGAGCCAGAGGCCGTTTTAAATAATAACAACAACAATTATTGGTCTAGGTGCCAATTTCTGAGTTTGTCTTTGTTGGATGCATGTTTTGTTTGTTAGTTTGTGTTTTCTCTCTTCTCTTCTGGCCAGTGGTCGAGCACGGTGTCTCCCCCATGTTGCAGGCTGGACTTCTGGTGGCCCTTTGGTCAGGGAGGAGGTCTCTGCCTGATTTTGGGGCTGAGACATGATGACAAAGAGGAGACAGGGGATTGGGAATAGGGTGGGTGGCACACACACACACACACACACACACACACACAGAGAGAAAGAGAGAGAGAGAGAGAGAGAGAGAGAGAGAGAGAGAGAGAGAGAGATTGAGAGAGAGAGAAAGTAAGAGGTCATGGGTAAGGTGGCCTACCTGAAGTTTGGTAACCAGAGTGGCCTTTTATTCTTTTTATTTTTAAAAAGAATTATTTCATTTCATTTTCTTTCTTTCTTTCTTCCTTTCTTTCTTTCTTTCTTTCTTTCTTTCTTTCTTTCTTTCTCTTGATCTATCTACTGGTGAGAGTGGATATTGAAGTCACACATTGTCATTGTATTGGAGTCAATTTGGGATTATATATTTAATAATAATTTTTTTATAAAACTGTGTGCAGCTGTGTTTGATACATACATACATATATACACACATATACATACACATGCACACATACATATATGTATGTATATAGTAGATTTTTAAAAATTTACTTTGCATCCCAATCACTGTTCCCCACCTCCCACAGTCCCTCCCTCATGCAGCCCATTTCTCATCTGAGAGACTGGAGGCCTCCACCATGACACATCAAGTCTCTGCAGGACTAGGTACTTCTTCTCTCACTGAGGCCAGACAAGACAGCCGAGTTAGGGGAACAGGTTTCACAGACAGGCAACAGCTTTAGGGATAGCCCCCACTCTTGTTCTTAGGGACCCACATGAAGACTGAACTGCACATCTGCTACATATGTGTTTGTGGGCCTAGGTCCAGCTTGTGTATGCTCTTTGGTTTGTGTTCAGTCTCTAAGAGCCCCCAAGAGTCCAGGTTAGTTGACTCTGTTGGTCTTTCTGTGGAGTATCTATACCCTTAGCAGCCCTCAATCCTTCCATAAGAATCCCCAAGCTCCATTCAGTGCTTGGCTGTGGGACTCTGCATGTGTCTGAGTCAGCTGCTAGCTGGAACCTCTCAGAGTACAGTCATGGTAAGCTCCTGCCTACAAGCATAACAGAGTATCATTAATAGTGTCAGGGATTGGTACTTGTCCATGGGATGGGTCTCTAGTTGGGCTAGTTATTGCTTGGCCATTCCCTCAGTCTCTAGTTCATCTCCTGTCCCTGCATTTCTTGTAGGCAGGATAAATTTTGGGTCAAAAGTGTAGTGTGGGTATTCTCTATTTTATGGCTAATATCCACTTGCAAGTGAGTACATGCCATATATGGTGAGCTGTTCTCTTAATGAGTATGAAACGACTTACTTTATCTATTCTTGTAACAGAGTTTCCCCCAATTAACTTAAATATTAATACAACAAGGAGCCTGTGATTGGGAAGTGGAAAAGAAAGGCGGGCAGAGATTTTCAGAGACAGGAGAGTGGACAGAGAAAGGAAGGAAGGAAGATGGAGGAAGAGAAAGATGATCCAGATTCTGAATGGCTTTAAATAGCCACAGGTAGCTATGAATATCTTATAAGGGATAGATAATTACTGGACAATTTGTCTTAGCTAGGTGTACAATTTTTGTTAATATCAATTGGCCACCAGAGGATTTAGATTTAACATGTCTTACAAATTAGGATTCTAGTTGATGTGCCCAGTGATTGAGTTATCATTGATTCTGAACTAAGTTTGTGTGGTAGTTTCCTTCATGTGGGGGCTTGACTGGGTTCCAGAGAGAAAGGTACAGTGACAAAGTGTGGGTTTGCCCGATGTGCACCACAAAAGGCCATGTGAGTTTTGAAGCATGGGGCTGGCATGGTAGTGACCAGCCAGTGTGAACTTAGCAAGCTGGGTGGAGAGATTTTGGAGCTCTGAGTCAGAGAGTCTCCATGAGATAAGAACAGGTCGGCCATTGTCCGACAGTGCCTGGCTGGCCAGCCTGTCAGCAACTTGCTGGCAATAGTGTGGATTCTTTTTTAATACTTCCCACAACAATTTCTGACTAGTTTTGCTTTGGCTGTCTGTTTTGTTGGATATTAGAATATCTATGCTTGTATATTTCTTGGGTCCATTTGCTTAGAATCGCTCTTTCTAGCTTTTTATTGTAAATGTAAAAAATGTATTTTTTGATGTTAAGTTTTGTTTCTTGGAGGCAGCAAAAGATAGATTCTATCTTCTAATCCAAATTGTTAGTTCATGAGTTTTTATTGGGGATTTAAGACCATTAACATCATTATTTAATATTTTGTATTTTGTCATTTTTTTGTGGTATTTTCTTAGACCTCTTTAGATGAATGGTTCTGAAATAGTTATTTTATTCCCTGTGACTTCATGTATGTGTGTTTAGTCTTGCCTTCAGAGAAAGTATTTCTTCTAGTGTTTTCTGTAGAGCTGGCTTATGGGTGAGAAATACCTTAAATCCTTTTTTATCATGATTTTTCCTTTAATTTCAATAGATAGTTTTGCTGGTTATAACATTCTTGGTGGGTAGTTGTTGTCTTTCAGACATGTAAATATACGTTTCCACACTCCTTTGGCTCAAAAAGTTTCTGTAAAATAATCAGGAATTATTTTGATGGACTTACTTTATAAGTTACTTGGCTTTTCTGTTTTGTAGCTTTTTAGCACTATTTATTCTGTATTTTTAATGTTTTAACTAAAATATGTTGTAAAGACTTTTTTTCTTACTGGCCCCATTTATTTGTAATATTGTAGGTGTCCTGTACATGGATAATCATTTATTTCTGTAGGTTTAATATGTTTTCTGATATGATATTTATTGAAAACATTCTCTATGCTTTTGCTATGGTATTATTCTGTGTCCATAGTCTGAATGATGAGTATTTTCATGGTGTTCCAAAACCTTCCTACTTTCTGTTTCTACCTCTTTTCAAAGTCATCATTGACTTTTACTGAGTGATCTAATTCCTCTCTGTTGTCTTCCATCTCTCATACTCTGTTTGCCACTTGCCCATTTTATTGGTGAGGGTTGCCTCTGCGTTTCTTCATTTGGCTTTTTAAGTTTTTCAATCCTAGCATTATTTCAATCCTGGTTTCCTTTAGTAATCCTATCTCTCCTTTCATATCTTGGATTGACTTCTGTAGTATCTACTTTCCTATTGCTATAATAAAACACTGTGACCAAGGCAGCTTACAGAAAGAAGAGTTTATTTGGACTTACTGTTTTCGAAGGATGAGAATCTATCATAGCAACAGGTGGTAGGCATGGTGGCTTCTAGCAAAAGCAGAGGCATCACATTTCAAATTACAAGCAGGGAAAGAGAGAGAGAAAGAGAGAGAGAGAGAAAGAGAGAGAGAGAGAGGGAGAGAGAGAGAGAGAGAAAGAGAGAGAGAAAGAGAGGGAGAGAGAGAAAGAGAGAGAGAGAGAGA
>NW_021604729.1:2669882-2733517 GCF_004785775.1 Grammomys surdaster
AGAGAGAGAGAGAGAGAGAAAGAGAGAGAGAGAGGGAGAGAGAGAGAAAGAGAGAGAGAGAGAGAGAGAGAGAGAGAGAGAGAGAGAGAGAAAGAGAAAGAGAGAAAGAATGAAATAGAAATGGTATGACTCTTTAACTGTCAAAACTCTACCCCCAGTCCCACAATGTTACCAACTGGGGACCAACTACTCAAATGCCTAAGACTATGGGGGTATATTCTCATTTAAGCCAACACAGCTTTCTCATTTATTCATCTCTTTGTTTTTGTTCTGCTGGAGTATATTTATGTCTCCTTTGAATTGTTTCTACATACTTACCATTCTTTTGAATTCTTTGATAGTTCTTCTAAGTCATTTTCATTAAGTGCCATTGTTATGTAAGTGCAATGATTTGAAGAGGGGACATGCTGTATTGGTTTTCCTTATGATTTCTGTTTCTGTGATGGGACTTGCAATCTGAAGTTAGTTTGTTGGTTGTGTTTTCCTTTTATTATTTTATATTTTTATTTTATGGTGCCGTTTGCAATGTTCAGTGAAAGAATCAGTTCTAGTAGGGTTGAGATGCCTCTTCTGAGGTACTGGTTTTTAGGGTTGGGAGATCTATCTTTATTGATCCTCTGAGGTTCAGGTAGTCCTGTGTCAGCTAGGCCCTCCTGAATGGGTTTGTAACTTGTGTTGCGAGTTAGGAAACACTTTGCATGCTTGTGGGCCTTACCCAGAGTTAGATCTAGCCTACCCTGGTTTCTCAGCTATTGTTAAGACTACTGGGATATGTGGACCTTCCCGCACACCTGTAATCTTAACCTGGAGTTAAAAAACAGGCCCTTCTATGGGCCCTCAGCTTCCATTGAAGTTGGAAAAATATGTGGAATTATTCAATCAACAATCATATTCATATATATATGATTAAAAATGTATCATTGGCCTTCATTGCATGTTTCTTCTACCTTGTCTTCCATTCTATTCATAAGGCTTTCGATGAAGTTTTTTGTTTATTTTCTTCTAAAATTGTTTTAACTTATTTATTTTAAAAAATACTTTTCTCTCACACAATACACACCAAATGCAGCTTCTCCCTACCTTTACTCTGTCCCAGATCTACTGCTTCTTCATTTCCCTTTAGAAAAGAACAGATTTCCTAGTGATATCAACTTAAACATAACAAGATACAATAAGACTAGCTATAAACCCTCTTATCAAGGCTGGACAAGGCAATCCAGCAGGTGGAAAAAGATTCCAGCTGGTTGTGGTGGCGCACCCCAGTAGGATTTGCTGAAGGAGGCAGAGGCAGGAGGATGATGAGTTCAAGGCCAGCCTGGGCCATACATTTTGGCCGGGCAGTGGTGGCGCATGTCTTTAATCCCAGCACTTGGGAGGCAGAGGCAGGCGGATTTCTGAGTTCGAGGCCGGCCTGGTCTACAGAGTGAGTTCCAGGACAGCCAGGGCTACACAGAGAAACCCTGTCTCAAAAAAAAAAAAAAAAAGATTTCAGGGGCAGGCAAAAGAATCACTCCCATTGTTAGGAATCCAACAAAAATCCCAAACTAAACAGCCAGTCGTGGTGGCACATGCTGGTAGGATTTGGTGAAGAAGGTGGTGGCAGGAGGATTACAAGTTGGAGGCCAGCCTGGGCTCCACTGAACTTTTTATTTGGATTATTGAGTTTTTAAAAATTTCAGCATGATTTCAGGTTGGTTTTTTCTTCAGTAATTCTATCTCTTTGTTGAGAATGCTTTCATACCTTGTATTGAATTCTTTATTATTCCCTTTGTTTTTGTTATCTTGGAGCATATTAACATCTTATTTGAGGTGCTTAACTAAAATAAGGTAATTACAACTCTAATCATTTTGTTGAATTATTTATCTGGAGCTTTTCCTGGTCATTTTCATTAAGGATCACTATTATGGAGTTTGTAATTTTTGTAAGTCATGTTGCCTTGGTTTATCATGCTCTTGTTTCTGAGCTGGGATTGAAGCAGTTGGAAAACTTTGTTGGTTAAGTGTTATTTCTTCTTTTTTTGGTTCAGGTTGCCCTTTTTCTTTTGCTAGAGACACAATGTTCGGGATAGGGCTAAGTCATAGTATTGTTGAGATGTAATTTTCCTTTTCAAATTGGTCCAGTGAGTTTCTGGGTTGCCTGGATGGTCCTAAGCAGGAGAAGCTGAAGTCTCCTACTTAGTGCAAAAGGCTATGTGAGCTTAGCTTCCAAAATTATACCCTTTCTTTTTTTCCCACCCTTCTTTCTTTTAAAAATTATTTAAAAAGTGCTACAGTACTGGATCAGCAGAGGAGACATACTTGGTTAGAATTGACTCTAAGAAGTGATTACAAGTTTGATACAGTGAGATGCATTTATACCAGCAAAAGTGTAAACCTTCTGTCAGATTCATTCATATAACTTAAATCTTCAGTACATATCAATTGACATCATAGCACTGATGCTCACACTATATAGATGAGAAACTGAGCTAGCCTCTTCTTTCATGCATGGTTAAATGCCATCAGGTTCTTGGCGTAGGAATGAATGCAATTCAGATGATATAATTAGTCAGTAAAGTTTCTTCAGAGGTTCTTAATTAGGAAAAATATTATGAATAAATTTTCCTACATTCTAACAAGGAAATCTGGAAAAGTACTATATAGGGGTTCCTTATGTTTCAGTTTAGTGACTTCCATGAAGTTTGCATCCAAGTCATGGCAGGAAGACCAACATGACTCCAGGTCTGTATTCCAAAAGTACAGGTGTACTGCATGAATGAATTGTTTTATAGTGAAGGTATCAGAAAACATAGGATTATATTTACTGTTTTGACAGAATGAGTTGTAACCATTAGACTAATAAAACCATCCAAGGACAAATTTGGCACAGAAAATGACCACATCAGAATTGTTTTTAATTCCAAACTCTTCTTGAGCAGGTGGTTGTCAGAGTCAGCTCGGTGGCTGATTATGACCAACAAACCTGAGAAGGGTTTAAAGGAACTTAGAAAAGTTGCACACATAAATGGAATGAAGAATTCTGGAGATGTCCTAACCATGGAGGTAAGCATAATGGGAGCATAAAGGAAACACAAGCTTAGTAATACATGTCTAGATGTCAAGGTGCAATATGCTACTATTAAATATAATGTATACATGTTTCTTTCAAAAGGGACTAAAACATGTTGTTTTTCCTTCTGCTTATTGAATTTAATTTGCAAAAATGTATCCCCAGGATTTTAGTCACTTTAAAACTTTTTCTTAGCATATATTAGTTATACATAATGAGTGTTATTGTAACATTTCCATATATATTATATTTTATCATATTTAGCACTCCTTGCTCTTGTTCTTCTCTCACTCTCACTGGTCCCCTTCCTCTTCTTACACAGTCATCTTGTACTTTAATGTCTTTTTTGTGTGTGAAACAAAAAATTCCATTAGGGTTAGCTATAAAAATATGAATGAGAGGTTATTTATAGGACAGCAGATAACTTCCAGTAGCTATTCAATTGAAAAAATTCCTAAAAATAAATAACTGACTATCATTCTTTAGGAGCAGTAGGCCTTTAGAAGTCCTTTCATCTAGCAATGTTCAGTAAGAAGGGAATGGCCTTACAAGCCTCTCTACTTCCCATGATGGAATGTTGACTGGACCATCTGGGCGGGTTTTGTGCAGGTAACCATGACTGCTAAGAGCTTAAGTGTACAATGGCTATAGAATGTTGTGCATCACCGCTTCCTCTGGCTCTTAAACTTCTCATATTGTTCCTTGAGCCATGGAGGGGGATAATATAAATATCCAATTTATGGATGAACATTCAACAGTCATGTATTTCCAGCACTTTGACCCATTTTGAGTTTGCTGTAACTGCACCCAGTATTAAAAAAAAACTTCTCTGACCATAACTGATAGCATCAGTACTTAAGGACACAAATTTAGCTATGTAGATGGCAATTCAACAGGCAGATCAAGTCCAAACAACAAAACAACTCCCACAGCAGCAACAAGGGATTCCTGTCTTGGTTACTTTTCTATTGCCATGACAAAAACACCATGACCAAGTCATTTTATAAAAGAAAACATTTAATTTAGGGGCTCACAGTTCCAAAAGTAGTCTATGGTGGAAAGCATGGCAGCAGGCAGGCATGATACTGAAGCAGTAGATGAAAGATTATGCTCTATCTACAAGCATAAAGGAGGGAAAGAGGGAGAGTGAGAGAGCAAGAAAGGGGTTGGGGAGAGAGAAAAAGAGCTAACTGGGAGTGGCATAGATTTTAAAATCTCAAAGTTCACTCCCAGTGACACATCTCCTTCAACAAGACCACACATCCTAATCCTTCCCAAATAATTCCACTCAGTGGGGAGCAAGCATTCAAAAACATGCTCCTATGGGGACTATTATTCAGACTACCATACTCTTTCCACTAAGGTCTATGATGTACAGAGCTATGGGTTTTCACTTAGGTTTGATGTGTCAAATACAAGTTATCACTTGTGGTACAGGCCTTAAGTTCAGTCAGAAAGTGGTTTGCTAACCCCATGGCAGTGATGCTGACACTGCACAAGACACACTATCTCTGACATGTTATAGTGTAGTGCAAGTATTTACATCTGAGTAAACTGTTGATGAAAATTCTTCTGCAGCAGTCTGCATAGCACTTCCCAGGACTATGAAAGCTAACCAGCAGGGAGGAAGTTTCTGGTTCAATTTTCTAGAAGGAAACCATCAACAATGGTATGGCCAATTTGACAAGATCTAGAATCACTAGGATTCAAGTTTCCAGGTATACTTGTGAGGGGTTATTTATATTAGTTTAGTTTTTGAGCATGAATGTGAAGGATTGTCTTGATTAGGTTGAATAAGGAAGACTACATTAAAAAGGCCAGCATCATCCTCTGGGATTGGTTTCCGGTTAAGATAAAAATCAGAAAGCTGGTAGAATATATTTGTTACTTTTTGCTGCTGTGATAAAATAAAGAATTTATTTGATTTTGGATCCGGAGAAAGGGTTCATAATGATGGGGGAATCATGACAGTAGCCATGCATAGCAGCAGGAAACAGAGAGTGAATTGGGAGTAGGGTGAAGCTATAAACTTCCAAAGCCTACTCGCAGTGATGTACTTCTTTCACCAAGGACCCACCTCCTAAATGTTGGATAACATCCCCAAACAGTATTATAACTAGGCATCAAGTGTTCAGATATATGAGCTTATGGTGAACATTTCTCGTTGAAATCACCACATTCTATTTTCTGGGCCTCATGAGCTCATAGACATATCATAATGTAAAATGCATTTAGCCTAACTTGAAAAGTCCCCATAGTCTTTCATGTCTCAATACTGTTCAAAAGTCATAAGAACAAAATCTCTTCTGAGTCTTAAAAAAATCTCTTAACTGTGACTCACTGTAAAAAACCAAATCCAAAAACCAACACACCTCTAACATACAATGACATAGAATATGAATTCCTAGCCAAATGTGTGCATAGTGAAAATCACACTGAACCAAAGCAAGACCAAAATCCAGCAGGACAAACAATAACTCCTGTAGCCCCATGTCAAGTATCTAGATCAGGGCTTAGATGGGCTCTATGCTTTCGGACTTTTTGCCTGCAACATATATCTCCACTGTATTTGGCTCTTCTTGGCAGATGTCCCATGGCTGTGGCATCTCCCACATCTTGGGGTTTCCATTGAAACCCAGGGTTCCCCTTTACAGCTTTATCCAATGGACTCAGAAGGCCTGGACTACAAGGGACTTCTTGCAGTGACTCCAGTGCTGGCATACATTTGGCTGGCCCCAGGCTCTCTGAAACTGCAAAGGGAGAACTTACAGTCTCCTCATTCTTGCATCTTTAATGGCTCCAAAGCCAGTGCTACGTGCATGATACTACCACACTGGGTTGTGCCAGATAGAGATGGATCCTGGGCCACTTCTACTATTGCAACTTTTTATGTTGAAAATTGTGTTTTTTCCCTTAGGCTTTCTTTTTTTACAAGCTGGAAGTTTAGATTGTGGGGTCTTGCTCTTTAGCACATTTCCCACCATTTCAATGAGGAGCATGAAGCCTTTCCTTAATAGCGTCAATCTCTAACTGTTACAGACTTTCTTTAAGCACATGCTTTGATTGCAAATCACTCTAGTGATATTTTATGTTTTACTCTGCAAGCTTTACATTTTGTATTTCTTTCTGCCCCCCTCGCTCTTTTTTCATTATAGACCTGCATAAAAATTTTCAGTAATATAACTACCCCACAGACTCAATGTCCTTCTGTCTTGAAATTTTCTTTTGCCAAAAAAATTAATCTCTTGCCTGTTAATTTAGTCCAGTGGTGCTCAACCTTCTTAATGATGTGACCCTTTAATACAGCTCCTCATTTTGTGATGATTCTCCAACCATAAAATTATTTTGGTTGCTACTTTATAACTGTAGCTTTGCTACTATTATGAATCATAATGCAAATATCTGTGTTTTCTGATGGGCTTAGGTAGAGCATTGTGATAGTATCATTAGACCCCCAAAGGTATTGTGATGCACAAGTTGAGAACCACTGATTTAGTCTCATGTAAATTCTCAGAATATGCCCAGAAAACAGCCATACTCTTTGCCAAAATAGCATATTAGTAAACTGAGGCCCAGCTGCTAACATCGTTCCCCTCTGAAACCTCATGAATTTGGCCTCCACTGTCTGCGTTACTTTAATCATTACTGTCTACCAAAGACTGCTATTAGAATAGCTTTTTAAAGATATGTTTACAGTATTAATGATCCAAAGCTCCAAAGTGTTCAACAGTCATCCAGAAATCATCATGGTCAGACTCTTTACAGCAGCAAGCTAGTCTCTGGTACCAACTTCTGTGTTAGTTAATTTTCTGTAAAAATACCACGACAAAAGAAACTTACAGAGCTTACAGATCCAGAGGAGACTACATAATGGTGGAGGAGACATGGCAGCAGGGAGCTGGAGCAGAAAGCTGAGTCTATATCTTTAACTGCAAGCAAGAAGTAGGGTGAGTCTGTGAACTCTTTTTTAAAAAGTTATTTTATTTATGCACCTTGACTTGAGGCTCCAGGGAGTGGGGAGGCCTGTCAGGGGGGTATCCTTTTGGAGACAGGGGAGGAGAAGGAATGGATAAGGAACTGTAGAAGGGCACACAGGGAGGCAAGGCAAAGACTGGACTGTAAAAAATAAAAATAATAAAAAATACATTTTATTTATTTACATTCTAGTTGTTGCCCCCACCCCACACAGTTCTTCATCCCACTCTTCTTCCCTCTTGACTTTGATAGAGTGCTCCTCTCCCTTGTCCTCCTCATTCCCTGGGGCCTCAAGTCTCTCAAGGATTAAGCACATTTTCTCCCACTGAGGCCAGACCAGGTAGACCTCTGCTATATATGTGCCAAGGGCCTTGGACCAGCTCCTGGTGTATGCTCCTGGTTGGTGGTTTACTCTATGGTACTCCCTAGGGTCTGTATTAATTGAGACTGCTGATCTTCCTATGGGGTTGCTTTTCCCTTCAGCATCTTCAGTCCTTCCCCTAGTTCAACCATAGGGGTCTGTTGCAGCAAAATTTACCCCAATAAAGCTTGTATAAAAACACACAACTCAGTTATTATATTTATAAACTATATGCCTATATTGGGCAGATCTATCACTATATTAATTTATTCCCTAGTTATGAGATCCCTTCCCACTTGTGGCTTCTCTGGGCCATGTGGTTTGGCTCCATCTTTCTTCCACCTCCTCTTCCTCTGTTCTCTTTCTCTTCTTCCTCTCTGAGACTTTCAGCCCCACCTTTTCCCTTCCACTGCCCAATCATCAGCTCTGGCCTTTATTTGATAAGGTTCAATGAGATCACTTGAGTTGGGGGAGCCCCTCTTGAGGAAGCAGAATTAACATCGAAATATAAACAGCACCAGTGTAATGCACAACATTTTCCCCTTTTTGTCCAATTAAAAGGCTCTTTTCTCTGAGGTATAAATTGAGCAAACTTCTTACAATTATGCAAATGATAAAATATGATATATTTAATACCCAGTTTATCATATTTGTCATTTTAGATAAAGCACTCTATCATCTATCCCAACTTAAAGAGCTTACAATTCCATACCTGAATTATTTTGTTATTTTAGCTTGCATCATCATCTGAAAACTATCCTTTCAAATATATATTCTCTCTCTCAATGTTAAACAACTCAAGTTTGATTATGAGACTGTAACCAATTTTCAACCCTGTCTGAAACCTGAGAACAACTTAAATATTACCAGAAAATATAGTAAGCACAAAACATGGCTTTCAAAACTTAACCAATTTATAGAGATGGCTGACTACCTGCACAGTCCCTCATTACTCAAAGTGTTGGAGCATCAGTCTTTATCCTTCATCTATCCTTCTGGTCCAGGATTATCTGACAGACCTCAAATGAAGCAGGAACATGAAAGATTGGCTCACTCTATCTTGGCAGAGCCAAGCTGTCAACTATCCTGCGGTGTGTTCTTTTCTGGACAGTATGTTTGCTATCTGTAGATGGCAAATTTTGTCCAGTGGCTACCTTGCTGTAACTGAAGCTACTCCATCTGGTGGTTTTGATGCTCAATTTCTTCTTTGAACCATGAAGGAACATTGTCAGAAGCAGACATGTCCCTATTTCTAGTAATGATGAAATGATTCTATGTCAGCTTCTGTGGAAATGATGGTTTTGATGCTCAATTTCTTCTTTGAACCATGAAGGAATATTGTCAGAAGCAGACATGTCCCTATTTCTAGTAATGATGAAATGATTCTATGTCAGCTTCTGTGGATTTCTGATGTTTTTGGAGACATCTATATAAAGTATATATTAATGGTTAAACTTTGACTACTCTTAGCTACTTCTATTTGAATATTGTAGAAAGCTCCTTAATATAGTTAGATCAGAATCTAGTATAATCATGAGTTTACTATCTGGCCCTTAACGTGTGTTACTTAATCATCCTAAATGGTTTGTAATGGTAGATATTAGAAGGACTGGGTCTAAGTCTTGTATTCTTAAATGAGTTTCACAGACACTAAGCCTATCAAATAGTAACAACATTAAATTCAAATTTTGTATCAATGTAAGAAATTCATACCAATGAATTCTGCATCAATCTATAAAATTATATACCATTGTAAAAATTATAACTTCAATTTGTATTATTAATAAAGATTTCTACCAATGTAAGATTATGGCTATACAATGTTTTGTTTAAGATTAAATTTGATAGCCTATCCCTCTTTGTCCATTTCTCTAATTTCTATGATATTACTCTCTCTCTCTCTTTTTCCCCCCCTTTTCCTCTACTTAAGAAAGAAGGATAAAGACCCTATTGCAGGAATTTTCCTGCCACACTGTATTTGCAGTGGAGCTCGGTGATTGGGTAGTAGAAGAGGTAGGCAGGACTAGGAGTTGGGAGGTGGAGAGAGGAAGGGGAGAGAGAGGAGAAGCAAGATGGAGGCTGATGTTTGTGTCTCTAGCAGTCTCGGGTAGCTATTCATATCAAAAGGTTAGATATTGGATTTACAATTCTGATTGTGTGGGCATCTTGTGTATTGAGTATTTGCTGATATATAAATCCATTGGATAATCTTTAAGCATTAAGAGTCTTCTTTGTACCAGGTACCGCAAGGATGGTGGTTATTGTTGGGGATTGGACCAGGGGCCATGCTTGGAGCTGTGGAGTCCATGGCAAAGGCAGCAGCCACGACAGTTTTTGTGGGTCCCAGGCCTGTGCTCCTGGCTAGCTGGTGCTGTGGTCAGAAGGGGAACAACAGTGAGAAGTTGGCAGTGGCGCAGGAGCTAGCCGAATTGCGTACTACAAATCCCTGAGTCTGAGCTCTTTATTTTTCTCCTTATCCAAAACTACAACATTTGCAAAGTATCCCTTAAAATGACAACATATCTATAATTCATAAAATAACCAGAACCATCTATCCCAACCTAAGGAACTGACAAAATGATCTTCTTTTGCTTACTTATAGATGAATTAAGGCAAAGAATTCCATTCTGGAGGTCCAAAGGGAAATAGGAAAATTGGTTTGGTCAAAGGTGGGCTAACTGACATCATTTGCCTTCCAGTCTCTATGTGCTGAGAAAGTTCATGGCTTAACTGATATCCTGACTGTAATGGTCTGAAAGGCTGGATGGGTGAGCTAGCTGTTCTGGAAATGTCCTGGAGGAAGTCATTAAAGAAAACAGCTTCAATGTAATTGAGGTAGAATCAAACAAGGAGCTGGAATGGAAGGTTCTAGAATCTCAGCATCCCAGAGTGTGAATCTTGTCAGGCCTGTCTCTTTTCTCTTTCATTCTGTAATATACAAACCTCACAAGTAACACATAACTCTGTAAAGACATTCATATGAAATGTGCAAGGTACACATATCAGTTAAGGAAGATCAATAAAGAAAGACAACTGCCTTTCTTTAGAGGTTAGTTTGATTACATAATCAAACTATATAATTTTCCATTAATGCCATCTTAAAGGATGGAATATAATAATAAGTCAAGAGAATTTTATGCCCATTAAGTGCTATTGGCTGTATATATATGGCTAAATCTCAGCTTGTCCCAGAGCTGTCTCAGTGTATGGAGACATATATATCATCACATATACATCACCTATCTTGTTGATCTTGTCAATCTCCTACTTATCCATAGCCAAAGTCTTCAGGGGGTCTTCTTTTGTCATGTCTGATTTTTATCAACTTGGAGGAACATGTATCTTTTTTTTCCTGTGGAAATAGAGACATAACCACTACCCTAGAGTAATACATTTTCTGTTTTCCATTCTGATGTCCCAACATCCTTAAAAACAAACAAACAAACAAACAAAAAACAGGCTGGTTTAGTTCAGAAGGTTTTTCCACAATCTAATGTTTTTCAGCTGCCATAGTTTTTTGTTCTTTAGCATTTAAATTTTTTTATTGGATATTTTATTTATTTGCATTTCAGATGTTATCTCCTTTCCCCATTGCCCCACAAAACCCCTATCCACCTCCTCCTGCTTCTATGAGGATATGCCCCCACCCACCCACACACTCCCACCTCCCCACCCTCGAATTCCCCCACACTGGGGCATCCAGCCTTCACTGGACCAAGGACCTCCTCTCCCATCAATGCCGGACAAGGCCATCTGCCATTACATATACAGCTGGAGCCATGGGTCCCTCCATGTGTGTTCCCAGGCTGGTGGTTTAGGCCCTGGGAGCCCTGGTTGGTTGGTATTGTCGCTCTCCCCATGGGGCCACAAACCCTTTCAGCTCCTTCAGTCTTCTTTCTAACTCTTCCATTGGTAACCCCATTATCAGTTCAATGGTTAGCTGCAAGCATCCACCTCTGTATATGTCAGGCTCTGGCAGAGCCTCTCAGGAGACAGTTATATCAGGCTCTTGTCAGCATGCACTTCCTGGCATCCACAACAGTGTCTGTGTTTGGTATCTGCACATGGAATGGATCCCAGGTGGGGCAGCCTTTGGACAGCCCCTCCTTCAGTCTCTGCTCCAAACTTTGTCTTCATATTTGCTCCCTTGAGTATTTTGTTACTCTTTCTAAGAAGGACTGAAGTACCCACACTTTGGTCTTCCTTCTTCATGAGCTTCATGTGGTCTGTGAGTGTATCTTGGGTATTGTGAGCTTCTGGGCTAATATCAAATTCTCAGTGAGTGTATACCATGTGTGTTCTTTTGTGATTGGGTTACCTCACTCAGGATGATATTTTCTAGTTCCATCCATTTGTCAAAGAATTTCATGAACTCATTGTTTTTAATAACTGAGTAGTACTCCATTGCATAAATGTACCACATTTTCTGTGTCCATTCCTGTGTTGAAGGACACCTGGGTTGTTTTCAGCTTCTGGCTATTATAAATAAGGCTGCTATGAACATAGTGGAGTATGTGTCCTTGTTATATGTTGGAGCATCTTTTGGGATATATGCCCAGGAGTGGTATAGCTGGGTCCTCATGTAGTACTATGTCCAATTTTCTGCGGAACCACTAGACTGATTTCCAGAGTGGTTATACCATTTTGCAATCCCACCAACAATGGAGGAGTGTTCCTCTTTCTTCATGTCCTTGCCAGCAGCTGCTATCACGTGAGTTTTTGATCTTAGCCTTTATGACTGGTATGAGGTGGAATATCAGGATTGTTTTGATTTGCATTTCTCTGATGACTAAGGATGCTGAACATTTCTTTAGGTGCTTTTCGACCATTCAAGTTTCTTCAGTTGAGAATTCTTTGTTTAGCTCTGTACTCCATTTTTAAATAGGGTTATTTGATTTTCTTTTTTTTTTTTTTTAACTAAAACAGCTGACCATTTTATTTTCACGTTTCCCAATGTAAGTGAAAACAGCCCCTTCTGTATCACTTCTTCCTCTCTGTTAGGAAGGAAGGTCCTGGCCATGCGTCTAGTAAACACTCAGGCTCAGCACCAAGATCTCCTGGTGAAACAGCACAATACAAAACGATGAAGAGCGAGCACTTCTGCTCTTATCTGTCTGTCCGGGTCATGCCGGGCCGTGTGGGCACCATCATCGGACAGGCGGGGGGTCTCATCATGGGAGGCCCAGGCATCATGGGCATGTGGCCTCCCATGGGCGGTCTCATCCCAGGAGCTGGTCCCACAGGCATCATCCCAGGAGGAGGGGGGCCCATCATTGGGATCATGGGAGGGCCTCCCATGTGGGGTGCAGGCATCATGCCAGGCCGAGGAGGACCCGGGAGACTGGGGGGAGGCGGGATCATGGCCCCCGCAGGCGGAGGAGCAGAGAACGGAGCCGGAGGGATCTTTCCTTGTTGAAATGCAGCCGTTGTCTTGTCAATCAGGCTCTGGGCCTGCTCTTCCATCCATTTCTGGTAATAGTCTTTCACATTCTCTTTGTGTTTCCGACCACTGCAGTGTGTCTTCCTCACAGATGGGGAATCGTGGGTAAGATATGTATCACAGTAGTCACAATAAAACTTAGGCGTGATGCTCACAGGCCGTTGGCTACCCGGGTCCGGGTTATTTGATTTTCTGGTGTCTATTTTCTTGAGTTCTTTGTATATATTGGATACTAGCTCTCTATCAGATGTAGGGTTGATAAAGATCTTTTCTCAATCTGTTGGTTGCTGTTTTGTTCTACTGACAGTATCCTTTGCCTTATAGAAGCTTTGCTATTTCACCAGGTCCCATTTGTCAATTCTTGATCTTAGAGTATTAGCCATTGGTATTCTGTTCAGGAACTTTTCCCCTCTGCCCAAGTATTCAAGGCTCTTTCCCACTTCCTCTTTTATTAGTTTCAGTGTATCTAGTTTTATGTGGAGGTCCTTGATCCACTTGGACTTGAGATTTGTACAAAGAGATAAGAATGGAGTATTTTGCATTCTTCTACATACTAACCTCCAGTTGAATCAGCACCATTTGTTGAAAATGCTGTCCTTTTTCTATTGGAGGGTTTTAGCTCCTTTGTCAAAGATCAAGTGACCATAGGTGTGTGGGTTCATTTCTGGGTCTTCAATTCTATTCCATTGATCTACTTTCCTATTTTTGTAGCAATGTCATGCAGTTTTTATCACTATTGCATTGTAGTACAGCTTGATGTCAGGGATGGTGATTCCCCCAGAAGTTCTTTTATTGTTCAAAATAGTTTTCACTATCCTGGGTTTTTTGTTATTCCAAATGAATCTGCAAATTTCTCTTTCTAACTCTATGAAGAATTGAGTTTGGATTTTAATGGGGATTGCACTGAATCTGTAGATTGCTTTTGGCAAGATGGCCATTTTTATTATATTAACCCCGTCAATCCATGAGCATGGGAGATCTTCATCTTCTGAGATCTTCAATTTTTTTCCTCAGAGACTTGAAATTCTTGTCATACAGATCTTTCACTTGCTTGGTTAAATTCACACTAAGGTATTTTATATTATTTGTGACTATTGTAAAGGGTATCATTTCCCTAATTTCTTTCTCAGCCTGTTTATTCTTTGAGTAGAGGAAGGCTACTGATTTGTTTGAATTAATTTTATATTTAGCCACTTTGTTGAAGTTTTTTTTTAAAATCAGGTTTAGAAGTTCTCTGGTGGAAACTTTGGGGTCACATAAGTATACTATCATATCATTTTCAAATAGTGATATTTTGACTTCTTCCTTTCCTATTTGTACCCCTTTGACCTCCTTTTGCTGTCTAATTGCTCTGGCTGGGACTTTGAGTACTATATTGAATAGATAGAGAGAGAGTGTGCAGCCTTGTCTAGTCCTTGATTTTAGTGGGATTGCTTCAAGTTTCTCTTCATAAGTTTGATGTTGGCTACTGGTTTGCTGTATATTGCTTTTACTATGTTTAGGTATGGGCCTTAAATTCCTGATCTTTCCAAGACTTTTACCATGAAGAGATGTTGAATTTTGTCAAATGCTTTCTTAGTACATAGTGAGATGATCATGTAGTTTCTTTCTTTCAGTTTGTTTATATAGTGTATTACATTGATGGATTTTTGAATATTGAACCGTCCCTGCATTCCTGGGATAAAGCCTACTTGATCTTGATGGATGATTGTTTTGATGTGTTCTTGGATTCAGTTTGCAAGAATTTTATTGAGTAATTTTGCATGGATATTCATAAAGTAGATTGATCTGAAGTTCTCTTTGTTTGGTCTTTGTGTAATTTAGGTATGAGCATAACTTTGGCTTCATAGAACGAATTGGGTAGTGTTCCTTCTGTTTCTGTTTTGTGGAATAGTGTGAAAAGAATTGGTACTAGGTCTTTGAAGGTCTGATAGAATTTTTCACTAAAACCATCTGGTTCTGAGCTTTTTTTGGTGGGGAGACTTTTAATGACTGCTATTTCTTTAAGGCTTATGGGACTGTTTTAATGGTTTATCTGCTTCTGATTTAACTTTGGTACCTGATATCTGTCTAGAAAATTGTCCATTCCATCTAGCTTTTCCAGTTTTGTTGAGTACAGGCTTTTAAAGTAGGTTCTGATGATGTTTTGAATTTCCTCGGTTTCTGTTGTTATGTCTCCCTTTTCAGTTCTGATTTTATTAATTTGGATGCGTCTCTGTGCCCTTTGTCAGTATGGCTAAGGGTTTATCTATCTTGATGTTCTCAAAGAACCAGCTTCTATTTTTGTTGATTCTTTGTACAGTTCTTTTTGTTTCTATTAGGTTGATTTCAGCCCTGAGTTTGATTATTTTCTGCCATATACACCTCTTGGGTGTATTTGCTCACTTTTGTTCTAGAGCTTTCAGGTGTGCTGTCAAGCTGCTAGCATATGTTCTCTTCAGTTTCTTTCTGTAGGCACTCAGAGCTATGAGTTTTCCTCTTAGCACTGCTTTCACTGTGTACCATAAGTTTTGGTGTGATGTGCCTTCATTTTCATTAAATTCTAAAAAGTCTTTAATTTCTTTCATTTCTTCCTTGACCAAATCATCATTGAGTAGAGCACTGTTCAGTTTCCATGTATATGTGGGCTTGCCATTGTTTTTGTTTTTATTGAAGACCAACCTTAATCGGTGATGATCTGATAGGATGCATGAGATTTTTTTCAATCTTTTTGTATCTGTTGAGGCCTTTTTTGTGACCAATTACGGTCTATTTTGGAGAAGGTACTATGAGGTGCTAAGAAGAAGGTATATTCTTTTGTTTTAAGATGAAATTTTCTATAGATATCTGTTAAATCCATTTGGTTCATAAGTTCTGTTAGTTTCACTGTGTCTCTGTTCAGTTTCTGTTTTCAGGATCTGTCTGTTGCTGAGAGTGGGGTGTTGACATCTTCCACTATTATTGTGTGAGGTGCAAGGTATGCTTTGAGCTTTAGTAAAGTTTCTTTTATGAATGTGTGTGCCCTTGCATTTGGAGCATAGATGTTCAGAATTGAGAATTCATCTTTGTAGATTCTTCCTGTGATGTGTATTATGTGTCCTTCCTTATCTTTTTTGATAACTTATTGTTCAAAGTTGATTTTATTCGATATTAGAATGGCTACTCCATCTTGTTTCTTGGGAGTGTTTGCTTGGAAAATTGTTTTCCAGCCTTTTACTCTGAGGTCATGTCTGTCTTTGTCACTGAAGTGTGTTTCCTTTATGAAGCAAATTGCTGGGCCCTCCTTACATATCCAGTCCATTAGCCTATATCTTTTTATTAGGGAATTGAGTCCATTGATGTTAAGAGATATTAAGGAAAAATGATTGTTGCTTCCTATTATTTTTGTTATTAGAGGTAGATTTATGTTTGTTTGGCTATCTTCTTTTGCATTTGTTGAAAGATTACTTTCTTGCTTTTTTCTAGGTTGTAGTTTCCCTCCTTGTATTGGAGTTTCTCATCTATTATCTTTTGTAGGACTGGATTTGTGTAAATTTGGTTTTGTCATGGAATATCTTGGATTCTCCAACTATGTTAATTGAGAGTTTTGCTGGGTATAGTAGCCTCGGTTGGCATTTGTGTTCTCTTAAGGTTTGTATAACATCTGTCTCTGCTGAGAAGTCTGATATAATTTTTATAGGTCTGCCTTTATATGTTACTTGACATTTTTCCCCTACTCCTTACTTTCTTTGTTTTGTGCATTTGGCATTTTGATTATTATGTGACAGGAGGAATTTCTTTTCTAGTCTAATCTATTTAGAGTTCTGTGGGATTCTTGTATCTTTATGGGCATCTCCTTCCTTAGTTTAGGGAAGTTTTCTTCTATATTTTTGTTGAAGATATTTACTGGCCCTTTAAGTTGGGAATCTTCCCTCTCTTCTATACCTGTTATCTTTAGGTTTGGTATTCTTATTTTGTCCTGGATTTCCTGGATGTTTTGGGTTAGGAGCTTTTTGCATTTTGCATTTTCTTTGACAGTTGTGTCAGTGTTTTCCGTTATCTTCTGCACATGGTATTCTTTTTTTTAAAATAAAAATGCATAATTTTATTTCAAATAAAATTAACAGTGAATCTTAGACACTCTTGATTTTGAAATAAAAGTGGTTGAAGTAAAATAAAAATGCCTTGAACATTTCAAAAGATAACATCTTGAAAGCAATTTTATATTTAAAAAATAAGGTTCAACTTACCAATAGATATAAGGGCATAAATGAAAATAATTTTAGGCCCTTTCGGCTCTCCGATCGGCACCATGGCGGTCGGCAAGAACAAGCGCCTGACGAAAGGTGGCAAGAAGGGAGCTAAGAAGAAAGTGGTTGATCCATTTTCTAAGAAGGACTGGTACGATGTGAAAGCTCCAGCAATGTTCAATATTAGGAACATCGGAAAAACACTAGTCACAAGGACTCAAGGGACCAAAATTGCATCTGATGGCCTCAAGGGTCGTGTGTTTGAGGTGAGCCTTGCCGATCTACAGAATGATGAAGTTGCATTTAGAAAATTCAAGCTAATTACTGAGGACGTTCAGGGCAAAAACTGTCTGACTAACTTCCATGGCATGGATCTTACCCGGGACAAAATGTGCTCCATGGTCAAAAAGTGGCAGACTATGATTGAAGCTCACGTTGATGTCAAGACGACCGATGGGTATTTGCTCCGACTTTTCTGTGTTGGCTTCACTAAAAAACGCAACAACCCGATAAGAAAGACATTCTATGCGCAGCACCAGCAAGTCCGCCAGATCCACAAGAAGATGATGGAGATCATGACCCTAGAAGTGCAGACTAATGACTTGAAGGAAGTCGTTAATAAACTGATTCCAGACAGCATTGGGAAAGACATAGAAAAGGCTTGCCAGTCCATTTATCCTCTTCATGATGTCTTTGTTAGAAAAGTAAAAATGTTGAAGAAACCCAAGTTTGAATTGGGAAAGCTCATGGAGTTCCATGGTGAAGGCGGTAGTTCTGGCAAAACAACTGGAGATGAGACAGGTGCTAAGGTTGAGCGAGCTGATGGATATGAACCACCAGTTCAAGAATCTGTTTAAAATCCAGATTTTTAATAGTGACAAATAAAAAGTCCTATTTGTGAAAAAAAGATAATAATTTTAACTGCTTTTATGAGGTATTGTAATGAAAACTCATGAAGGTTGTCTTTGAGACAAAACTATCATTGAATGGCTAAGTATAACAATGAAAAGTCAAACTGAGTAATTAAAAAAATTTTTTTTCACTTTTTTTTAAAAATTTTTTTTGAACATGAAATGCTTTTTTATAGCATGTTTTACAAGGGGAGGAGGTAAGAGGGGCCAGGTGGTAGAAAAGTACAGAATCTTCTTGGCCTCTGCCTTGAAACATGTCATGGTCTATACGGTACACTGCCTTGAATTATGATCTACCTGCTATTCTTCAGAAGATATGGTACACTGCTTGAGTTATGGTCTCCCTGCTATTCTTCAGAAGATATGGTATACTGCTTTGAGTCTATCTGCAGTTGCCAAGCAGGATCTTGCAGTTGCCAAGCTTCAGGGGACATTGTGCAGGTGGGGAAAGGTAGGGGGTGAGGGTAAGGGCGAGGGTCCTGGCTTCTGGCATCTCCCCCTTCTCTGTTTAGTTAGAGAAGGCATCTTATGATCAATCCCAACTATGTGAGTTTTGAATTTGGATGTCTAATTATGGGGGGTCTTAGACAAATTCACAACCCCAAAACATTGATGTGAGACGAGTCACATCGATGGTCGAAGGCTTTAGGCTGTCGACGATGGGCAACGTCAAGGGACCCCGAGGTGGGTGAAAGGAGGGTGAGAGCCCTGTCTTAGGCCATGTAGGCTGCACCCACTCCCAGCACCACGCACTCCTTTTCGGCTGCATTGGGTGGGCCCCTGGGAAGTGGACCTACAATAATCCCGTCATTGGGCTAACTCACAGCCATCCTAGTCCCTTGTAAATGTTCAAGTTACCAACCATTTGTCAGTTTGGGGTGTAATATTGTCATAAAGGAAGGCTCCCCAATGTTAGCAGCCATATCAAGGGCGGCCTTGGTTTAGGAAAAAGCCAATTTTTGTTGGGGTGATCAAGAGGCCAAGCACATGATATTCTTTCTTCTGTCTCTTGTATTCTGTTGGTGATGCTTGTGTCTATGACTCCTGATCTCTTTCCTAAGTTTTCTATCTCCAGGGTAGTCTCCTTTTGTGATTTCTTTATTGTTTCTACTTCCATTTTGATTTCCTAGTTGGTTTTTTTTTTTTAATTCTGTCACCTGTTTGGTTGTGTTTTCTTGTAATTCTTTAAGGGATTTTTGTGTTTCCTCTTTAAGGGCTTTTACCTGTTTACCTGTGTTCTCCTGTACTTCTTTAAGGGATTTATTTATGTTCTTCTTAAAGTCCTCTATCATCATTATGAGAAGTGATTTTAATTCTGAATCCTGCTTTTCCTGTGTGATGGGTGTCCAGGGTTTGCTATGGTGGGAGAACTGGGTTCTGATAATGCCAAGTAACCTTGGTTTCTGTTGCTTATGTTCTTGTAGTTGCCATTCATCATCTGGTTATCTCTAGTGCTACCTGCACTCACTGTCTCTGACTATAGCCTGTCTCTCCTGTTATCTTAGTTTTGTCAGAACTCCTCAGAGTTTAGCTGTCTCCATGATCCTGTGATCCTGAGATCCTGGGTGTAAGAGCTCCTGGGAGTCAGGCTGTCTCTGGGATACTGAAATTCTATGATCCTGGGTATATTAGAGCTCCTGGGAGTTCAGCTTCCTTTGGGTGTTGTGGGATTGGTTGCAGTGCTAGTGCCCAAGGTCTGCTCAAGGCACCGGCACAGATGGGAAGGAACCTATGCCAATGTGTCAGGATATGGTGTCTTCACAGGAACATACCAGCTAGGAGTCTGCCCCAGCAGAGAGTACCAGGCTGAGGGGCTGGAAGGGGAGTGGTATTAGGGAGGACAGGTTTTGGTGGGTGATGGATCCCACGTGCGCTGGGTTCCCAGCTTCAACTCTGGGACTTTAGGTTGTGGGAGAAGGTTCTTACCAACTGCAGTTCCTCTAGGATGGGTCAGGATATGATGTCTTCTCAGGAGCAGGCCAGCTAGCACATTTAAAAAAAATAAAAATTAATAAAGCAGCATGTAATCTATCTCTGGGGGGTTTTGTTGCCCCCTTTGCCTGTTAAGCATTTCTTTTAGAGTTCGATTAGATCTCTACACAATCACTTGTCCTGTAGAATTGTGTGATATGACTGTACAATGTTTTATATTATAGTATGTAAAAAACCTGCTTCATCTTATTAGAGACATATGCAGACTGTTGTTTGTTTTAATTTGTATGGGTATTCCCATAATGGTCCTAACTTCTAACAAATGTGTAATTACAGAATCATCCTTTTCTGAAGCTAAGGCAGTTGCTCATTGAAATCTTGAATATGTGTCTATAGTATAACACACATATTTCAGTTTACCAAACCATTTAAAATTGTAGATATCCATTTGCCAAATATCATTTCTTTGGGTACCTTTAGGGTTACTTTCTATGGTAATGGAGTTTGGTTATATAAGCAAGTAGGACATTGCCTTACAATTTCCTTGGCTTATTGCCAAGTGATAGAGAATTCTTTCTTTAAACCTTTGCTTTTAACATTTTTTTTTGATTCTGAAGACTCTGGTACCCTTCCTATCAATAGATGATCAAGTTCAATATTACCTTGTGCCAGAGGGCCTAGAAGACATGTATGGGATCTTATATGTGTTATATACAGTGGATGACTTCTATTTTTGATCACTTGTTGTAGCTGAGTAAATAGTGAAGTCAAGTCAGAATCATCCTGAATAGGTTCCACAATCTGTATGTGTAAAACTACCTTTCTGCATATTGAGAGTCAATTAAGATATTAAGGGACTCTTGAAAATTCGACAAAACCATGAGTATCACATATAATTCAGATTTTTGAACCAATTTATAGGGACTCTTAGCCACTTTATTTACATCTTCTGATTTATATCTGCCTTTTCTGATTTATTAGCATCAATGTAAAATGTAGGAGCTCCAGAAATTGGAATTCCTTTTAATGATACAACAGAAAATCCAATTAGTTCTTTTTATGAACTGAAGTTGCTTGCTTTTAGTGCATCTATTGTTAATCTTTTCCACGAAATTACTGCATGCTCTTTGCCAATGTTGATCTTATGTCCATAATGAGGCAATATCTGCATTAGTAAAAGGTACCATTCCAGCTAATTGTCAGTCTCATTTTTCATTTTAGTATCAATTCAGAAACATTTTTTTATGTAGGTTTTTAATTTCTTACTCTGTTTAAGTGCTACAAATATCCATTATAAGATATAATCTTCCCTCTCCATGAGAATTTCTGTAGGAGAATGAGGAGAAGGTAAGATAACTAAGATGGAGGCCATCTTTGGATCAATATGATCTAGATGTGTATCCTACAATTTCCTTCCTACCAGAGCTAACTCCTTTTCAGCCTCTGCTGATAATCTCCTCAGGCTATGTAAATCCTTATCACCTTTTAAGGTTTGAAATAAATTGCTTAGCTCTTGAGTAGCCAAGCCAATTGCAGGCCACAGCCAGTTAATAGCTCCCAATAGCTTCTGAAAATTATTAAGAGTCCTTAATTGGTTTCTTCTGATTTGTATTTTTTGTGGCCTAACCTTTTGTAGACTTATTCTATATCCTAGATAATTAATAGCATCCCCTCTTTGTATTTTTAAAGGGATGATTTGCAATCCCCAGCAAGGCACAAGTATTTGTTTTTTGTTTTTGTTTTTCACTTCATCAAACATTCTTTCTAGGATATTTATATCTGAATCAGCCAATAGGATATCATCCATATAATGATAAATAATAGATTGAGGACATTGTTTGTGAATCATCTCCAAATGGCTGTTATACAAAATATTAGCACAAGGTGGGGCTATTTAACATTTCTTATGGCAGGACTTCCCAATGATATATTTTTATTGAACAACTTCTATTAAAGATAGGTACTGAGAAAGCAAACCTTTCCTTATCATGTTCATGTAGAGGAACTGTGAAAAAACAATCCTTTAGATCAATCACTATGATAGGTCATTCCTTAGACAACAAGAAAGGCAATGGGATTGCAGGCTACAGGGAACTCATTGCCTGAATAATGTTATTAATTGCTCTGAGATCTCTCAACAGTCTCCATTTGACAGACTTTTTTTTTAAATGATAAATACTGCAGAATTACAAGGGCTGGTAGACTCCTCTATATGCTAAGCCTCCAGCTGCTCCTGGACTAGCTGTTCTAGTACCTGTAGGTTTTCTTTTGTCATAGGCCATTTGATTAATCCAAATGGGTTGGCCAGTTAACCACCTTAGTGGTAAGGCTGTTGGTGTTCTAATGGCAGTGATTTCTTCATGTAAAGCTGAATTGTCAGCCCTTGCTGTGTCTTGTTTATGGACAGCCTGGAGAGTCCATAACAGTCTTTGATAACATTCCTTAACTAATTTGATGTTGTTATTATGTCTTAGTTGGGGTTTCTATTCCTGCACAAAACATCATGACCAAAAAGCAAGTTTTGGAGGAAAGGGTTTATTTAGTTTACACTTCCACATTGCTGTTCATCACCAAAGGAAGTCAGGAGAGGAACTTATACAGGGTAGGAACTTGGAGGCAGGAGCAGATGCAGAAACCATGGAGGAATGATGCTTACTGGCTTGCTTCTCTTGCCTTGCTCAGTTTGCTTTTTTATAGAACCCAAGACTACCTACCAACCCAGGGATGGGACCATCCACAATGTGTTGGGCTTTCCCCCTTGATCACTAATTAAAAAAATGCCTTACAGCTGGATTTCATGGAGTCATTTCCTCAAAGGAGGCTCCTTTCTCTGTGATAACTCCAGCTGTGTCAAGTTGACACACAAAGCTAGCCAGTATATATTAGGAGCCTGACTGGTTCTGTAGCCAACCTCTGAAACTGAATGGATATGGATTTGTGTTTTCCACTGTTGTAACAGATCTCTTCCCCATAAGTTCATGGCTATATCAGCCACATATAACCTTAATTTTCCCATCTGACACTCAGGCCTTGTACATTTAAGCCATCTGGTGCTTTGCTTTATTTGGGATAAAGTCCCAACTCCTTGAAATTGGATGTCCACTTCTTGAAGTGGCCAATCTACAAGCCAAGATTTTGGAGAGATGATGGTGACATCTGCTCCAGTGTAGACCATTCCTTCAATTTCAATATTGTTTATTAATATTCTAAGTATGGGCCTTTGATCTTTTATAAAAAGCTTGCCAAAATATTGATTTTTGGCCTCTTCTTAGATTCTTTGAATTGTTTGTAGAAGTTGCCTCGACCTTGTTATCTGGTCTCATAACTTAAGTTTTTTGAGCAGTAGTGTTTAATTGTCTCGAGGAAGAGAGCTCTCCCTGTTTGACACTGGGACTTGCAAGAGCCCCCCCTGGGAGTTTTTTGGTAAAGTGTTGCTCTGTTTGTTATTGTTGCTCTACATTCCCTAGTCCAATGTTGTCCTTTGCCACATCTTTTACATATTCCAGAGGGCATTGACTCCCTTTTGGGATTAATTTGGTTTTCTCTGCAGTTTTTTCTGCAATGACCCTGCTTACCACAATCAAGACATTTGAGATTTTGGGTTGTTTCAAAGCCTCTAGTGGCAGCTTCTCCTTTTAAGGTCATATCAGGTGAATGAGGTTTAACATCAGCTGTATATCTAATCCACTCATCTATTGATGTTGACCTTGCCCTCAGTAGTCTGATTACTCCCTTGTGTTCACATTTTCAAAAGCTAAAGACTTGATTACTGCCTTTCTTGCTGATGGATCTGATACACTCTTTCCACAGCTGAAGTCAACCTTGGCAAAAAGGAAAAGAATGTTTCCCTTGGACCTTGCATGACTTAAGAAAATGGTTCAAGTCTTTTCCCTGATTCTGCGACTTTGTCCCAGGCATTTAAGGCTGCCAAGTGACACAATGCCAAGGTTTCTTCATCATATATAGCCTGCACCTCTATCTCAGGAAAGCAACCTTCACCAAGCAGCCAATCTTTGAAAATATCTCTACCTTTGGCTCTGTTTTTTGTCATGTTATCTCCTAGTCTCCTCTGTCCATGAGAACCATTGCAAATGTGACACAGGTTCTAGTATTGCTTTTTGCCATATCCTTCTAGTCTTGGGATTATTCTATTTTTAATAGCTCATGAAGTCAGGATTTGTTTTACAAATGGTGAATGGATTCCAAAATTAGTGACACTTTCCTTAAATTTTCTCAGTTCTAACATCCATGGATTACCATTCAAGTTCCTGATAACCCTGTGAATGATCATTGTCTGGAGGTTTTTGTTGTATACTAACTGTATAAACTAAAGTTTGTTTTCTAACAACCCTTGGTTGGATTTCTCTAATTTTATCTTCTGTCTCTACCTGAGTATTCTCTCTAATTAATATTTTAAATTCCTTCCTTAAGGTCTGTCCCCATGCCTCATATCTCTCCTTTTGTTGTTCCTCCTGTTCCATAAGTTCCTGTATCTGCTTAATTTTTTTATATTGTAATTTTGGTATTTTGTTATTTTACTTTGATCGATTAATTTTAAAAGGTTATTTTCTAAGTCTTGCTTCCAATCCTCATTATTTTCTCTCTGCTGCTCAGTCTGATCTGTGAGCTGCTGCATCCTTTGTTCTAGCATCTTTTCCAGCTCCTGTCTCCAGCCTTCATTTTCATCTCTGTCGCTTATTATGACCTATGTTGCCAAGTCTTAAATTTCTCTTTCTGCTGTTCATGCTGCTCTATAAACTCCTGTATCTTCTGTTCTAGGCCCTGCTTCCATAATTTTAACTTCTCTTTATGTTGTAATTCTGATATTGTAGCATCTGCCTTATTTTGATGTACTAGCTTTAATAAATTATCCTCTAGACTCTGCTTCCAAACATTATCACTATCTCTTTGCTGTTTATTCTGATCTATGAATTTCTGCATCTTCTGTTCTAGCATCTTTTCCAGTTCCTGTCTGCAGCCTTCATTTTTGTCACTCTGTCATCTATCTTGACCTAAAAAGTCCTGTAACTTCACTTTCTCTAATCCCTTTTGTAAGGCTTGTAAGGTCCTATCTTTCGAGAAGATATGATAAACCAAGATAGTAACCACTGTAATAATAACTGACAATGTATCAATTTCCTTTAAATACATCTCTGCCAACGCGTTCAAAATATCATCCCATAAAATCCAAAAGGTATTGTGTTTCTCACCTTTAAGTATTCATATATATATTTTTTCTTTATTATTAATTTATAATTCTTAGTACCTGATCCAAAGCTTTTCATACTTTTGCCTTCCTCTGCTGTTCTATTCAGGACACTGCTGTCCTCTTCTATTTTATTCACAGGAGGGGCTAACTGTACAAAGTCTCAGAGCTTCTGTGCTTCTGAGCCAGCTCTCTGTCTTTTGTTTGGGTTGCAGCCATCAGCGTGTGCACTGATCTCAGGCAGTCTGCAGTACAAGCAGTTGGGAGAGCAGGTCTGACTGTCTCATGTCCTGTTTAGATGTGAGGGATATGGGGAAGCAAACACGGGAAGGCTCCCTGGTGCCATAGGTACCTAGATCAGCCTGCTGTGTCTGCAGGAAGGCTACCTCGCAGGCAGTAGTGCTCCAGAGTCCCTGGTCCCTCCCTAGGCTCAGGGAACCCTAACCTTATTGCTACACTGCCCCAAGTCCCAGCTCAGGTTGAGGTGCTGTCCCTGCTGCTGCTGCTGAGAGCTGCTGGGGCTTCGGGAGGGAGCCTATTAGCGGCTTTCTGTAGACCTCTCAGACCCACTCAGTTTTCAATCTACACACTGCTGCCAGCCTAGATGACAGCTCTGGCTGTTTAGTGGCGGGAGTTGGGGGAGTGGAAAGTTGGGGGTGGCGTGAAGCTTTATTTCACGTTGGTTGGGTTCTAAACAATATGTAGATGCACCAAATGTTGTGGTAATTTCTTACCCCAATAAGCCCATATAAAAACCATTCAACTCAGTTGTTATATTTATAATCTATATGCCTATATTGGGCAGATCTATCACTATACTAATTTATTCCGTAGCTATGCTACCCCTTGCCACTTGTGGCTTCTCTAGGCCATGTGGTTCAGCTCCATCTTCCTTTCCACCTCTTCTTCCTCCATTCACTCTTTCCTCTCTGAGACCTCCAGTCCCACCTTTCCCTTCCACTAGCTCCCTTCCATCAGCTCTACCCTTTAAATTACCAGTCAGAATGGGGAGAAGGTTCAGTGAGATCACCTGAGTATATGATCTATTCCTCCTGGGGGCAGCCCCTTTTGGGGAAGCAGAATTAACATCAAAATACAAACAGCATTAGGGCAATCTACAACAGGGGTCTCTGATTTCATCCAATGGTAGGGTGTAAGTATCTGTGTCTGTCTTAGTCAGCTGCTGGAAGGGCCTCTCAGAGGACAGCAACGGGAGGCTCCCGCTCTGTAATTGGACCACCTTTCCTTCAGTTTCTTCTCCATTTTTTTGTCTCTGCAGTTCTTTTAGACAAAAACAGTTCTGGGTCAGAAATTTTGACTGTGGGTTGGTAACCCCATCCCTCCACTTGAGGGATATCTATCTACTGGAGGTGGACTCTGCGAGTTCCTTCCCCCCCCCCATGTTGGGCATTTTGGCAAGGGTTACTCCCCACTGAGTCCTTAAGAGTCTCTCACCTCCCTGGTCTTTGGTACTTTCTAGAGGGTCCCCTCCCCCCACCAGCCCCTGGAGGCTGCTTATTTCCATTCATTCTCCCAGCCCTCTGGGCTTCTCTCCTGTCCCTCTCCACATACTTGATCCTTTTTCTCCTTTCCTCTCCCCTTCCCCTGCTCACACTCAGGTCCCTTCCTCCATCTGCCCCTGTGATTGCTTTCTTCCCTCTTCTAAGTGGAATTGAAGCATCCTCACCTGTGCCCTTCTGCTTATTACACTTCTTACAGTCTATGGGTTGTATCCTAGGTATTCTGTACTTTTTGGCTAATATCCACTTACCAGTGAGTACATTCTATGCATGTCCTTTTGATTCTGGGTGACCTCACTCAGGTTGATGTTTTCCAGTTCTATCCATTTGCCTGCCAAATTAATGATGTCCTCATTTTTAATAGCTGAATAGCATTCCATTGTGTAAATAAACCACATTTTCTGTGTCCATTTTTTGGTTGAGGACACCTGGGTTGTTTCCAGCTCTGGCTATCACAGATAAGCCTGCTTTGAACACAGCGGAGCATGTGTCTTTGTGGCATGGTGGGGCATCATTTGAATATATGTCCAAGAATGGTATAGCTGGGTTTTCAGGTAGAACTATTTCCAATTTTCTGAGGAAACTCCAGATTGATTTTTATAATGGTTTTACCAGTTTGCAGTCCCACCAACAATGGAGGAGTGTTCTCTTTTTCTTCATATCCTCGCCAGCAATTTTCTTTAAACTCAATATCTTCTCCCTTAAGATTGGTGTAAAAGCCTTGTGGTTACAGAAATGATAGACAGGATGACTCTATTTGAATTTGATTTGTTTCAGTTTGGCATAAGATTAATAAATCAAAAGTTATTTCCTATTTTATCAGCCTTGACTTTCTACAGAAGTTCAACCTTTAACCCTTATTTAATTCTTCCTTTCCTTTCTCTATATTTCTTTTATATTTGGCATAAGACCACTGTTCTTTTTCTTTGATTCTTAAAATATTATTTGGCCCCTTTGCTTAAGCAAGGGTGGTCTCTCAGTAAAGTTCTGGTCTTACAAGTCTCTCCAGGAAGGCAGGCAGTTCACTGAGCCAGGATGCCTTCCTCTGTGTCTCTGTCTTGAACCCTTGTTTCAATATGATTTCTATCTTTATTACATTTCTGTAAAGAACATAAGAACATTAGGGTTCCTAAAACTGCTTACTTTTATCTTTAGAAAGGTACCAAGGCTTGTTATAACTTGGCATGATCAAAATCTCTTCCTATTCATACAAGTTCCTTGTTTCTAAAGTTGAACATTAAAAACAGCAATTCAATTATAGCTTGTGAGCTTCTAGAATTTTCCTAAGTTTTTCTTCTTTAATAACTTTTCTCAAATCCTTTTTCTCATGCTTACTAACAACACTTGTTAGTGATCTGAATGTTTATTTAAGTAATACGTTCTTAGGAAAGACTCAATTTTCTGCATAACTGTTCTTTCCAGGAAACTTTCATCAATATCATTCTTGATTATACTATTTTTGTTATCCCAGCTCTAGCTTTTAGAAAGAGGCCTTTACAGTAAAAAACATAAGTGTAGCAAAAGGTGTGCAGCAAATATCGATCAAGGGCAGTGAAGGGTCAGTCCAAATTGTCCAAACTCTGGAATTTTGTCAAACAGTGCCTTCAGGATGCTTGGCATCACCTGTGTTGGAATTTTGATGGGGATTGCATTGAATCTGTAGATTGCTTTTGGTAAAACTGGCCATTTTCACTATGTTAATCCTACAAATCCATGAGCGTGGGAGATCTTTCCATCTTCTGAGGTCTTCTTTGATTTCTCTTTTCAGGGATTTGAAATTCTTGTCATACAGATCTTTCACTTGCTTGGTTCGAGTTACTTCAAGATATTTTATATTATTTGTGGCTATTGTGAAGGGTATTGTTTCCCTAATTTCTTTCTAAGCCTGTTGATCATTTGTGTAAAGGAAGGCTATTGATTTGTTTGAGTTAATTTTATATCCTGTCACTTTGCTGAAGAGTTTTTTTTTTTTTAAATTATATCAGCTGTAGGAGTTCTCTGGTGGAATTTTGGGGTCAGTCATGTATACAATCAAATCATCTGCAAATAGTGATTCTTTGACTTTTTCCTTTCCAACTTGTATCCCCTCAGCCTCTCATTTTCTAATTGCTCTAGCTAGAACTTCAATGACTTTATTGGATAGGGAGAGAGTGGCAACCTTGTCTTGTCCCTGATTTTAGTGGGATTGCTCCAAGTTTCTCGCCAGTTAATTTGATGTTGGCTGTTGGTTTGCTATATATTACTTTTATTATATTTAGGTATGTGCCACAAATTCCTGATCTCTCCAGTACTTTTAACATGAAGGGGTGTTGTGTTTTGTGGAAGGCACTTCAGCATCTAATGAGATAATCATGTTACTTTTTTTTCTTTGAATATGTTTACATAGTGTATTGTGTTGATGGATTTTCATATATAGAACCATCCCTGGGATGAAGCCTACTTGATCTTGGTAAATGATGGTTTTGATATGTTCTTGAATTAGGTTTGCAAGAATTTTATTGAGCATTTTTGCATTGATATTCATAAGCAAAATTGGTTTTAAATTCTCTTCCTTTTTGAGTCTTTGTGTGGTTTAGGTATCAGAGTGATTGTGGCTTCATAGAATGAACTAGGTAGTGGTCTTTCTGTTTCCATTTTGTGAAATAGTTTAAGGAATATTGGTATTAACTCTTCTTTGAAAGTCTTGTAGAATTTTGCACTAAAACCATCTTGCCCTGGGCTCTTTCAGTTGGGATATTTTTAATGATTATTTATATTTCCTTAGGGGCCATGGGACTGTTTTGATAGTTTACCTGATCTTGGTTTAACTTTGTACGTGGTATCTATCTAGAAAATTTCATCTAGATTTTCCAGTTTTGTGGAGTATAGGCTTTTGTAGTAGGTTCTAATGATTTTTTGAATTTCCTCAGTTTCTGTTGTTGTGACTCCCTTTTCATTTCTGATTTTGTTAATTTTGATACTGTCTTTGTATCCTTAATTAGTTTGGTTAAGGGTTTATCTATCTTGTTGATTTTCTCAAAGAATCAGCTCTTGGTTTTTGTTAACTCTTTGCATCTTCTCTTTGTTTCTATATGGTTCATTTCAGCCCTGAGTTTTACTATTTCCTGCTGTCTATTCCTCATGGGTGTGTTTGCTTCTTTCCTTTCTAGAGCTTTCAGGTGTGCTGTTAAGTTGCTTGTATGGGATCTCTCCAATTTCTACATGAAGGCACTTAGTGCTATGACTTTTCCTCTTTACACTGCTTTCATTGTGTCCCATAATTTTGGGTATGATGCTTCTTCATTTTCATTGAATTCTATAAAGTCTTTGATTTCTTTCTTTATTTCCTCCCTGACCAAGTTATCACTGAGCAGAGAGTTGTTCAGTTTCCATGATTATGTGGGCTTTATATTGCTTTTGGTGTTATTGAAGTCTAGCCTTAGTCTGTGGTGATTTGATAGAATGCATGGGATTATTTCAATCTTCTTTTATCTGTTGAGTTTTGTTTTGTGTTTGATTATATGGTCAATTTTGGAGAAGGTTCCAATGAGGTGCTGAGATTTCTTGATTTGGGGTGAAATGTTGTTATGCCCTGTTCATGGGAATCCCAGGAAACCGCCAGAGATAGTGACACTGATGTAAATATACACAAGAGTCTTTATTATTTGAGTCTGGACTTGGGCTGTAGCCTCCCCTGCTTAGCAGGTTAGGAATGTGACCCTTAGGTCTAGGAGTTTGGTCTCTCTCTCTCTCTCTCTCTCTCTCTCTCTCTCTCTCTCTCCACACACACACACACACACACACACACACACACACACACACACACACACAATCTATATTCATCTATATCCTATCTATCTATCTATCTATCTATCTATCTATCTATCTATCTATCTTCTATCTACCATCTATCTATCTATCTATCTATCTATCTATCTATCTATCTATCTGGGAGATGCATAAGCTGGGGCTTTCAAGTCTTGGCATTACATGATTGGGCAGGGGGTAATGGAATGCTATCTTTCAAAACTGATAGTGTTTGTTCAGATGACAAGGCAGGACCATACATCTGGAAAATGACCTTTCTGACCTGGGAAGAAATAACTCATTCCATTATCAGAGGCTAGTGTATTTTTACAAGCCAGCCAAGCTAGGAACACTTGGTTGCCTTTTTCCCATAGTTCAATAGTGGGGGCCTTATACTTCAAGAGCATTAAATTTTGTCTCCTCCCAAGGCAGGGGACATCTGCACCGAGGGGACTGTTTAACTCGGGGTGGGACTAGGGAGTGTGAGACTCAGTTGCCTTGTGTCTCTTCATTCTGTGGATATCTGTTAAATCCATTTGGTTCCTAACTTCTGTTAGTTTCATTGTGTCTCTGCTTAGTTTTGTTTCAATGACATGCCCATTGGTGAGAGTGGATTGTTGAAGTCTCTCACTATTATTCTGTGAGGTTCAATGTATATTTTGAACTTTAGTAAAGTTTCCTTTATGAATGTGAGTGCCCTTGCATTTGGGGCATGATGTTCAGAATTGAGACTTCCTCTTGGTGGATTTTTCCTTTGATGAATATGAAGCATCCTTCCCCATATTCTTTGATAACTTTTGGTTGAACGTCTATTTTATTGGATATTAGAATGGCAACTCCAGCTTGTTTCTTGGGACCATTTGCTTGGAAAACTTTTTATTCTAAGGTAGTGTCTGCCTTTGTCACTGAAATGCGTTTCTTTTTTTTTTTAATTTATTTTATTGGATGTTTTATTTACATTTGAAATGTGTTTCTTGTATGCAGCAAAATGCTGGATCCTATTTATGTATCCAGACTGTTAGTCTGTGCCTTTTTATTGTGTAGTTGAGTCCATTGCTGTTGACAGCTGTTAAAGACAGATGATTGTTAGTTCCTGTTATTTTTATTTCTGGAAGTGGTATTATGTGTGTATAATTCTCTTCTTCTGGGTTTGTTGTGAGAAGTTTAATTTTTTGTGTTTTCTTGAATGTAGTTTTTCTCCTTGTCTTGGAGATTTCCTTCCAGTATTCTCTGTAGGGATGGATTAATAGAAAGATACTGTTTGAATTTGGAATATCTTGGCTTCTCTATCTATGATGATTGAGAGTTTTGAATATTTTGGGTTAGGAGTTTTTTGTACTTTGAATTTTCTTTGATCATTGTGTCAGTATCTTGTATGGTATCTTCTACACCTGAGACTCTCTCTTCTATGTCTTGTATTCTGTTGATGATACTTGCACCTATGGCTCCTAATCACTTTTCTAAGTTGTCCATCTCCAAAGTTGCCTCCTTTTGTGTTTTCTAGTTCTATTTTTAGTTC
This sequence comes from Grammomys surdaster, assembly GCF_004785775.1. NCBI lineage: Eukaryota > Metazoa > Chordata > Mammalia > Rodentia > Muridae > Grammomys > Grammomys surdaster. The sequence goes on from NW_021604729.1 coordinate 2,701,790, forward strand.
TTGGGCCATTTTGTTCAATTTCTTTACCTGCTTGATTTGTATTTTCCTGTATTTCTGTAAGGGATTTGTTTCTTCTTTAAGACCTTCTACCTGTTTGCCTCTGTTTCCCTGTGTTTCTTTGAAGGAATTATTTATATCCTCCTTGAAGTCCTCTATCATCTTCGTGAGGTGGGGATTTTTAGGTCATTATCTTGCTTTTTAGACAGTTAGGGTATCCATGGCTTGATGTTGTGGGATAACTGGGTTCTGATGGTGTTGAATTGCATTGGTGTCTGTCATTTATAGTCTTATGCATGTCTCTGGCCATCTGGTTATCTCTGATGTTAACTGGCTTGGGTATCTCTGACTGGAGCCAGATTGCTTGGAGTTAGGTAGTGCTCTGGGATCCTGGGTTAGTGCCCATTTCCTTGGAGGTGAGGCAGTGCTGTCTCTGGTTAGACTAGGCCTTCTGTGTCCCTGGTTACTGCAGACCTCCTGGGAGGCAGACAGGCTATAGGATGTGGGAGGGTAGCAGGCCAGATGATCTGGCCCAGGTAGAGAAGCAGACTCAAAGGAAGGTGGAGCTAGGAGGACAGGTAGATCCCATGTCAGCTGGGCTCTGTAGATGTTCCAGCTGGCATGAGTATATGGGCAAGATTCTCACCTGCGTCTTTGGTTACTGCAAACCTCCTGGGAGGCACACAGGCTGTGGTGTGTGGGAGGTTATCTGTGCCATTCTACCTTTTAAACAGTGTCACCAACTGGATACCAAGTGTTCAAGTACATAAGCCTATGGGGAACTTTCCTGGTCAAACATCTATAGATTATAACCTAATAGTATTCACTTGTTTTTTCTTCCTAATATGTATCTCTCATCTGTACCCTACCTTCAATATTCTGAATTCATCTATACTTCCTTGCTTAACATATCCTTACTGTAGACTTTTTGGCTCTCTTGGTTTCATATTGCTTACCACTTTTATAGCTGACATTGTTTTTTTGATGTGTATATTTTTCACTAGACAGAAACAATAACTAACAGATCTAGTTCTTTGCAGGTACCCAGTATACCCATAGTGCCCATCATTTTGTGACAGCTAAACAGTTCATTAATGTTGTTGAAGGTTGTGAAAACAATCATGAAGGAGGAACTGGAGGCCTCACAGACAAAATCTTCAGTATGGGACTTGTTCTGTATACCCAACCTGCGTAAGCGGATATGCCTCCTGTCCCTTGTGAGGTAGGTTTCCCACTGTTCCTATTAAAATGGTTTGAAGATAAATTTTTTCACTGATGTTATTTGATAATAAATGATGAGGAATATCTAGAGCTGGAGGTAGTCAAAGGGTTTTGAATATAGAAAAACAGACCAATTGTATCGTGAGGAGTGTGTTTATCCAACCACTTCCTGAATTTATCATTAGAGACTGATGCTCAGAAGCTCAGTCATCGTACAAACTGGGGCTCCAAGTATCTCCTTTTGTCTGTTTCAATTTCAAAATAGATAAAATCTCAAAGTTAAGGTGCATTAATGTGTACATCTCAATGAATACATACATTATACAATCCTCAACTAGATCAAGACACAATGAAAATTCTAAAACTCTTCAAGGATTCATCATGTATCCCCAAAACTCTACTATGCCTTTAAAAATTCAATAGCAATGATATATCCCATCTTCATACAATGATTTTATTATGATTATAAAGTTAGGGGTTGGAGAAATGGCTCAGCAGTTAAGATCACTCTTCCAGAGGGTTCAATTCCCAGCATTCACATGGTGGCTGAAATGGTCTGTAACTACAGGATCTGACATTCTCACACAGCATATATGCAGGCAAAATACCAATGTACATAAAATAAAGATAAATTATAAAATTATTATTTACAAAATATTCCAGAGAACAGAATGTAAGAATGCACAAACCACCACCACCACTACCACCACCACCACCACCACCACCACCACCACCACCACCACCTAACAGCTAGTCATTCTCTGTGGAGAGAAAGAACACTTTAATTAAAAAAAATCCTGTCCAACTGCCTTGGACAATAGAGTACAGCAGCAGCTGCAAAAGCTTGTTCATTTTTTTATGGGTTGATGGCAAGAGGAGCTTGCTCAAGTGGCTTGCCAGGGGGAACTAGATGATTAGTTTGGGGACTCTTTTTATTTTAGACAAATGAGGTACTAATAGTTGTGGAGAGGAATATTCAGGCAGCCTTTAAGAGCTTCTGAGCAACACTTTAGATTTCTATTTCCTAGCAAAACTCAGCTCAAGTGGGGGTCAAGTCATTGCAATCAGTTCTGTCACTTTGGACCAGCTTTGACAATTTAACATTTCAACCTTTTGTTAATGATAAGAGGAGATGGTCATCTTCTGACTACTTCTGGATGAGTGGGAATGTCAGTAAAGGGTATCTGTAATGTTGAGCCAAAGCAGAGGATCAAATTAGCAGGCAATGATATGAGATCTGAGGGAATTCTGTCAGAAGCATCTGGTTCACTAAACAATGGATCAGCTCATTGAATCTTTCATGAAAATACCTGGATGGGGGTAATTGTCACTCTGAGGAAAATAGAAATTAGAGGGTTGAAAAAAGGCATAAGTCAAGAGCTCAAAGCAGACCATAGTGAAACTTCTGTATTGAAGTCTGCTCCCAGGGTTCCAGTTCTGTATGTCAGCTCATGTAGGTTTTTAATATTCCTATTGAACTGGCCAGATTAGTTTACATAGTAACAACAGTTTTTTTTTTATTGAGGTGTTACAGTCCAGCAGCCTATGGTTAAACTGGGTTTACCTGAAAGGGGGGCTAGAAATGAGAAGGAGGGGGGGCAAGAGAAGAATGAAGCCAAGGCAAGGTTCTGGTCAAGGCTCCAAGTTTAATAAGAGGCACAGCATTTATAAAGGGAAAGCCCACACAACCCATCCTTTGTTTCAGCCAGGGTATATTGCAAAGCAAGGTCAGAGTGGCAGTCTAATCTTCTAAGTTCCTGTGGGAACCAGCATGTTCACCCAAGCTAGATGACTTCACCAAGGTTGATAAGGTCCATAGTAGCAATCAATCAAGGTCTGTTCAGTCTGCTCAAGGCTGGGAAAGGCCTGCTCAAGGCTGGGAAGGCCACAATTCCCTTTTTTGTTTTTTAAAGATGAGCAGTACCAGTTGCTGGATGGGGGGGGGTGCAGCACAAGATTTACTTGTTTTCCATAATCGCACCTAGGGTAAAGAGTGGCCAGGTGACCATACATGTCTTAGGTTGGTGTCTGTATTGCTCCTTCTTACCCATCATGGAGGCCAAACATAGCATTGATGTATGTTTCTGTCTTAGGTCAATAGGAACTCAAGAACACTCACCCATCTCTGGCTAACCAGCCTTCAATAGCACACACTTCCCTAGTCAGACCAAAGCCATGAAGGACATATCAAAGCTGAATATAGACTCAATGCATTTCTTTATATAGATGAGTAACTGCCTTGATGAATATCTAAGCTTGCTGAAAGTGATCCTGGATAAAGGCAACCAATCTGTTTAAGATACAAGGTCCAAAAGTTAAAAGCAATGAAATTATAATTAATGGTTCAAGCAGTGTAGAAATTAAAGTTGTAAGCCATGGTGAAGTGGAGAACCAGGATTTAAACCATCTTTGATTCTGTTCTTTTTCTCTTTTCCTTTTGATTAGTCCTTCTTGAGCTTTAGCCATAGAATCCTTTACTACTCCTGAATGATTGATGTAAAACAACATTCTTTGTGGAGGGCTGCACATAGTCCTCCCTGTTGGAGGAATAAAAGATCAAGTCTTCTCCTGTTTTGAAGGACTATCTCAGACAAGGAGGTTAGAGACTCTTGCAAATGGGAAATAGAAGTTTCTATTCTTTCTATATCTGTATGTATTGCCGTTCTAAGGAGCTCTAAGGTTTTTCCTTACAAAACCAGGGCAGACGCACCAGTAGCTGCTCCTTCTACACCGAGTCTCATCAGTACCGAAATAGTTAATGTAAAAGTTCTTTCTTGGGGCGAGAGAAGCCTCCATCCCAATGATCCAAGAGCTCATCATAAGAATGATAAATGAACCTAGGAATAAGTTGAACCAACACACAAAAATCTTTGGAGCTATCAAATACTTATGTATGAAAGCAGGGGATAAGACCTGTGGAACAAACACACCATCCCTCCTTAAGAGGCATAAGATAAGAAAAAGAGTGGAAACAGTAAGCACTTGATTGCATACCTCTGTCTTTTACTTTTATAGAATTTCCCCTATTCAGGTACCTAGTCCAGAAACTTCATGTAGGGAAAGGCTTATGCCAGATTTCTGATTCCATTGACAATCAGAAAAGCTATTAGAATAAGAGACATTGCTAGTATCTAGCAGTACCTTCATAGTAAGGAGGTGCTATATCATAGCAAAGCCAACAAGAACGAGTAATATTAGGATAAGTATCATTAAGCATATGAAACATGCTCACCATCAATTCTGTAAGGGGAATAGCAAATGTGGGAAATGAAGGGATGGCAACTGTGGGGCTATGATGGATACCAGACACTGGAGAAGAAAATAGGGAAGCAGTGGTATTTCTACTCTTTTTAGCACTATTTTCTACTTTTTTTAAGCAATATTTTCCTTTTATCTTTCTTATTCCTCTTTTTGGGCTTAGTAATGATCTTATTAGGTCCTACTGAAAAAGAAATTGGCTCAATTTTAAGCTTGATGGTAAAGAGTAACCTACCATCATAACCTGCCTTATAAAGTCAAAGTCCCCAAGTTTTTTCTTTTAGCCAATCTTTCTTTACCCGTCTTCAAGAATTACTAAAGCTTACCCGTAAGGAGTTGCAAACCCTTGAATATCTACAGGTAGAAGTAAGCAATTTGATTCTGCTTCTCATGCATTCTCCATTATTAGAACTATTTCTTTTAACAGAAATCAGCTCCCAACTAAATGAAAAATTTTACCTAGCTTCACTTGTGGTAACACAATTCCAGTCACAACAGAAAAAATGCTGGACTTCTCCACATTGATATTGCTTTTCTCTATCGGTTTGATCTTTAGGGCAGGCATAAAAAGCAGTATTTAAAAGATGGCAGCAAGGATAGGGTTGCCCACAACCTATATCTACATATTTTGCCACATAAGTCTGCTCGTTTTTAGAGAGTGACTTAGGTGAGGTGCCAGAGGCTGCAGGAATATTCCAGGTATCTAATCCAGCTGCTAATCGGCAAAAATCAAACATGAGGTCTGGTCACCAGGTATATGGGGAATGGCTTTGAGAATTGATAGAAAACACTTGCTCTCCAGTAAGGATGGAGACTACACTTCAGGTTAATTTAGCTGGCTGATCGGGATTTTGAGCCATCTTCATCACTGGTATCATCATCATTAGAAGGCTCAGGATCTGTGTTCACTTGACAAACCAATCTTTCAGGCAGCCATTGGGCTCCATTTTCTTCCTGTGAAAAAACACAGACAGACTCTCATCCCCAGATTAAAACAGAGTCAGGACCATTCCATGTATTAGTTAGAGGGTCTTGCCATTTAACCCTGGCATATGAGCTGGAAGTGACGGCATGCCAGTGGTGATCCACTGCAGACTGACCTTTAGCATCAGTTTGCAAAAAATTTAAAACAAATAAAACAAAAGCAAGATGTGCTTTTGGTAACTTTGAGGGATATAACTCCCCCTCTGTTGTTTTTAAAAGTCAATTTTTCAGAGTGCAATATGCATGTTCAATAATTCCTTGTCCCATTGGGTTATAAGGAAATTCAGTTTTATGTTCAATACCAAATTCCTTACAAAATGATGTAAAGTTGTTTCCAGTATAAGCAGGCCCATTATCTATCTTGATGACTTTAGTAATCCCATAGTTTTAAAAGCTTGTAAGCAATGATCAATTACATTTCTAGAAGCTTCTCCCATATGTAGAAAAGCAAAGAGGAATCCTGAACAAGTGTCAATACAGACATGTATATATTTCAATTTTCCAAATTCTTCATAATGAGTTACATACATTTGCCAAATATGATTTGGCATAAGGTCTGTTGGATTAACTCCTAAATGAGGAACTAGAGATAATGCAAGACAGTATGGCATTGTTTTACAATCATTCTAGCCTGCTCCTTAGTGATCTTATGTCAGAGTCTCAAGGTGTGACTAGAGAGATGAATTTTATTATGATCACATCTAGCCAAAGCAACAGGATCTGAAATTAAGGCTTCTCAAATTCAAGCTCTGTCAATGTGATCATTGCCTGCAGCCAAAGGTCCAGGAAGACCAGAATGAGCTCATATATGACCAGTATAAAAAGGAATTTTTGGGTGAGAATGATGTGTAATTGAGAAAACAGAGATCCAGCTGGTATATTGAAATGAAATATACCATAAGTTTCCAATAGAAGAACAGACTGAGCCACATATAGACTATCAGTAAAAAGATTAAAAGCATCATTTACAGACTGAAAAGCATTTAGTATTACTGTTAGCTCTGTTAGCTGAGCAGAGAGTTTAGGAGTTTCTATGACTACTTGTTGATTGTTCATGACATAACCTGCATGTCCTTTAGAGGAGCCATCAGTAAAAATTAAAAGAGCATTATATAGAGGCTGTAAAGATGCCATATTAAGAAATATGACATTATGTACATTTAAAAATTTTATCAGCCTATCTTGAGGGTAATGATTGTCTATAATACCTTTAAATCATACTTGAGCAAGCAATCAGTCTGTACTATGTTGCTTTAACTAATTATTATCCACATTAAAAGGCTGAATAATGATGTCTGGTTCTTTGCCAAAATAAATCAATGCTTGTTTCCAAGTATAATCATACGAGTTACTGCCTCATAATATGGCAGGATATTATGTTTAGGAGATATCCTTGAATGTGTCCACATAAGAGGAGCTTTTTCCCACAATAATCCTGTAGGTGTATGAGTTGTATTAAAAATCAGCAAACGTAAAGGCAAAGAATGATCCATATAAGTAACAAATTGTTTTTCAATATCTCTTTCTACTTGTTGTAAGGCCAACAATCCTTCTGAGGTTAAAGATTGAGGGGAGGTAGGATCATCACTTCCTTTAAGAATATCAAATAAAGGGTTCGATTCTCCTGTAGTAAGCTTTAAATAGGGGTGAAGCCAATTGATATCACCTAACATCTATTGAAAAGCATTTAAAGTTTTAAAACTGTTTCTACAGATAATTATCTTCTGGGGATAAATGGCTTGATCTGTAAGCCCAAAGCCTAGATAATTATAAGGATCCTGAATTTGTACTTTTTCTGGAGCTATTTGTAGTCCTTTATCAGCTAATTCCTGCTACAAATCTCTATAACATAAAAGCAAATCCTGAGGATCTTTTTCTGCTAACAAGATGTCATCTATGTAATGTATGATGTATATTATTAGCCTTTGCTATCTTATAGGCTGAATGGCTTGTGCCACAAATTTAAAAATTGAATAGAGGGAACACTGAAAGCAAATCTTTTGCAATCTTGGGGGGTTAAATTTGCTTCTACCACTGTATCCAATAAATCTAGTGTAAAAGGAACAGTAGGCCAGTACTGTGCTACAGCTGTTTTTAACTCTTTTATTACTCTTGCAATCATCTCCACTTGCTTGATTTTTCTTTAATTACAAATATGGGTGAGTTAAAAATCTTGAGTTTGTGATTGAATTGTAAACTGCAGCTAATGGAACATTGGAAGTTTAAATATATGTTTAACTTTCTTTTGCAATATTAGAGCATATCCATAATTTTGGAAAACAAAACCCAGTTTCAAGCAATCTATTCTGTTTAAAATCAATACCAAGAGCATTAATCTCATGTTAAAAAGTTTGGCTGCCAGTTCTTATATATGAATGCATGATAGTGCAGCTGGTTTTTCTTTCTTTGTTTTCTTTTTGGTTTTTCGAGACAGGTTTCTCTGTGCAGACCTGGCTGTCCTGGAACTCACTCTGTAGACCAGGCTCTCCTCAAACTCAGAAATCCGCCTGCCTCTGCCTCCCAAGTGCTGGGATCTTGAGCAATAGTAGAGCCAATGTTGATTTCTGGATGGAATATGCCAGTTAGGTGGATATCTGCAGACTATGGGTAGAAGATATAGTTAAGAAACTTAGTGGAATCTTGGACATATATTTGAAACTTTCAATCTTGCCCCACAGTCCTGGTGATTGGGAGGGTGTAAAAGGGCCAGGTGAAACAAAGGAATCACTCTTAGGGCCAGGTGGTAGGCAGGAAAGTTTAAGTTTTTGGCTGATAGGAGTACTTATCAGATAAAGGATCTTTATGCAGTTTGAACTATAGCAGATGGAGCCAAGTTATGACTCCCTGAAGCTTATATGGATGTTTTAAAGTTGACAAGAAGAGGTTAGTAGTACCACTGCCTGTTTTAATCTGCTTTGAAATCCTCACTGTACGGTAGGCAGTTAATAAGTGTCTGCATACATGTCAAGCAGGTGCACTCCTTCACATCAGAGCAAAAACAAAGCCTGAAGATTTGTCAACATAAACACAAACATGCATCTGTAATAAGGCAAAAACTTCTGGCAGGAAAGAGGACAAAGGGGAGGAAGAGCTTGAGGGCCTGATAGATGGTTCTGAGATAGAAATATGAGCAGTCTTTCCTTGGCCCAGTTGTCCTCATATCACCACTGGAAGAGGAATAGGTGGATATAGGTTGAATAACAGAGTTGGCTCTATCACAAAGAGAAGTACTTTTCAAATTCTATGTTTAGAAAAGGAAACAACCAAAGGAAATTATAAATTTTTCAGCCCATGACTATTAATAATTTAAATTACTTTAAAAAAGTTTTAATAACCAGTACTTATAACTGTATTAAGACTAGATCAATATATCTTATCAGAACCCAATTGGTTAATATGCTAAACCTTGAATTTTCAAATTTTAGTATTATATATTATCTTTAAGTCTCATTTTCACAAACCTTAAACTATTTTTTTCAGACATTTCTAACTTGCATAAACATTTAGCCATTTATTATGAGACACAGGTGCTTGATTATTGAGAGTATTTATTGAAAAGGCAAATCTTTTTTTCTTTTTTTCCTGTGTTCTTCTCTCATATATTACATACCGACTGTGTTTACCCCTCCCTCCTCTTATATTAGTTTCTCCCTCACACCTCCCCAGTTCTCCAGATCCACTCCTTCCTTGGTTCCCTTCAGAAAAGAGCATGCCTCCTAGAGGTATCAACCAAACACAGCAAAACAATTTACAATAAGACTAGGCACATACTTTTATATTAAGGCTGGACGAGGCAACCTCGTAGAAGGTAAAGGGTTTGAAAAGCAGGCATAAGAGTCAGAGACAGGGACTGGAGATATAGCTCAGCAGTTAAGAGCACTGACTACTCTTCCAGAGGTCCTAAGTTCAATTTCCAGCAACCACATGGTGGCTCCCAACCATCTATAACGAGATCTGATGCTGCCTTCTAGTGTGTCTGAAAAGAATGATAGTGTACTCACATATATAAAATAAATAAATAAATAAATAAATAAATAAATAAATAAATAAATCTTTTAAAAAAGAGTCAGATACAGCTCCACTTTTGTTGTCAGAAGTTCCACAAGAACACCAAGCTATGCAGCAATAGCATGCATACAGAGGACCTAGGTCAAACCTATTCAGGTTTCTTGGTTGTCAGTTCAGTCTCTGTGAGGCCCTATGAACCCTGATTAGTTGATTTTATGGTCTGTGTTCTTGTGATTTCCTTGACTCTTCTGGCTCCTAAATTCCTTCTTGTCCCTCTTTCTCAGAATTCCCTGGGCTCCAGAAAAGACAAGTTTTTTTTTTAAATTAATTAATTAATTTATTTTAAACTCTAAATTTTACTCCCCTCCTGTTCCACCTTCCAACTATTCCACATCCCATATTTCCTCCCTATCCCCTGTCTCCACGAGAATGTCCCCCCACCCCCACACCAGACCTCTAAACTCTTTGGGGACTCCAGTCTCTTGAGGGTTAGGTGCATCTTCCCTGACTGAACCCAGACTCGGCAGTCCTCTGCTGTATATGTGTTGGGGGTCTCCTATCAGCTGATGTTTGCTGCCTGGTTGGTGGTCCAGTGTTTGAGAGATCTCAGGGGTCCAGGTTAATTGAGACTGCTGGTCCTCCTACAGGGTTGCCCTTCTCCTCAGCTTCTTCCAGCTTTTCTGTAATTACACCACAGGGGTCAGCAGCTTCTGTCCATTGGTTGGGTGAAAATATCTGCATCTGACTCTTTGAGCTGCTTGTTGGGTCTTTTGGAGGACAGTCATGATAGGTCCCTTTTTGTGAGTGCTCTATAGCCTCAGTAATAGTGTCAGGCCTTGGAACCTCCTCTTGGTCTGGATCCCACTTTGTGCCTTTTGCTGGACCTTCTTTTCTTCAAACTCCTCTCCATTTCCATCCCTGTAGTTCTTTTAGACAGGAACAATTATGAGTCAGAATTTGCACTGTGGGATGGCAACACCCTCCCTCACTTGATGCCCTGTCTTCCTGTTGGAGGTAGGCTCTATAATTTAATTCTCCCTACTGTTGAGCATTTCATCTAAGGTCCCTCCCTTTGAGTCTTAATAGTCTCTCACCCCCTCTCCAGGTCTCTGGTGCTTTCTGGAGGGTCCCCTCAACCTCCCACCTCCCAAGGTTGCCTATTTCCATTCTTTCTGCTGGCCCTCAGGGCTTCAGTCCTTTTCCCTTACCCAATACCAGATCAGATTCCTCTCTCCTCCCCTCACAACCCACCCCATCCACTTTCCTTCCTTGGTCTCTCCCTCCCTCCCCAGTCATGATTGTCTTCTTTTCCCTCCCAAGTGGGACTGAGGCATTCTTAATTGGGGCCTTCAGCTTTTTGACCTTTTTGAGTTCCATGGACTGTATCTTTGGTATTCTGTACTTTTTTATTGGCTAATATCCACTTATTAGTGAGTACATACCATGCTTGTACTTTTGGGTCTGAGTTACCTCACTCAGAACGATATTGTCCATCATTTGCCTGCAAAACTCAGGATGTTCTCATTCTTAATAGCTGAGTAGTATTTCATTGTGTAGATGAACCACATTTTTGTATCCATTCTTCTGTTGTGGGACATCTGGGTTGTTCCCAGATTCTGGCTATCACAAACAAGGCCACTATGAACATAGCGGAACACGTGCCCTTGTGGCATAATGGGGCATCTTTTAGGTATATACCCAAGAATGGTATTGCTGGGTCTTCAGGTAGAACTCTTTCCAATTTTCTGAGGAACCTCCAGATTGATTTCATGCTGGAGAGATCACTCAATCATTAAAGGCTAGGGTCACAATGAAAAATATAAGACAAGTCTTTTAACATCATTGGAGCATAAAGGAATAATAAAAAGAAAATTTTAAGTCAGTAACAACAGACTGGAAGTTTTGAGTTTATGATGTCATTGAAACCTGATTGTAAGTTTACCATTTTCAGTAGGAAGCTGGCTGAAGTAGGAAGTAGGAAAAAGCAATGCCTGACCTTTACATTTGAACCAGTTATAGGTCTAATAAATTTTTTTATATCCATTTTAGGCTGGAAGGTAATTGTGCTGCTGTTCTGAAGCTTTTTTTGTTTTTAACTTATGGAACTTAGATAGTTTAAACTTTTCTTTAAAGCTCTTAATTTTATATCATCATTAAGCAACATGTTCACCTCATCATTAAGCAACAAGTTATTTTAAAGTGAGAATGTTTTAATGGTGAAAGCAGGTTTTTAAACTTTGACCAGATGAAGCACCAAAAGATGGTATCTGTCTAAGCATCTCTGTTTTTCCCATGATAGGCATAATTTATTTATTTAATATAAAATAGAAAAATATATTCTTTTTTTAAAAAGAAAGTTAAACCACAGGGCTTGTCCTTGAGAGGTTAAGAGAAGGAACATTTAGGAAGGAGCTGGATGAAAGAAATGAAAAAGCATAATTTAGGCATGATAATCCATGTTTTATAAATGGCTTGGGTAATTAGACATAATGATGAAGGAGTGATTGATCAGGTAGCCCTAGATCGTACAGAGTACAGAGTACAGGCCCTGTAGCCCTAAGTTGAATGGGCTGGCTATCAATACCCATCACAGAGATCAGAGAAAGGTAAGTTTTATCAGAGCAAGCAAGAAATATAGCCTCTGTATAAATTAAAAATGACAAAGACTTACCTGCTAACTGGACACTCAGCCTAAGCTCCTGCATGGTAAATATGATGGTTTTGTTGAAGGCAGAAGTCTCAGGGCAGCATCAGTCTTTAGATGCCAGGTACTGAAGAGCTGAGAGATTTTCCTGTGGAGGAGGAACTTGGAGGACTGATCTACTTTGGTGAGACAGGATGGTGCAATTAACTGTACAGTCTCCTGCTTGTCCAAAGTTTAGGCAAGGCCTCAGTGGTGGGTGAGACTTGGGGCAATTCTTTGATCAGGAGCCAGTGTTGCAACACTTGAAGCTGGTCCCAGGTAGAATCTGTTAGTGCCCTATTTTCTTTGGTGATAGTGGTCTCAGGGCTGTTGCCAGAAGCTGGTATTTCTGCCTGTCGCAGGAAGCCTTTTACTCCTCCTCTCACCCATTAAACATCTTAAGTGCCGTATCCAGCAGATCTCTCTGAAAAGTTTAAGGGCCATCATCTAGTACCTGATTTAGAATGTTCTTTTGTATTAAACAAACTTTACTTGTTTTCAGCTACTTTCTTTAGCTGTAACTTTGATAACATACAAAAGCTAAAGCTTGTCCCTGTAAATGAATTATATTTGTACTGAGCATAACTACAAACATATTTTTGAGTACTTTAAAGAATTTGATCATTTATAAGCTGACTAGTAACTTGACTTGTGTGTCTTAATTATTTCTAACAGTTTACAAGCTAGTAACTTTTATAAGATTGAGCCTTAAAATTTATACTCTTAAACAGAAGATCCTTTAGTATTAAAATAAACTTTCAACTATAAATACAGTCCACAGAAATACTGGAACCTCATTTTCCTGATACTTTTATAATGTACTTTTGTAAAATATCACAAAAATGATCAAAAAGGTGGCATGCACCTTTAAAACTAGCACTCAGGAGACAGAGAGAGGCAGATCTCTATGAGTTTAAGGATAGCCTGGTCTACAGAATGAGTTCTAGGACACCCAGGACCATACAGTGAAACTCTGTCTTGAAACCAATTAACCAACTAAACAACAAAACAAAACAAAACAAAACAAAACAAAAAACCCAACGAACTCACTCAATTTATCCAAATAGTTAAAGTCTAACACAAAGGCATAAATGGTTAGACATATATCTTTAAGGTAGAAGAAGTTAGACATATATCTTTAAGTCAGTTTGTGTTAGCTTGAGTAAACCTCAAGAAGACAAAATCTTTAATTAGTTCCTGTTAGCTGACTAATCCTGTATAACCTTAAGACACTATAAACCTTAATTATCAAACACATAATGTAAGTCCTATTTTACATAAACAAGAGTTTAATTCATGTTACATATATGATATGCTGTAGAAAATTAAGATGATACATATATAGATAATTTAACTATCAACTCTGTAACAGAACTTAAATTAACTTTTTGTTACTGATTTTTAAACCATACCCAATGAACTTACACATCCTGAGATAAAGAAAATTTTGATTTCAGTGAAGGATTCCTAAGAAAATGAATCAAAGACAGTAAAACTAAGAGGAAGAAAAGGAGAGTAATTCTGAAAGTTAAACATCTGCAATTATGCTTGTAATTTGTAAACTCTATTATAAATAGTTTACCTATAACGGTCTACATTTGGAAGGCTGGATCTGGACATTTTCAGAGACATATTTGGAAGTTGGCTGTAGTTCTCTATAATGTTATGATAGCAAGAGATAAAGTTGGGACAGGATCTGGATTTCAAACAAGGGTTAGTGAATGTTTTAAGGCTCATTTAATTGTCAAGCTAAAATGGGTTTTGTCTCTTCTTCAGTATTTATTGTAAGTTGCATTGACTGTATAATTTCTAATTGTGTTAGTGTGTTGAAATCTGGCATGTCTGTTACAAGGGTCTATCAACTAGTTTTTGTCTTACTTCCCTGAGTAATAGGGAAGTAACTTTTTTGATTCTCTCAAAAAAGTTTGAAAGTGCTGGAAGAAGTGAGTTAGGCTTTAAGCAGAAGCAAAAAGGTAGCAGGCTTGATTATTGGTGATATAACAGCTTTAATTTCATTAATTGCTAGCACCACTGCTTCTGCAATAGCATTGATACAAGGAGTTAAGACAGCTATCTTTGTTAACTATCTAGCAAAAAAATGTTACTAATGTATTAGGTATACAAAAGAATTTATATAGGTGTCTGGAAAAATGGATTGATGCTCTATAACCTATTCATATTATCTGAAGGAGGTTCAGGGTTCAAGAGTTAGGAGCCATCTCAAGTGCCATGACAAATATCAATGGAGTAGGGTTACTTCTAAAATTTACAATGATTGTCATTATAATTAGAAAAGAGTTTAAAGACACCTGTAGGATATTTGGCATAATCCTAACACCTCTCTGGGTGTTTTAACTTTGCATAGTGAGATTATAAATTTAAAGAATCCTGCTCTGTTGTGCTTTGATGCTGCAGATAATGCTGTTAATATTATTCATGGCCTGAGGTCAGTATTTCCATTTTGGTCAAACCTCAGGAATGGCATATATAGCTTGATCATGCTAGCCCTTCTTGTCCTGGAAATACTTTTATTCCTGCCCATCATGTTAAAGCTTGTCTCTAACTATATCAACAGGCTGGCAGCTAAAGTACATGACTTGAAACTGAAAATGGACCCCTAGACAGAGTTATTAATTTAACAGGCCAGCAATCCAAGGATGGGTAAGATTTTGCGCAGAGCCTTACCAACCTAAGACAGAAGTGCATTGCTTATGATAATGCATATTCCATGAGGAGTAAGGAAGTATTTATCAGAATGACCTAAGACAGACTCAGTCTGGTTTATGCAATAAAAAGGGGGAGATGTGGAGAGCTTTTGGGGCTGCCTGGTAGGAATCTGACATAGGCCAAGGACAAGAAAATGGACTGCAGGCAGGAATCTGACATTAGGCTGGTACAAAGAAATAATTTCAGGCAGAAAATTTTAGGCTAGAACAAAGAAGCAATTTCAGGCAGGAATCTAAATCTTAAGCTAGAACAAAGAAGTAGGCTTCAGGTATGAAAATGACTTTGGGCTAGAACAGGGAAGTAGGCTCAGATATTTTGGTTATCCAGATAAGCCCTTAGAAATCATGATCATTGGAGTGATCATGGGACTCTGTTTACTGTCATGAGTGTTCTTTTACTATCTGGGTTTACTGTCTTGCTTGTTCTTTGACTATTTGCATCTATTGTATTGCTAGTTCCTTAACCTAGAACTGACCTTGATACTTGCATGTAATTTAAACAATATAAAGGCAAAAAAGGAAGAGGAGGGATGGAACAGGAGATTAATGGGTGGGGGGAATGAGGAAGGGGAATAGCATCTGAATTGTAAATAAGTAAAATATTGAATAAAAAAATTAAAAAAGGAAATAGTTTACCTTTTAGCTGTTCTAAAATACATAGTGTCTTTTTCCTGGGCTGTTCTGTTTCGATCTCATTTTTTTTCTGTTACAGACTCAGGTTGCCAACTTGACCATGATAGAGACTTTGGAGAAAACTTTCAGACAAATATACTTAGGTCTAGAGCAGGTCAAATTCAAACTCCAGACTCAGCTTATTAGTAGTGTAGACCAGCATGTTACACCATCCTAATATTATCCAACCCCAAAGACACTTGCGTATCTGTAAGACTGACTCCAGTGCTCAGAGGGAGAAATGATAGAGAGTACAGAAATCTTAGAGAAAAGGGATTTTCTTTTTAGAGTGAAGAGTAACGAAAGCCAGAGTAATGAAAGCTTAGAGATAAATGATTTTGAATAATTTACTCCTTTGTGGCAGAGGTTGTTGCAATCTGTGTGAATTATGAAGTTGAATGCACCATTTTCTGGCCATTGAGATTGATTTTCTAGTTTGCAGTTAAAATAAGGCAGTAAGGCCTAATGAGATCTGAGTCTGAGGAAGGACAGAGACTTGAGAAGGCAGGCAAAGGAGTGGTGACATCTGGCTGATGGTGGAAGGAGGCTATGATTGATGAGATAGATGATGGAGGGCTGAAGAGGGAGGGGTAGAAAAGTAACCACAGTATCAGGGCAAAAAGTAGATAGGAAGCAGGAAAAGTCTTCCTTAAGTCTGGACATTGGGAACTGTAAGGAGAAGATCTGCTGGAAGGAGGAGACCAATGGCTTATACAAGTGAAAGGGGTAGGAGGGATTAAAGATTGATCATAAGTATGCAGAAGGAGAGAGTGGTGAGCTGGTAGAGGGGTGGAGTAAGTGTCTCTGAATGGAAACTCAATCCAGATGGTGTCCCCAAGTGAAGTGAAGTTCAAGTGAATTCCCAGATTGTGAGAGATGGTTGTCCCAAACCAAGTGAAGGATGTCAAGGAGGGTGTGAGAAACTGCCTGGTATACAGCAAGACTTTTGTAGCAGGCTTCAGTGAGGATGAGAGAAAATCTGGAACTGTCCAGAGAGAAGGGCATTTGCCCTAGCTTGTAAGGAGAGGTGAGTAGGCATTCAGGAGAAAGAAATGGTGAGAGAGATGGACTCAGAATCTCAGAATATGGTGTACGACAGAGGCAAATGATGTGTACCATGGAAAAGCCCAGAAATCAGTTTTTTGTTTAGTGAAAGGGGGAACTTACTCCCCAAAGGTATTTCTTCTAGGTTTTTGGCACCAAATGTAAGCAGATGTAGCAATAAACAACCAAATACAGCCATTTTCAGTACATAAAAGAACAGTTTAATTTAAAAATATGTCAAGTTGCCTCAGACAGTAGAGGACAGCAGCACCTGCAGAAGCTTGTTGGGTTTTAGGTGGGTGGATAGAGCCTAGTGATGGGGGAGGTTACTGCTCAGAAGCTGGAAAAGCCAGGTGGTTAGCATGGGGACTCTTTCAGACAGATGAAGTACTGACAGTTGCAATTAGGTGCATTCACACAACCTTGTTTTCTTTTTCTTTTATTGGTTATTTTATTTATTTGAATTTCAAATTGCCTCTTCCTGGTTTCCCCTCTGCAACCCCTATTCCACCCTCCTCCCCCTGCCTCTATGAAGGTGTTACCCCAACTACCCAACAACTCCTGTCTCACCTCCCTAACATCCTCCTATGCTGGGGCATTTAGCCTCCATAGGCCTCTCCTCCTCTGTTAAATATACAGCTGGAGCCATGAGTCCTTCCATGTATACTCTTTTGTTGGTGATTTAGTCCATGGGAGCTTTGGGGAGTCTGGTTAGTTGTTGAACTCATGGCCTTGGGACGAGCAGTCAGTGCTCTTAACTGCTGAGGTATTTCTCCATCCTCCTCAGACAGCCTTTAAGGGCTTCTGAGAAATGCTTTAGGTTTCTGTTTTCTAGTAAAACCCAGTTCATGTGGAAGTCAAGTCATTGCCATCAGCAATCCACTTTGGGAACCTAACAAATATAAGAATATAGCTATTCCTTGATAAATATATTTATTATTATTATTACTTTTACTTTTTTTACAGTTCAGTTAAAAACTCCTTCTAGTCTGCCCTCCCACAGTCTAACATCCCATCCCTCCTCACTCCTGTCTCCAAGAAAATGTTTCTCCCTCACTCTCCTCCCCAGGTCTCCCCACTCCCTGGGACCTCAAGTCTCTGGAAGATTAGGTGCATCTTCTCTCAATGTGGCCATACCAGGCAGTCCTCTGGTGTATATGTGTTGGGAGCCTTATACCAGATATATGCTGCCTTATTGGTGGCTCAGTGTCTGATAGATCTCAGGGGTCCAGGTTAGTTGAGACTGCTGGTTTTCCTATGGGGTTGTCCTCTTCCATAGCTTCTTCCAGTCTTTCCCTAATTCAAACACAGGAATACCCGACTTCTTTCCACTGGTTGGGTGTAAGTATTTGCCTCTGTCTCAGTCAGCTGCTTGTTGTGCCTCTCCAAGGACAGCCATACCATAGCATCAGTAACAGTGTCAGGCCTTGGAGCCTTCCCTTGAGATGGATCCCAAGTTGGGCCAGTCGCTGGACCTCCTTTCCCTCACTCTTGCGGGGAATGATAGCTTGTGCATAGATATGAACTCATTCAGTTGGGCTGAGTTGTGAGTCCCCTCACGTCTTCTATTCTTTGTGGGCACCTCAGGGAGGCATGCCTCCAGAGAGAAGCAGAAATGCTCGGGATTTTGACTGAATTGCTTCCGCATGGTGCCAGAAATGTGGGCTGTGAGAAGCCGCAGGGGCGCCTCAGGGTGGGGAGAAAACTCAGTCTGAAGTTCTGTGGGAGGGGCAGGGGCTCTTGACTTGGGGATCCCCAGGCCAGGAGGTGGCTGGGGATCAACTGATCTCAAGCTCTGGGGCTCCCAGATGCCACTGGGAGGCCATGGCAAAATGGATAACCAGCCCGCACACTGAGAGAGCAAGGGAGGGGGAAGAGAAGAAAGAAGCCCCAGGCACCCTGTGGGAAGAGACTCGGTTATACACGATTGGCAGGGTTAGCAGCCCGACTAGCTTGTTTGAAGATGTGGACCTCCACAGCTGGAATGCAGAGAGGTCCTCAGGGAAGTGCAGCGGGGCCCCCCCCAAAGACACGTGGAGTTCATAGTTCCATAAGCTTTATTTTCATAGTGGATGGTAGTTGAATCTGGAGGCACCCTCACTCAGGTCAGGGTGGACCTTACTTAGGGAGGGAGGGGGGAAGAGGGTCTGGGAAGAAAAACTTAATTACCTATGCCCTCTGGCCTTTAGGTATCTCATTAATATGGAAATCTCTTGAGGCTGAGGCCTGTAGTCACACCCTCTACTTGTGGAGTGGCTGGTAGGAGCGTTACTCTACATGACTGAACAGTGCAGATCAAATGGAGGTCTACGCCATGTGTCAGGAGTCTGGATTCTGGGAGCATAGCGGAATAGATGCCCGTCCCTCACAGGCATGCACACCTGTTGGGTCTCCAGGCTATTTCCAGCCAGCGCTTCTACCAAAACCAAGCCATCCTATCACATTCCCACACACTCCCTTCTCCATTTTTGTTCCTGCAGTTCGTTTAGACAGGAACAATTCTGGGTCAGAGTTTTTGACTGTGGGATGGCAACTCCATCCCTCCACTTGATGCTCTGTCATTCTACTGGAGGTGGACTCTGTGCCTTGAGAGACTCCTGCCTCCCAGGTCTCTGGTATATTCTAAATGGACCTCCCCACCTTCCACCTCCCAAGGTTGCATATTTCCATTTTCTCTGCTGGCCTTCAGGGCTTCTCTCCTGTTCCCACCCTCCCAATACCTGATCATGTTTCCCTTTTCCCTTCCCCTCCCCTCTCCCATCTAGATCCCTCCCTCCCTCTGCCTCCCATGATTGCTTTCTTCTCCCTCACAAGTGGAATTGAAGCACCCTCACTTGGGCCCTTTGGCTTGTTAACCTTCTTGAATTCTGTGGATTGTATTTCTTGATATTTTAACAACTAAAATTGGCTGCTTTGACATCAACTTGAGGCTCATGATGTAACTTTCTTTGTTCTTCACAGATTTGTGGTATGGACATCTTCGTTTGGCTTGCTGATCAACTTTCAGCACCTGATGGCTAATGTTTTCCTATTGCAGTGTCTTTTTGGTACAATTACCATTCCAGCTAATTGTGTTGGATTTTTTTTGGTGAATCACTTGGGCCGCAGAATAAGTCAACTATTTATCATATCCCTATTTGGAATTTCCATTTTGGCCATAACATTTGTGCCTCAAGGTGAGGAAAAGATGCAGGGTGAGCAAAGAAATAATCTCCTTCTCTTTCCTTGGGACTTTTAGGCTCACCTATAAAATCAGAAGAAAACACATTCTAAGGATTTTTTTTTGTGTTGCTAATCTGGGTGTTTAGGGCACACTATTCCATTAAGGTACCCAGAGCTGAACATCAGTCACATTTGGTTATAGAAGATGAATGTTTACGATATTCAATATGCACATGAAAACTGGTGTCAATTATTCCCAAGTTTTGTTATTCTACATAAGACCCTATAATCTGATTGGCCATGTCCAGCTCTATCTTATTACTTCATCTTCAGTAGGAATTTATTTTCTGAATTCTGTGTATCTACTTTATGAGCCTCATGATATAAGGACACAAATACAACTCTCTTTGGAAATCAAGAAAATGGATATCCCTTGTATTGAAGTACATAAAATATGAATCATTAAGCATTAAGACTTTAGAACCAACTACACTGAATTTAAATAGACTTAAGTAATAGCAGTACATAGGTGGTCATAACTCTTGAATATCAGCAATGAAGTAATTTTTTTTTTTTTGCTTCACATGAAGGCTCAGTGCAAAGTTTGGATCTTACATAACACCAAATTGTGTAGAAAATGACTTTATGAAACTTTCCTTGAGTGCTTTTTTAAAAGTCTGACATGTTTCCAAGCAGCAGTTCTTGAGTCTTGAGACATTATTTCAAACCAAACCAATCTCTAGATTGCACACCATTGTAGGGAGTCTGTCTTTTCATAACATAATTCTACAATATTTCAAATCAACTGGCTATGAGTACCTGAATGAATATATAATCCTTAGTCACTTCTCCACAGCATTCCTACATTCTCTATGAGAAACTGCTGAAAGACTGGATAAAAAAGTACGAAAGTGAGCTCCTTCTGAACTCACCCAGTTTTCTACTTCTTAAGCAAATATTAAGAGATTTAAGGCATACGTATCCAGTTGTTTAGAAGCTTTGATTTCCCATAAACTAATATAGGCAGATAGATCACATTCTTCAATTTATTAGCCACTAAGGGAATTCTATCTTTGTAAACTTTCTCTACACTATATTTTACACTTTTACTCATTCCCAGTAAGGATAGTTTCTTTTTGGGATTTGAGAAGTACAAATTCCACAGCTTAGATCTCATGATTCTCCTTGGTCTTCCTCTCTCTAGAAATGCAGATCCTACGAATGGTTTTGGCAACTTTGGGAGGAGCATTTTCTTTTGTCTCTGTTGGCAATACTCTTGTGCATGCAAATGAGCTACTTCCCACTATAATCAGGTACAAGACTCAAGGTTCACTATCAGGCTCAGAACAAACTTTTAATTAATTAATTAAAATTTTTCTGTGCATATGCATGTGAATATATGATAGGTGTTTATGCACATATGTGCTTGCTATCATGTACCCATGGAGGTCAGAAGACAACTTTCAGGAGTTGATTCTCTTCTTCTGGTCTTAGGAACTGAAATCAAGTCATCAAACTTGATGGTAAACACTTTTACCTGCTGAGTCATCTTGCTGACTTCTTAGCTTATTTACATTCATTGACTGCATAGTTAGTTATCTAAAACAATTGATTGTGAAGATAGCAACAAGTATGTCCAAAGTTTCTTCAAAGTTACCTTTTGGTCAGTTCTTGTTAAATCTACATGTACCACTAATTCAACTTCATGTAATATTTGAAACTCAGAAAAGACAAAAGTCATGAGAAATAATCTACTTTACTGTGTGTTGTTTTTAACCTTTCAAAATCAATTCTAAAAAGTTAGCATGAAGAATAATAGGTTTATTATACATTTACACACCTACTCTGTTTTGGTTGCTCTGCTGCTTTTATCCAATTCCCTTCTGCTATTTACCCTCATATCTCTAATTACTGCCTCCTCCTTTCAGGTCATGCCTGTGTGGCATGTGTGTGTATGTGTGAGTGTGTGTGTGTGTGTGTGTATGTGTGTATATCATTAACTTCTTTTTCACTTAAGATCTTTTCTTTCCCCCTCATTGTACCCTCTCTAGTTTCCAAGTGTCTATCAATAACTCCGCCCCATGTACAGATATACATAAAAGCTAAAATCTAGGATTTTCACAGTAGAAAAAAATGTGTAGTATTTGTTTTTCTCACATCTTGTTTTGTAAATGATAAATGAGTGTTTTAATATGTGGTCTTGAGAAAAGATACTATCAAATGAAACAGAAATGGGAAAAACAAGAGTAAAAATTATCAACATTGTTATGTCTAAATACACTGCTTATTTCCATAATTAATGCAAAGGCTAAGTCACAAATTTCAAATGTGCGTCCTCATGGAGTTATTTCTGCATTTTGTTTTGTGCTCAAGGGCAACTGCTTTAGGAGTCATTGGAATTGCAGGTAGTATTGGGGCAGCCCTGTCTCCTCTGTTTATGATCCTCAGAACATACTCTGCCTCCTTGCCCTGGATCATCTATGGGGTTCTTCCCTTCCTTGGTGCCCTTGTTGTCCTTCTCCTACCTGAGACCAAGAATCAGCCTCTGCCTGACTCCATACAAGATGTGGAGAATGAGTAAGTAGAATCCTGCCCCTCATAGGACTTGGGCACTAATGGTCTTGTGATGAGGCAGGTGAGACAGCCTTGACTCCCAAACAGGTGAGACAGCCTTGACTCCCAAACAGCTCTGTGTCAGGTAGGCTGATAACTAGGCAGTTTTGTTTGTTTGTTTGTTTACACATGGAAGTTGTATTTGGTATAGGAACCATTTGCACGTATTTTTATACATTGATTTCAGAAGTGCCTGGAAACTCTCTAAATAACAAAGACCAGCATAGGGATATTTAGAGATAACTAGGACAAGAATATATGTCATTTGTTCTCTCTGACCTCATGTGAAGCACATATCTTTGATGATATTTCACAAGCATGCACAAACACAAATGTCATTTTGTCCCTCATACCTGGTAAATGCTGGTAAGCTGTCTGAAACTCACAGTACTTATGTGCTTGAGTGTACAATGGTCACTGAATAACTTAAAGGAAATTGCATACAGGTCTAAAGGACCTGCCACTAATGACACTGTATCTGAATGACGGAATCTTGTTTTTGCTATTAGACGCAGATTATTTTTGTTACACTAGAAATAAAAGTGTTCATGACAGAGAAGAAGGGAATCATCAACAAAAGGGTCATAGAATGTAAAAAAATGAGCAGAATTTCAAAACTTATGAGGCATTTCTATTGCTTCCCCTCACCCAAACATCCTTGGAGAATACCATAATAGTCAAGGTAGAAAGTTCCCTAGTTTGCTTCTCTGTTGCTGTGATAGAATACTGAGCAGATGCAACTTGAGGAGTGAAGGGTTTATTTTAGTTTACAGGTTAGTCCATCACTGAGAGAAGCTCAGACAGGAGCTTAAATTAGAAACTAATCAAGCAATGCTATTTACTAGTTTGCTTCCTCTGGCTTGTTCAGCTACTTTTCATATACAGCTTAGGCTATCTCCTAAATATGTCACCAGAGTGAGTTGGATCCTTTTATCTCAACTTGCAACCAAAAAATTCTCTAAAAACATGCCACAGACTCATCTGATGAATCAGTTTCTCAACCAACATTCTTGCTTCTCAAGTATGTCAAGTTGACAACCAAGATTAGCTATTGCATGGAAGTTACTAGGAGATTGGTCTTTTACTTGACAAGATGCACTCAAATCATTTTTGGCAGAAACAATAGGTGTTTTCAAAGCAGTTGGGTGAAGGATGAGGATGTAGGGATATCATTTTTCTCTGTGTCCTCTTAGATTTACTGTGTTTCTTGTGTTTGCTATATGTGTTACAGAGGAAGAGTCTCCAGACAAGCAAAGCAGAAAGATACTTTCATCAAAATGACACAGTTTTAAGGAACTCCAAAAACTGGAATCTGATAAAGGAGCAAGATAAGAAAACTATCACTCAGATTTGTGATGGTCCAGGTTCACTCTAGATATAGCAAAATTCTAGATCAAATAACAACATAGCAAAAAGTTTGTATTAAATTTAAAATTTCCATACTCAACTGATATACAAATTATCTCAATAAAAATTAAAGGAAAACGTAACACAGTGAAATAAATCTTCAGAGACATTTTTATGACAATAGACACCAATGAAGTTTCCAGATAGGACTTGGATGAATCTTCTTCCAATTATTGTGACATGATGCTTGGGAAAAATTAAAGATGGACAATTTATTGTGAAATTCTCATTAGTTTTATTCCATGGCTGTTGGGGTAATCTCTTGTGTACTGTGTAAAGATTGTCTTTGTATTATTCAAATGCTGTTTCTGTACCAGCAGAGATTTGAGTACAGCTGGACGTTGGTATTATTATTTTTATGAAGCACCACCTGTCTCAGTATTCTGTAAACATCTTCTCTATTACCTTATGGTTGGTTTAATAAAGAGGTGAATGGTCTATACCAGGGCATGAGATGAAAAGTGAGACATTTGATTTGGCAAGAGATAGGAACTCTGGGAAATAACTGATGATGAAATTTATCAGCTATTAACAGGAAATATGTTAGAAGCCTCAGAATTGTGTAAGAAACATCACGTTAACAGCAAAGGTTTGAAGAAAGATTTTTCTATCACTTGGCAACAAGCCAAGAAAATGATAAGGAAATGTCCTCTTTATTTAACCTAACTCCATTACCTTCAGTAAATAATCCAAAAGGTACCCAAAGAAATAAAATTTTACAAATGGATGTGTTTTATTTTTCAGAGTTTGGAAAAATTAAAGTATGTGCACTATTTCATAGATATATATTCAGGATTTAAATGGGCAACTGCTTTTCTGAAAAGGCTGATTTTGCAATTACACATTTATTATAAGTTATGGCTATTATGGGGATACTTTTAGAAATTAAGACTAAAAATGCTTCAGCATATTTCCCTAGTAAAATGAAAGTTTTTTTTGCATATTACAACATACAGCTTATTATATGCATACCACATAATCCTACAGGATAAGCAATTATACAAAGATCAAATCATACTTTAAAAGAGATGCTTAAGTTAAAAATATCTCTCTGGGTTCCCTGAGGGACAAGCCTGACTGCATAGAGGTTGATGTCAAAAGTATCCCCACTCCAAGAAAAAGACATCAGGATGGGTATGGCCCTCATGCCTCACTGGACAATGACAGGAGGACCAGAGCCATTACAAGATCCCCTTCAATTACTGGAGGTCAGGCCTCTATCCCTGCCTTTGCGAGATTAGAATCACCATGGCTCTTTTATACTTGGAGAAGGGAGGAGATGTCGGGGCAGCCCTGCTTATACGCTGAACCATGGATCTAAAATCAGCAATAGGCCTGACATACATGCATGCTAACACAAAGTCTTGGGTCTCTGTGGAAAAACATTAAAACAGATGGCTATAAGCTATTGTAAACAGGCAGCTTTTCTGGAAATTTACCAGCCCGAGTAGTCATAGACCTTGTAAATAGGTAGCCTTAATGGACAGTACCAACTTAGATAAGTACAAGTGAATCATAGGCAGATAGTTCATAGTGACCTGTCCCTTGAACCCTCACCCAGCCGATATACTGTTCTGAAAGATATCTGTACTCCCCCCGAACACCTACACTCAGGTGTCATCCCCTTCCCCACATCCTGCCTTTTTGTATTTATAACCCCTGTGTGAATAAGTAAAGATTATGACTTGATTTAAAAAAAAAGGAATGCTTAATTAAACAGAAAGTGGTACTAAAGACCCCCCCAGAGAAATATTACATAGTACTTTATTATCTTTAAAAATTTTAAAGCTTATGAACAGAAAACAACAGCTGCTGAGAGACATTAGATTGTAGGAAAATACCCTGCTGAATTAAACCAGTCTGTATGTTTTAACAATGTGTTAAGTTACAAATAGAAGTCAGGAAATGTGTTGCATGGGGGCAGAGGCTATGCCTTTGTTTCAGCAGAAAACAAAAAGCTGAATATTTCTTCAATATTAATAAATATTAGCTTTAACTTGGGGAAAGCTCCTGAAAATCCTGGCTTCATACTTGAAGGAAGAAACCAAGAAGAACAAAAAAACAAGTAACATGAATGTTGATCCCTCTTTATGGGAACAGCTCTGAGATTGGCTGAGACATGTCACTACATAGCCAATAAATATTGTTGGCTACAGAGTCCTCAGTATTTATTGTTGCATGCCATCCTTTCATATGACATGGATGGAGATTTATATTACAATTTGGCTATACAGTCCAAATGGACCTGTAAAGTTTAATGGCTTTCCTGATCAGACAAAGAGCAGAGAGTAATCTTTAGCTGATTTGTGTACACTGCTCACTCCATCCATATATTAATGCAGAAATGTCTATTTCCTCAAAACCTATATCCAGAATGATTTCAAAGTGTTAGCTCAATTGTTCCATCCTCCAAAACTTCCAGTCATTTCTTCAATTAAACCCTGTACTTTCCCATCACACAGAGACTGGAGAGCAAATGATATAGCTGACTCTCCCACAACTTGACCACTTTCCCAATTTTCTTAAGGTCCCTAAAGAATGCTGTTGCCCTTAGACAGTAGGAAGCAACGTTAAGAGAATGATGTCCCTATTTCCAAGAGGTGGCATGGGCAATTGTTGGTCATTAGTGGGTGATGGGTGTTTGTCTTTATTTAAGGAGGGTTAGTCACAAGTTGTTAATGGTCTTTGTCGGGGAGGAAACAAAGTAAAGGAGGCTAGATTCAAGAATATGTTTCTTTCTTTTTGTTCAATCTTTCATTATTTCTCTCCTATCTAGTGTTAAGGAGAACATGGGGAGACGGGATAAAAAGAAAAATGGGGAATATAAAAAAAATGATAGGATAAAAGGGTAGATTATTGAATTTAATTTAGACCAGAAAACAACAGCAAGCCAAATGTTTTTACATTGGTATGGATTTTTGTATATTGCTAGAAAATTAAGGTTATTTTTGTTATAACATACTATATATAAGTTTCAGCTCTTGTTTAAGGCATTGAACCTATACAACTCACTTTAAAATGTAAGGTAAAAGTTCTAGTCCTGGAAAGCTACTGTTAGAAACTATTTAGGATAATTAAGAAATGCAGGTTAGTGTCAATCAAACTTGTCATATTAGGTACTAATGTAGTTAATTTCATAAATAAGCTTTATTTAGCCTTCTGTAGATATTTTCAAAGTTAAGGAAGTTGTTCTGGGTCAAGTGAGACTGGGAGTAATGGTTCTGGAGCAACAGTGAGATTGAGAGATGTCCAAACCTTGAAAATCTCAATTTGAGACTGGCAGTAGTAAGAATTGCTCCCTCCCTGTTCTGGGCCTGAATGACCTGGAGCATGGAGCTCTACAGTCCCCACTTCTATCACCACTGAGGTAGTCATATAGCCTCATGGCCAAAGTACAGGTTTAAACACCTGAATTCTTCTTCATGTAAACAAAGCATTCCCAGAACCTCAGCCCCAGTCAATAATGTATACTCACCACCCAAACCTCTACTTGCTCTCCAAAGTTTATATAGCCCTTGCAATAAAGAAGAACTTTTTCACTGAAAACTGTCTAGAAGAGCTGCTTCACTTTCCCCTGATAAAGAAGAGCTGTAACACTGAAAACTGTCTTGGAGAAGGCCTCCCTACCACTCACCTGGCCAGTCTTAGACCCTGCCAACCTGCCTGTTCCAGTTCAGTTTCATCCTTTATAGCCCAGTGTGCAACAGTGTACAACAAAGGAAGAAGTGGGATATAGAATGGCAGCCAGTGCTCACGTGAATTCAACAGGACCTCTTGTTTAAGCAGGAAAGGGTGAGTGCCCTCTGGCCTTTGGCATCAGTCCAAAGGGCCTTAAGCCTCTACACTCTGAGGACAGGCAGTATATTTTCTCCTGCTTTGATTTTGATTCATACCATCACGTGGATTCATATACATTGACAGGTCATCTGAAGCTACTTCCCAACACAATCATATAACGTAATTAACCTGTTTATTCTAATCTAAATTCTGCTACATGGCCAGTTATGTTTCCTTCAGTACCAGCACCTGGCTGGAGAATCTCCTGCCTCTGACCCTTTCCCAGAATTCTTTTTTTTTTTTTTGGTTTTTTTGAGACAGGGTTTCTCTGCGTAGTTCTGGCTGTTCTGGAACTCACTCTGTAGACCAGGCTGGCCTCGAACTCAGAAGTCCGCCTGTCTCTGCCTCCCAAGTGCTGGGATTAAAGGCGTGCGCCACCACCGCCTGGCATGTTTCCCAGAATTCTTATCTCTGCCTGGAAGATAGACCTATCCTCCCTTGCTTTGTTTCAGGACATTCAGCTCTTTATTAAATCAACCAGAAGGTGATGGAGAAAATGTTTACAAAATGCTGAGAATACAAAGACAACCTTTATACAATACACAAAAGATTATCCCAACTTCTCACTCTTTTAGTTCAATAAAAGGCTCTTCCTTTAACATCAATAAGAACAATTATGAGCAATATAAGGTAAGAATATATTTATAACGTCCTGTCTATATTTGTTTGGCAACCTTGGAAAGAATACTTTACTATCTATCCCATCTTGGGGAGTTCAAAGTTCTATAGCTAAATCATTTTCTATTGTATCTTGCATTTATCAACCTAAAAACATATTTTTAGATCATAAATTATTTCATTAAATCCTAAAAAACTTTTTTTTGATGGTTTGAAGAGATTTATTTTTGGATATCAATGGTCAACGAAAAGTATGAGCATCATTTGACAAAAATTCTTGGAGACAAGAACTCCTAGATTATAAGAATTGCTGAACAGAGGAAATGTTTAAGATGTCTGCTTTATCTTGTGTAAGTATGATTCGAAGCTCTGAGAGTCAAGTGCAATTATGAAAGTGCCATGAAACTAGAAATACTTACATTGCCATCTTGACTGTTACTTTAAGAGTTACAGTTCGCAGATACCCCTTTCCCGTGTTTCTTGCAGCTGGGGGAGAGTAGCACTTACTCTTAAGAAAAGTTGATGGTTTTCTCTTCTGGTACCCCAGCCACTTCTTCCATGTTTGCACAGATGCTGAGATCTAAGGTTTCTGTTCGCCCGCCTCTGTTGCCTGTGTCATTGTGGCTCCACTGAGTGCACAGTAATACATCACAGCATCCCCCAGCTGCAAGTCTGAGATCTCCAGACTGAAGGACTTAGCTACTTTCTGGAAATTCACAGAGAAGAGGTTCTCTGTTGCATTATGTTGCTTGTAAGCTTCTTAGCGAATAACACTCACCCGCCCTCCTTGCGGTTTGTACCAGAACAAGTAGTAATTAGTGTCACTTGTGTCATAGGTATGTAAGGACCCAGAAAGAGGACCCCATCTCAAGTCCCGATCAGCACGCACCCAAGGACACACGAGAGACTGACTTGATGCAATGACAAAAGGCAGTTTACTAACAAGGGCCCTTGGATCGAAACTCATCCCACGCAGGGGAGAGAATTTCGATGAAGACCCCAGGAAGTTTAGAACTTTTATAGGGGGAGGCACAAGGGGGAAGGGAAAAGCAGGAAATTCTGGCACGGTTACATATGATTGGATATTTCAAACACCAGCACTTTGCATAAGCAATCATTTTGACAGGTTGGATGGCCCACTATTTTTGACCATGAAGTCTCAGACCTTCTAGGATAAACACCAGGTGGCCCATTACTCACTTGGGCATGTTTAGACTGGTCAAGATATGTCTTTGGTTGTTTCTACATTTCTGGTCACCTCGTCCCTAGAAGGGCTTGATATTTTTATTATGGCTATTCTCAGCAAGCTCAGCAAGCTGTCCTGCAGTCTTTGCCAAGTTGTTTGTGGTCTCTGCTGAGCTGTTTTAATTTTTACCCTTACAGGTGCAATCCAGGGTTGTGGACTCCGTCTCCTGTACAGACTTTTCCTGCTGAGGTTGAGAGACTGTCTGAGCCATGCTGGCTCCTAGACATGTAGTGATCACAATGGCCCCCAGTGAGCTAAGGACTGCCATGCTCCCTGCTCTCACTGCAGGGTGAAGTCTCTTGCTCTGATCACTGTCTTCCATGTGTGCTGACAGTTCTTTAAAGCAGGAAAGCTTTCACAGGTGGGTGATGAATTATATGTCACTGAAGAGAGATTTTCTGGTCCTTTGTTGTTCTGTTTCTCAGAAAGTAGGCTAAAATACTGCCGAGATTAGAGCTTCTGGGAGCCCCGCCTCCTCTGGGTTTTGTGAGATTGAGTGCAGAGGTCAAGCCCAGGATCTGCTCAGTGCTCGGGCACAGACCGGAAGGAGAATCCTAAACAACTTAAACTTAGTATGAGACTATAACTATCTACTCTTCAACCCCATCTGGGACCTGAGAAGGATTAAATATTACCTGAGTAGATAGAAAGTGCAGAGGAATTAGCTTCTAAAAGTATAGAAATGACAGAGATTTCTGGCTACCTGAACAATTACTCAAGACTCCTCTGCAACACTGGCATATACTTGACAGACTTTTTGTGAAGCAGGAATTACAAAGGACTGGCTACCTTGTCTTGGCAATGTTCATCAGTCAACTTCCTCCATGTCCTGCTTGTCCACAATTTGGATAGCATACTGTCAGCAGTTGAGGCAAGGGTAGTTTTTTTGGCCAGTGCCTAGCTTTGTTACATTTGAAGCAAACTCCATATGGAGGTTCTTCAGTGCCCATCATCTTCTTTGAAGTAGATTAGGGCTGCTGTCACAAGAAGCCTTATGTCACCAAAACATCTTAAAAGATCTGTACATCTGTACATCTCTGAAGAGTTTGAAGATCATCTATTTATCTAACACATATTTGAATTGTTAAATGTTGCTTGTGAAAGACCCCCTGAAGGGTGACCCTCACTCGGGTCACTGAGAGGGCATGGATCCAAAGATACTCCAGAGACCATCTTGCTGCAATCACATGAATCAGGTTTATTATCAGGGCTCTGGGCCGATACATAACTCATGAAGGAGGTAGAGGAATCGACCCTGAGGCCTAAAAGCTTAGGGTTAATATAGGAAAAGGCGGGAGGGGGGGTAAAGTGGATTGTGGTGCCGTCACACACAATTGGTTGTTTCAAATATCTGTAATGTGTGTAAGGAGATCCCGGGCAGAGGTTTGACTAATCTCACGGAAACAGTCTCTGGCTCCTATGGCCTCAGGACCCAGTGTGGATGTTTATCTGAGCCAACAGACCATCTGGCTGAATTTAATTCACAAGTCCTTGGGACCTTTGGTGGGAGTTTTTCCAGAGGAGGCTAAGTCAAGCATTACGGGAACAGTTGGGTGTTTCATTATTGTTCTCGTTCTCAAGGAATTTATCCTTGAACATCTTCTCTTTCTTTTTATTTTCAGATTTTTTTATTGTATGTTTTATTTACATTTCATATGTTGTCCCCTTACGCCATCCCCACCCACCCAGGAACCCCCAATCCCCCCACCCCTCCTCCTTCTTCTCTGCGGATGTAACCCCTACCTAACCCCCCCACTCCCACCTCCCCACCCTCAAATTCGCAACCCCTGGGGCGTCCAGCCTTCATGAGGTCAAGGATCTCTTCTTCCACCTATGCCCAGTAGGGCCCTCCGCTCTTACTTATACAGCTAAAGCTATGGATCCCTCCCTAAGTGCTCCTAGGCTGGTGGTTTAGACCCTGGGCTATGGTTGGTTGGTATTGTTGCTCTCCTCATGGGGCCACAAACCCTTTCAACTCCAATGGTCTTCACTCTAACTCCTCCATTGGGAACCCCATGATCAGTCCAATGGCTAGTTGTGGGCATCTGCCTCTGAATATGACAGACTCTTGCAGACTTCTGAGGAGACATCCATATCAGGCTCTTATCAGCATGCACTTCCTGATTTCCACATCAGTATCTACCTTTGGTGACTGCACATGGGATGGATAATCAGGTGGAATGGCCTTCAGACGCCCCCTCCTTCAGTTTCTATCCCTCACTTTGTCTCCATATTTGCTCCCTTGAGTATTT
>NW_021604730.1:0-72006 GCF_004785775.1 Grammomys surdaster
AACCCTGACCCTGACCCTAACCCTAACCCCTAAACCCGATCCTCACCTGTAATTTTAGCCCTATCCAATGTGACTCTTAAACTGTCACTGTATTCATTCCCCTCCTCGTGTAATACCTTAGTTTTCTAGCCCTTTAGCCCTTAAACTGTAATCCCAACTCTAACCCCTATTGTGAATGTAATCTACCATAATGAAAGGCTTATCTGGACATATTTTATTTAACAGGTGGCAATGAGAGTGTCAAAGTGTAGGTGACCACAGAATCTCCAGGTAATTGAGTGACATTCATTTACAGCATCATCTTTGAAATTTCTGTCTTCAAGAGAGTACCAAAGTCAGGTACCTTGCCTGAAATCAGCAGTTGGTTCACAGAAGATCTAGATCATGCATTCTATGTGTGTAGTTATCCCTTGCACCGTCTTCTGTTTTACTCTTAGAATCAGAACTATCACATAGTTCACATAGAGCTTCAATGGAGTTACCCTGATGGCCTAGAGTCCAGACCTAGACTCACTAAATGCATAATTTGCAGGAGTAACTAATTTCCACAAATTTCACTGATAGCTGTCATTCATTTTGTGTGAGTGTGTGGGGGGAGTAGCAAGGTAAAGCGCGTGCATTTTATATAGAATTGAAGAAAAGCCTGGTAGTTCCCAAGGCTGGAGTTTTTCTCATAATAATGTAACCTGAGTCGCACTTCAAAACACATTTTTAAATTCTTTCTATTGATGTGACAGTAAATTAAATTAAATTAATTAAATTAAATTCTGACATGTCCCTTGTAGTTCTACCTGTTTCTTCAATACACATGTTCTTATATGCTTCATGTTATCACATCATAGCTTGTGAAATATGACCACTGACTATGAGCAGGTAATATTAGAGGAAAATTAGTAATTATAAGAAATATTATGACACATTAAACTGTGGTGACATTCTTAAAAAATTTTTCTGAATTTTAATTATGTATGTGGGAAAGGAAGTGTGTACATGTGGATGCAGGTGCTGGTGGATGGCATTGGAGTCCCCAGAGCTGGAGTTATATGCACTTGTGAACTACTTAGCAAATATGAATGCTAAGAACAGTCTTGGGTCCTCTGGAAGAACAGTAAGAGCTCATAACCAGTTTATCACACTTTTTTTCTAAAAATATGTTTTGAATGTTTGCACAGGACAGAACTAGACATAGCAAAGGTACAGGAAAAAGGGAGGCTTTCTGTCTTGAGTAAGTAAATAATCATAAATGACTGAAAGCATCTTGCACTTGAAAAGAAAGTTAACAAATTATGTGCAAAAATTTATTTAAAAGCTATAGATACATTCTACTCACTGAATTTATATGTCAGAAAAATAAAAGGGACAAGTGTAAATTTCTAAAATTAAGATTATAAAAAATTTTAAGCCAGGCATGGTAGCTCATATGTAGCACTTGTTTAAGAAGCTAAACCTTAGGATTCCTGTGAATAATAGGCTGCAGTGTGAGATCATGCCTTATAGAAGTGAAAAAAGGATAAAAAATATTGTTGAATACACAATACTGATAATATTTAAATGCCTAAGTGTGTTAGTGATGGCATGGTCATAAGTCATAAGAAATAATCAGAAATGTAGTGCTCTTTTCTAAGTTTTGGCCATTAGTACAGTGACTTATTGCTGTGACGAGAAAATATGACCATGCCAATTCTTACACAGGGTTACACAGGAAAACATTTAATTGGGGATGGCTTACAGTTACAGAGGTTTTATCAAGTATTGTCATGGAGGTATGAAGCAGACATGGTGCTGGAGAAGGAGCTGAGAGTTATACAACTTGATCCACAGGCAGCAGAAGCAACTGTGAGCTATGCTGGGAGTAGCTTGAACACGTAAGACCTAAAAACCTGTCCATGGAGACATATTTCCTCCACACATCCTAATAATGAAACTTCCTTTTGGCAAGGAGTCTATGGAGGCTATACCTATTCAAACCACCACATATAAGAAGGGTCATTTTCACATTAATCCATTCCAGTCAGAACACTTTTATTCTTACTGTATTCTTAGTGCAGTACTTTGGGAGAATGAGAAAGAAAACTGAAGATAATCCGCAATAATAGAGAAACTGTCTGGAAACTATGAAGGAGTGCACATGGTGCTATGGGAAGGGACGGTCAGTATAAAAATGGAAAGTTAGAAAGGAAAGGCCTGATACAAACACTAATGGGCATTCCTAATTCTAAGACTAAGTGCATTGGTGAGAAAAGAGAAAACTCTTTACACATAATAGTTTAAACATCCCTGGAAGACTCCTCTGATGTCAGCATAAAAGGGGCTACTGATGTAGTTACAAACCAAGAAATCCCTATATAACAAGAAATCATTCAGTTCTCAGAAGAGATAATGCAGTGGTTTACATGAGAAATGATATTTGAATACAGTTGGGGTATATGCTTGGGAAATATGGGGTAAAGTTGTGCTGAATTGGTATTTTGCTGAAGCCCAGTTTTGAGAATTTAAAACCTCAACCTACTTCCAGTTTTTCTCTCTTCTTTGTGCTTGTGGTTGAGATGTGAGCCTTCATTTTTCTGTTCCTGTTATCATGCCTGCATATTACTGAAATGCCTCCCTACTTCCCCACCATGAAAAATAAACCCAAACAACACTTTCCTTCTATAAATTGTATTTCTCATGGTGTTTTATCACAGACATATAAAAGTAACTAATATATGGTAAAAGTAAACTTATACAAGTCAGAAATGTTCTTGTAAACGTGTCAGGATAAAAACAATCCTGGGAGATAAAGATATGAAAGCATATTCATGAGACTCAGCATGCACCAGCAACTTGGCTTCATCACCTGCCCTTCATCAATGCCTGTAGGAAGAAAGTAAACCCAAATCAAGAAGGCATTTCTGGAGAACACTGGCCCATGTATCATTCAGAATGAGACAAGGATCAGAAAAATGTGCTCACTCACTCACTCACTCACTCACTCACTCACTCACTCACCTTTTTTGATCAAAATCCTACACTAAAATAGCTACTTATGAGGTAGCATAAAACAAGATCTCTTTATATAGTACCTATTTCTCAGCATCCACACACAAAAAAATCTTCCTACTTCTTCTGTTAGCCTCAGTGACCACCTGACAGGAGTAAGTGTCTAGAATGGTGGAGCTAAAAGGACAGTTGCATGCTTCACTGTGTGTTACATTGGGAGCTCAGTTTCCAGAGTCCCTTGCACAGGTCCTCTATGGCTTGAACGCAGGCACTAGAATTGTAAGAATGAATTTTCTAAGTTCTGAGAAATGATAAAAAAAAAAAAACACGTGACATCCATGGAACTACTTACTTCATTTTGATGAATATTCTTTTCCACAAAGGGGAAAATGTAGACATAGCATACATAAAAAAATGAAAACAATACGGTAGCTAAATGAAAGTGATTTTATTTTCTATGTATTTGTTGAATATATTGAATTTTATTTTAGTCAGATAATGCAATCTTTTCTGAAATATCCTTTAGATTTTATAAGATTTATTTTAGTAGTGGTGTGTATGTAAAACTGGTACTCATAGCTATTTTTTTCACCGGATCTGATCATCACTAATAGTTTCTTCTCTCTTTTTGAGGCATTTCCTGGATACTTTTCACAGACTGGAGCTGGCTAGGCATTCTTGGTAGCCCTTCCAGGGTTGCAAACTTTCTCCTTTGGACCTCAATTTTCTCCTCCATTGTCCACCAAATATTTCTCTACTGTGTGCAATGAAATTATACTTTCAGTCCTTCAGAGCTAAGTCCTCAGCTTGTTTCTAAATCCTAATCACTGGTATTTTTTGAGTGTTGTTTCATTGTATCCTTGTCTTTCCTTAATGCCTGGTCTCAGATTTCAAAATCAGTGCCTTTATTCTGGCTCCACTCAGAGCAACTATCTTTCTCCTTGTTGACCAGTATGTCCATCCATTGATTCTGCTCTGTTTCTCTTTCCAACTTTTCGCCTGATACATATGAACGTCATATGTACCCCAAACTACATGCATTATGCTCCAGTCACTTTTATAGAGCTTCTGGGCCTTGGATAGACCAGTACTGCCTTGTTTGCATCACTCTGGCTCTGGACTTCTTTGAAAACCACATGCTATTTCTTAACCGTTTTCATTTTTTTCTCTCATATTGAATGTGGTCATACCTGGCTACACATTATTGATGTTTTGATGGTCTGCCCAGTCATACTTCTCATTCTTGATGAGAATTGTTGATGGCCAAGTCAGTCATCAACACTCTGTTCATTGTTCCCTCCAGGAAGTGATACTTAAAACTCAGTCTAGACAAATATGAATTCCTCATCCTCACCATATTAGATGTTTTCAAATGGTTTGCCCAGCTCAAGTGCTCTCCTTCCTTTGCAGACTGACTGCTATTCACAAGATCATGCTGTTTGATATGACTCACTGTGTAATTGGATTGGCACTAGGACATACTGTCTCTGGATTTGATGAGAGAGACTTGTAAATGAAACTCAGGGTAAACATGAGGTCCTGAAATTAAGTCCTATTAGAGCTACCCCCAAGCCCATTCTTTCTGGGGTAATACAACTTTTCAAGGGAACCATAAACTATTCTAGGAAGGTCCCTTTTTGAGCTAATCTTGGCTTCTTCTATTTATGTACATACTGACATTTCATTCAGGCATCTTTACTTGAGCCAGGGACCTTCTAGCCACTTCTCAGCAAGGGTCTGAAATCTGACTCTGCTCTCTGCCTCTTTATGAAGCTCACATTCATAACATTCAAACCATGTCTGATCTGTTTTATCTCCAAAATAATCCACCCTTCTCCACATCCTCTACTTCTGACTGACTCTGGCCTATGAGCTCATTGCTGGATTCATCAAGCCTTTCCTTGCTTCAGAGGTAATTCTAACCATGTCACTTCTTTGTATAAAACTTGAGGCAGCTTGACAATTGAAAACCATATTTATTCTGGCTCCAAAGGACCATCTTGTGTCTTTCTATATACCTTCTAGTCTTGGTATCTAACTTTACCCAAACCTCCTATAAATTACATAGCTACTATGGATTTTCTAATACTTTACTCATTTGACCCTGGGAAAACTAATATTTCTTTAATGTTCTCTCAGACTATTATCCAATCTCAAAGAATAGAGACACCTCACTCCATTTTCTAGAAGGGGAGATAACTATAGTGCTTGAAGTTTATTTATGTTCTAATAGAAACAGAGCACAAGCTACACTTGATTCTTTATAGGTGGCAGATCAGTAAGTGGATGTTGGATACAGTGGATCACATACCTATCTAACATTCACCACTTTAGAAAAATGCATAAAGACAAGAGCCAACCCTTAAGAGCTTTCTCTGTCACTGTTTACCATGGTTCTGCCCGAACTTAGAAAAACACAAGATTGGGTTTGCCTGGTAGGTCAATTAAACAGAATATACCACAACCTTTGTTTCAACCAGTGCTACCTA
The DNA here is from genome assembly GCF_004785775.1 of Grammomys surdaster. Classification (NCBI taxonomy): domain Eukaryota; kingdom Metazoa; phylum Chordata; class Mammalia; order Rodentia; family Muridae; genus Grammomys; species Grammomys surdaster. The sequence goes on from NW_021604730.1 coordinate 5,469, forward strand.
AAAAAATGAGACGCTCATGAAATTTTTGTTAGACTGTGAAGTGAATCTATTTATATGGATGTATAACTGATAAAGAATTTCCATGTAGATTAATTATTTTTTCACTGTGACCCCCAAAACAGTTATGCTTTATAAATGTTAGCTTGTAGGTTGGGGAATACTCATGTCAGATAGCTTGAACAATGTCACACCACTAGAGCATTACAGACCTTTGATAGAAAATGGCCTTTTAAATTCAGGATTCAGTTTTTTATCTGCTATGCCATGTGACTTCTTTAGCATTAAAAAAAGCACAAATAAAATAAAAAGCAAACAAACATAAAACAATGTCATAGACTATTGGGGGTATGGGAATGAGAGCTGTATATAAGGGTCTAAAGCATCTGATTCCTCATGTATATGAACATTCTTTGCTGGCCTACAAAGTCTTAATACCTGATACAGAAGGTATTGCTTCACCTCCAGAAATACCCAAGCTATTTCTGCCAGCACCTGGGTACTCCAAGATCCGAGTAGATTTGAATCTGTTTGCCTGAGAACTGTTGGGGCAGGAAGGGGTGCATATTTACATTCATTTTATTCAAATCATTGGATTTAAAGTTTTGGAGGTTGTTTGAAGCATCTTATCAAAAGAAAACACATTTTAAGCAAGAAGTTTAAAAAGCTTTTAGGACCCAAAGGCCATTTAATACCAGAAATCCTATTTGGGTAGTTCAGCAAATATTTCTCAAAATCCACATCCAACAGACAGATTATTATCAAATACACAGATTTGGTTTTAAAGCTAAAATGCCTCTGGTAAGACAGAATTTCTCATGAAGTTTGGTTATTTTATAGTAATCCATTTTTTAAAAAGTGGAAATATTTGTACTGACAACTTAAATAACTCAGTTGGCTACTAAATAGAAAAAAAAAGTGCTCATGGAGGAGAGTGAAAAGATATGACATCAGCAAATATTGGATGCAAAGAATGTTTAAACATATCCCAGAATCAAAAACAGAAAAAAGTTATAATCTACTCAATATAGGCCCTATTGGCCCAAACCATCCCAAGGAGTATACCCCTCTATGTGAGGGTTACTAACCCACCTGCTACAGATAACGGCTATGTCACTAATTAACAATGATCACAGAAAATGTGTCATATCAGTTTTTGTTAACATATGCTATATAGTAGTGGCAGAAGTCTTACAACAGCCACCATTGGAAGTTGTCTGACAAATGTCCATCCATTGTTCTAAGAAACTATACCTAAGAAGCACTAGGCATTCACTTTTCACTGAGCTCTGTATAGTAGAATCTCTACTCCAGGGGAAGAGGCTGGATAGAGAGACAATTCCAGCCCAGTGCCCTACCATAGCCTCCTATTCCTGTGCTTCTTTACGGGTCAACTTGTAGATCTCAGTTGGTCCATCTACATGGGTGATTGTGGTAGTGAGCTGCAGTTCTTCCCCGCTGTGGACACCTAGGTCACCTGAAACAAGATGTTTAGTGTTATATTTGTTCAATGATGAAGGAGAAGCATCTCACATTCTATCCTGATAGGCTTTCTCAACATTTTTGCTTAGAATTTATTATAAATATATATTTTTAAAAAATCACTTTTGGTACACAGGCAGGTCATTAATGATATATGAGTTAAGTAACTGATAATATCATTCACAGTATTATTAACATTTAATGAAAGCTTACCTTGTACTTAATACTATTATAAATACTTATTATCCAATCCTATTTAATCTATATAAGAGCAGGCAAAAGTTCAACAACTATGATCACACAAGCTAGGTAGAAAAAGAGCCTCAAAAAATAAAAGCAAGAGAACCAACCCCCACCTCCATGGAGAAACAGGTACATAATAGGCAGCAGTGTGTGGCCTTGCAAGCTGCATCTGAGGTGAAAGGAGTGGGCTAAGTCAATAAAAGATACATAGAACAGATGTGCAGGGATGAATAGGCACATAGAAGCTACTGATGATAACATATACAATGACTATGTCTCTTACAAACAAGACCTGCCTACCCTAACTGTGTACTAGGGCAAGCTCCTGTATCTAATTTACCAGTTAGGAGCTTTCTTCAGAAACAAAGTATCAAAAATGTATACCAAATTTTCTCCTGCACCTCAGGACTCACTGTATATCAAGGTCTAGAATTCATCATCAGAACACAAAGTAGATTCCCTAAAATGGAATAATATGGCCTTTCCTTAATTAGCAGAAAAATAATGATAAACAAAATATGAGTTTGCTAGTAAATATTAAATTATATATGAATAAGCTAGCAAATTAGTGGGGTGAGAGTAGAAAACACCCAAAATCAATGCTCAGTTTAACTGTGAGTGGTACATACATACACACATTTGTAGATAGGAGTGTAGGAAAATAGAACATGAAATGTGTACATGTGCATGGGAGTGTGTATGTGTGTGTGTCTGTGTGTATGTGATTTTCATGTTACACAACTACAATATTTTCAAGAACTAGAACTTATTTTTAGTTTAAAGCATATAGTTAAACTCCAGGTTAGGGTTAGAGAGTGAACTGATAGTCCCTTAGACACTTTCCTGAACATTAAGGAAACTATGAAAGTCCCTTGGATACTATCCTGAGAAGAGAGTGACCTGACAGAACTTTCTGAGAAGGCTTGAAAGTCTCAGAATCCCACAGGTCATCCCACTCAGTCATAACAGAGTGTTTGGCTGATGTGTTCATGGATACCACATGGTATTTGTTTTTTTTTATTGATCCATTTTTCTGTATGGTATACCACGATATATCACATTACTAAATACCAGCTCTCAAGACTTTGGAAAAGAATATTCTAAATAAAGAAGCATTAGGTCAGCCTCCAGCACTTTCATTAAATTTACTTCTGGACAGGAGAAGAAATGCATAACAAAGCTGGTGAGAGGTTGTAAAAGCTACCTTAAGCTAAGGACAGTCAAAGACTTCTGTTGTTTTCCTTAAAATTCTTTAAAAATTAGCTTAAAAAGTAACGTGTTTCATTGTGGCATATAAAATTTACATGTCTTCATGCCTTTCTCCTTACTATCCCATGTTTTTCTTGATAGTTTGTCAGCTTCTTCACCTTGAGTCATCTTTTGCTTTTATATCACATATATGTCATCATCCCTTCTTTTCTTCAAACGTCTTTCATGGTTCCTCTTCTATTATCATCACACACACACACACACACACACACACACACACACACACACTTGCATGCTCATAAATGAACTAGAGTTATATCTAACTTATGAGTCAGTTGATCAGGGAAAACAAAAGCCTCACACTTCTAGACAAAGAAAGTTGAGCTATGGATTTGTATGTTTAGGATAAGCCATCATATCAAAGTCAGTTCACCAAAATTTCAAAGATAATCCTGGCCAAAGCAGGAGTAGTATTTACTTGATGGATTCCTTTCTTCTTGAAAATGTGTATGATGTTGCAGGTTACATAAAGAAACAACCAAAATATTTTGACTTAAAAAAAAAAAAAGAAAAAAAAGCCTAAAACAAACAAAAAACAAAAATAGGCATTTAAGTTCTAACCGTTCTCTCTCCCCTTCTACCTTCTCTTTCTTCTTTCTTTTCTTTTTTGGAGATAGAATTTAACTATTTAGCCAAGACTGGGCTCAAACTCAAGATCCCACCACTGTACTTCTGGACTGCAGAGATTACAGGTATGCACTATCATTTTTGGCTCTGATACAAGTTTACCTGCTTTACAAACACAGATACAGAAATGCTCAAACCGTTCTACTAACAGAGATAATACTCCTATTTTTATTCTGCTGATGAAGAAGCTGTGGTTAAGTATCATTCCCAAGGCCAAAGCTTACTCACAGTAATATTAGATGCAGATATACACCATAGCAATACAGACCAAGCTCTATGCTCTTGACTTTTAGGTCAGAGCATTTTTTTTCTTCAATTTTATAGTTTCTAGAAGCCAACAAGACCATCAGTCAAGTATGAAGTTCAATGCAGTGTACTATAGCTATAAATATACACATCTAATAATGTGGAAAGATTTTTAGAATATTAATTTTCTTTTAATATATGATATGCTTTTAGCATACAAATCAGAGCACTTACAAGAGAGCTGTTGTCTATGTATATTTGCTGTGTGTATTCTTAGAGGCTTAGCATGCTCTGTATTTCCTTGTAAGATGGGAGGATACTGTAGCATTATTAATTTACCTGATGTGCTAGCTAAAGACTCAGAGAGCTAAAATTTGTAAAGCAAAATCTATGATTCTTGCATCTTGCAAGATAACTTTTCCCCTTTAGGGGATAAGATTTGGAAAACACCAGTAATAGAAGGGGAGTGAAGATTCATTTATTTGGCTCTAAACCCCATGAACCCCTACTTCTGCAAATGTCTTGTCCATTTGTTAGTCTAATCCCTCTGTTGGTTCAAGGTCATGGAATCTGGGTACTCAAAGGTTCTTCCCATCCAACACACACATACACACACACACACAAAACTCTCTGAAAACATTATTGGGGGCGTATGAGGAATTAAGGGACCTCCACATATAACAACCTTCTCTCTTTAGCTATTAACACATAAGTTCATCTTTGATCAAGATTGTCCAACATTAAGATTTTCTTTTTTTAAACACTCCCCAGCTGATCTCCATGGACAATGGCAGAGGATGCATATCTCTGGTGTATCATCACTGGGGTGTGGTACTGAACAGTTCTAATGGCCTAAAATGCCTTCCACCAGGATGCAGCCTGCTAAGACTGGCAACATTTATCATATCTGTGATTGTAGCCATTTTGGTAAAAAGAAGAGAAACTTCTGTGGATATTCTGAGTACTTTATAGATCCTTTGTGAGAACAAAGTTCTTCTAATATTAAAAGAGACCTCATAATTACAACCTTATAATCATCAAGGCCAAATAACACACTATTGCTCAGAGAGATCCTTTACTGTGAGCTCATATTTGTTTCCCAAGGTAAAATATAGTCTGTGCTGGAACCAGGATCTTTAGCTATCTGTGACTGTTTTCAAAGCTTGTGTTTTCTTCACATAGTCTTCTTCTTCTTCTTTTTATCTATCTATCTATCTATCTATCTATCTATCTATCTATCTATCATCTATCTATCTGGATTTTCAAGACAGGGTTTCTCTGTGTAGTGTTGACTGTCCTGGAACATGTTCTGTAGACCAGGCCTTGATGTAAGAGATGGTCTGCCTATGCCTCCTGAGTGCTGAGAATAAAGGTATGCATCACCACATTTGGTTTTCTCCACAAAGTCTTAAATGACTCTATTATATACTGTGTATTTTTCTTGGAAAATAATTTTTTATAAGAAAATTTCTGTTCAGAGAAGAATAAGAAAAACAATACTAGATTTGTAAATCAAAATTGATTTAATATAAAGTATTACTATTAGCTTTAAATTATTTTAGAAATTGGGTGTTATGATGATGATTATGTTTAAAAATACAATAATGAATAGTAGGTTTTTTCAAAAAATTTTTGAAATAAATCAAATATACAGCATGATGTCTTCCATGTAGAAATACTCTTTATTCACCAATATTTGCCTATTCTGGCTCCTAGGCTTAGCATCCCGGCACTGGCATTCTTTCCTGGAGTTTAGGGACAAATCCTCTACTGGAAAGCAGGTGTACATCAGGTTAAAGATCCCTCCTGGGTGAAGAAAACTTTGGTGGAATATGGTTCATAAAGCCTAGATCTATTTGTTAAGCCAGCTTAACAATGAAAACACTCCAGAAAAAGGAAAAGAAACAGAAAGGCTGTGGAGACTAAATGCTACTCAGACATTCAGGGAATTTAAAAGTACAGTGCATCTTTATGACTTTCTTTGCATTTTTTCTGGAATATTTCAAATTAGGCCTTTCCAAGAAGCTTTGGGATCTTGCATAAAGTTCAAGATTGTACAGGGCCTACTATGTGGTGTGCTGTAAGATGAGATGAGAGGTTCCAAGGAAAAGAAAAAGATAAAAGAGGGAAGGTGATTAGAAGAAAATGTGGTGCATCTACACAATGGATTACTATTCAGCTATTAAAAGCAAAGAAATCATGAAATTTGAAAGTAAATGGATGTAACTTGAGAATATCATCCTTAGTGAGGTAACACAGACCCAGAAAGACACATGTCATATGTACTCTTTTATAACTGGACATTAGACATAAAGTACAGAAAAACCATGCTACAATCCACAGATCCAAAGAAACTGGGTAATAAGGAGGGACCAAGGGAAGATGTGTGAATTTCACTCAGAAGGGAAAACAAAATAGTCATCAGAGGTGGATGTAGAGAGGGAACTTGGTGGGAGGGGGCTAAGGAAGGGTATGGGGATGGCAATCAGGTGTTTAGGGAGTGGGAGAGAGCTGGAAGTGAGAATGAAAATTTGTGGGGATGGGGGAGGCTATAGGGGTGACCCTAACTGAGATTCCTACCAGTGGGGGATATAGAGATTGAAGTGGCCATCTTCTGTAGCCAGGCAGGACTTCCAGTAGAAGGAGGGGGACATCAACCTACTTACAAAATCTTTAATGCAAAATTTCTCTTGCCTACAAGCTTCACAGGGATAAAGATGGAACAAAGAGTGATGGAATGGTCAACCAATGGCTGGTCCATATTGAAACCCATCCCATGAGAGAGACCCAACCCCTGATACTATTAATGATACTCTGCTATGCTTACAGACAGGAACCTAGCATAGATGTCTCCTGAGAGGCTTCATCTAGCAGTGGACAGAAGCAGATGCAGAGACCCAGAGCCAAACATCCAATGGAACTAGGGGAATCTGGTGGAAGAGTGGGGGATAGAATTATGTGAACCAGAGAGGGTGGGTTCCCCTTCTCCTTAGAGAAGGGGGGACTAATGGGGGGATAGATTTGTAAAAGCAAGAATGAGAGGAGAGGAGGGAGGTGACTTGTGATTAGGATGTAATGTAAATAAAAATAAATTATGAAAAAGAAGAAAATCCAATGTAAAAAGATCCTTTTACAACTGAGTGAGGTCATGATGCCACACAGAATAATAGAGGGTACAAATTGCTAGGGCTTAAGAGCTACTGTGAAGTCACAACATGCAGAAAACTGTTGAACTGTATGGATTATATGCTTATGATTAGCATAAAGTTCCCCAAAAGATTGCTTGTAAGAACTTAAGATTATTTCTAATAAGCTGTTTGAGAAAGTATGCTAGTTTTCTACAAGGAAATACTAAGATATTTAGCATCTCTAAAATCTGGACACAACATGACAGTGGCACATAACAGTTAAAGTGACAACTAAAAGGGCATGCATGTTCCAAACATATTTAGAAAGCAATATGGGATACATTCTACTATTGTAGACTGGGGTTTGAGCTTTCTATGCCATTACAGATCAATCAATCTATCTTACACAAAAAATGTGATGAGGACAACACCATAATATTTCTCAATTGTGAGATTTTTAAGTCACTGTACAAAGTAAGAAGTCCTGATGACAGTGGCCTTGCTCCACACCTAGTAATGGCTCTGGAGCTTCACATACCCAGTAGTGCTCTGACAAACATTACCCCTGAGTTGTCACAGTGACAGTGCTAGTATAAGAACAAGCCACAAAATCTGACAAGTTCTTAAGTTGAAGAGCTTGTTTAAAATAGATAAACGGAGTGCAGAGGATTAGCAGATTTGCCAACAAAATCCAGAAGAGTTCATGTGGTCAGTGCTCAATAACTACAACTTCTTAGTTGTTGGAAGCTATCATAGGACAAGCTAATAACTAGCAGATAATCTTCCTGAGATGAGTCTGCTTGGATTTATAATTCAAAACAGATTTGGTCTAATAGGCAAGGCCCATGAGAAAATCATTTTAGGAAAGGTTCCTGCTGTCAATATGTGTTTGCTATTATTACTAAACATATCATAGTTATTGGCCCCCACTTTTGAGCAGATCTCTGCAGAACTATGAAAGATGTACTGTCTTGTAGTGATATTATATAGACAAATAGATGACTTCTTAATTCTAAATGATAATTCTATAAGAATTCCTAAAATTATATCAGTATTTATTAAGTTCTTTTATAGTGGGACTGCTATTAGGTCCTTTCTTATAGTCAAAACTTCAATGAGAACTCTACCAGTCTCGAAGTATCACTAGGTAATTGTCGCTGCTACTCAGAACACATTCCAAGGGGTTGTAAACCATTAACCAAAGGTCATAAAAAGGGAACTTATGAGGTATTATAGGTGCTAAGACAGAAGATAAAATATTGACTAGATTTATCTATACAAAATGTCACTAATAACTTAGTTATGTTTTTTAACTCTCCATGAACCTGTGGAGCTGTGACAGGTTCTTTAGCCAGATAATTATTCCTAATGGACATGTATGTAAACATTCTCTGGTGTAAACCTTATATTCAATTTATGATTTATTTATGTGTAAACTTCTGATGAAATTTTTACATGATTATGTATTCTGAAAGATGTATAAGATGAGAACACAGAGAGGAGGACACTCACTCACTCATTCTCTCTCCTTATCTTCCTTATTTCCCCTTATCCCTATCCACTTCTTAAAAGAGAATTTTCATAGGATACTTTTTAGAATTTAATGATAAAGGCCAAAACTACTTTTCAATGTGTCCCCTTTTCTTGCCAGGACTTCAACTAGCAGGCTGAAAGTTAGAGCCCTGAAATACCTATAGAGATAGAACAAAGGCTACACTGCTTAATCTCTTGCTGTTTTTGGATGAGGTGCTAAGTGCAAGAGACTGCAGTTTCTAGTCTCAGAGGAATACAGAAGGCAGGTCAGCTGCAGTGGCAAAGTAATTCAGACTTAGATAAGTAAACTTTTTATTATTAAACAGCAACCCTAAATGTCCACTAAGACAAAGTCTTAGCCTCCCCCAAAGCTCTTCCCCTTCTGAGGCCTCAAGGGGAATAGAGAACAAAAAGAAGACTATGCTGAGGCTGCTCCCCTGCCCACAGCCCCACGTCCCCTCTCCCCCCTCAGCATATTTTTTACAACATCTAGGAAACATAGCAATTGTTTTATTTGCTATTTCCTTGAAAGACCAAAAAAACCAAAACCAAAACCAAAAACAAAACAAAACAAAAACAAAAACCTAAAACAATAAGACACCTCAAAATCAAGTCAAGCCCAAGACTATGTGGTTTCTGTTAAAGTCCAGCAGGATGACCATGAAAGAAAATAAATGTTCTTTTTTATAATCTATAGTCTCATTATCATGGCACTATGAAGATTGGCTGCTTAAATAGCTGCAGGTTCCACTATGTTAAATATTATAACGCATGAACTAACTAGCAGTGAAACAGAAACTAATGGATGCCTAGGTCTCAAACCCTATAGAAAGGTGGGCAGTGGATAAACTGACTCACCTAAGACTCGTGGCCAGAGATAGATTAAAAAAGAATGACAAGAGCTCTTCATTTCAAAGAAGTTGAAATATAAGACGACTTGCAGTTCATTGATGTTTATCAACCTGGCTTAAACTTACCTAACTACTAAAACCTACCATCAGCACAAGGAAATAATGTTTTATATGAGGAAGCAATATATAGTTTGTGTCACAAAGGGGTGTTTCAGCAGGCTCTGATGAAGACAAAATCCACTCATTCACTATACACTGAGTACTTAAAAGAGAGGCCAAGTTTTAATGAAAGGAGATTTCAGAGTGTTCATCTCTGTACCAAGTTAGAACACACTAGTACTAATTTCAGAAAACATGTCTTATCTTACACTTACAATGAGGATGCAGTTAGGGGAAAGCAGGTGTAAAAAAGATAAAAAAGTTTAAGGATGAAGGTAAACCAAAAGAATAGCTATGAAGAGTTGTTCATTGGCCGTCTGTTACATTTGAACAGCATTGGGCAGGGATAATCATTTCCCTTTATGATGGCTTGTGCAGAGACTTAATCTCTTTTCTTTTCTAGTTCTCAGTTTCCTTTCCTCTGACATGACAAGACTGCCTAACTGCAATTAGTTTTTGGATCAATGTCTTGTATTTCTGTGATTATAAGGTAGGAAAAGGTGGCATTCTCAGCACTAGGAGGCAGGATTTTCTGAAAACAGAAGAGTAGTTTGGAAAAAAATATTCTTGAAGCATACATGAGTCCTAAGTAGATTGCAGCACATACACACGCACGTGCAGACAAAGACACGTACGCATAGCAAAAACTCATAAAGAGAACCAAGAAGAAAAGAGCAAATCACAGGTACCTTTACCCAGTACCTCAGTATTTAACTGCTATAATTGGAAGAATAAATGTGGCAGACTTTCACAGAGTAATTTTTGCTCAAGTAAAAGTGAGAAAAACAAGTTTTATTCTTTACTCCTATATTTTATAACTGGAACATATTTTATAATAGTGAAATATTTTCAATATATTTTAGAGATTAAAAAATGAATATTCAAGAGCTATCTAGCTTGTGCTGATTTTTTGTTTTATGGCTCCTGAATCCTTCAGTTACACCGGTAATATTGGAAAGACATCTGGAAGAAACTTTAACTGATGAATGCAGGGTTTTAATCTGATTAAATCTTGCAGACAAGTCTACTCTATACTGAATGATTTTGCAATGAAAAGACAGAGACTCACCATTAGACTGGTCTTCCCCATAGTTCTTATGGGATGGTGCATACAAGAACATCAAAGCAAAGACATACAGGTTCCACATCCCATAGATTCCAGTGAAGAAAGCACTGCTCACTTGAACTGTGACACCACCCCATTTCCAATGGCCTTCTGTCACCTATAGATAAAAAGAAGGTATTAAAGTGAAACAGAAAAGCATAATACCAATATAGAAATCAATCAACATGAAAGCCGAGTCTCTTCTTCAAACGGAAAAGTTAAGGGCCCTAAAAGACTCCACATTTTAATGTGAATAAAATCCATGTAAATTAAGGTCTCCTGAGGATTTACTAGATGCAAAGATGACCATGGTTCTTATTTTGGCTATACATTAGAATAACTGAGAGTATCTCTTTCTAGAAACTGAAGTCTAAATACTCTTTAGTTAAAGAATTTCATTTGGCTCCATCAGCTACAATTTCTTCTTTGCCTTCTTCATATCTAAATGAAAGCTCCCTGAGGCAAAACCATCTATCATTTGCTTGCTGCAGCTGCAACATCTTTGGTGCTTGATGTTCTATGTGCATTCAGTGAACAAATAATGCACCTTTACTCAATAAAGAAAGAGTGAAGTCTCTGGAATTCAGTTTTGTTAAAAACTTGCAGGGTTATAGATTGGAATTGAATATATATATATAATTTCTAGAAATTGTGTGGGAGATAGTAAAATATATTTATTTATGAAATATCATTCTAGGTAAGCTACTCATAAAAGTAATTAGGAAACTCTCATATACTTTCCATTTTTGCAAGAGATATTCAGAAACTGCTTCTGTTTGAGAAAATGATTTAGTAATTGTTTTCAGAGTATTCTGAAGATATACAATTAATACTAAGAATTACTACAGAGCTGTTGAGTTGAGTGACTAATAATTTGTACAAGCAATAGGATCACTGAAAAGATTTTGAACACTTCTGCTTGCTATAGGAAATTTTAAATGTGGATGAAAGGAAGTCCTGGGTACTTGCTTCTCTGACAGCTAAATGAGTCTTGGCTATACTTCTTCCAATATGGCAGAATGGATCTAAATGTTAGTGACTTCAACAAAACAGTTGTGGTTTGCTCCTGTTTATGCAATAGTGGATCTGTGTTTCTTCAGGCCTTCCTAAGGGTTCCTAAGCCTAGTAAGGTATTAACTATATATTTTTGTTCTGAAACACCTGGAGTGTCAGGAAACCATGAAATCCAATTATAGACTTACCATTGTCAATCTATCCCTTGTGGTATATAATTTTTCATGTTTGTGACTCATAAAACAAACTACTACCATAAATTCATTTTGGAGTTTACTTCAGTTCAGAAAATTTATTTTGGAAAATATATTTTATGAAATGTCCAGGTTGTGGTTCTGACAAATACAGAGTTTGTAACCATTACTTTTTTTAGGTCATGTGTCAGCATTGAAGCTATTTATGACTTCTTAGTAATGTCTCCAAATGCCACTCTAACAGTAAAATACAGATTGTGCCCACTTTATAAAAATTGTGCCATGTGGAATATAGGCTGATGTTCAATGAGTATGATGGTAGGGGAAAAGAAGCTTTAAGAGAGTTGCAGAAGTTTATGCTTCTGGTCTAGTCCAATTAACAGGGGAGGCTGGGCTCATTAAGATATAAGCAAAACAGAACAAAGCAGCTTTTCCACTCTGTTGGGACAATGGGCCTTCAACAAAGGAAGTGGCATGTAAGAGGTTACATTTTTCAGCAAAAGCTGAGAAAATTCATAATTTATATTTTAATTTAATTGAAATTTAATTTATACAATCTGTTTTCAATTTCTCTGAAGATTTGCATGAGAATTTTTAATTTTTGAGATTATAACATGCTTATATTATTTTCCCCTCCCTTTTACCTTCTTCCAAACTCTCTTATGTATTGTCTCATACCCACCTTCTTTCAAATTCACAGCCTCTTTTTCATTTAAATGTGTGTGTGTAACTAAATGTATAAATACACCAATATGGTATTATAATCAATGTTATTTATATGTATGTGTTTGCTGAGCTAACTATTTGGTATCAGGTAACCAACCAGTCAGCTCTTCCCTGGGGAAGACTATTCTGGTTCCAGCATTCCTTAGTTGTCTGTGGTTCTTTGTTTAAGGTTGAAGCTTCTTGAACTTTCCTCATTCCATAGAACTGATATATTTGATGGGTGACTTCTTCCTAGGATTGGTATCAATGGCTCATCTAAGTAAATATCTGTATGTTTGGTATAGTATTCAACTGATATCTGTTATTACAGAGGTATTATAAGAATATCTGTGGAAACAAGGAGATAGAAAAATAGGATGCCTGGTATTTAACAGTGTTCAATATCTGATAATACAGAGATATTATAAGAATGCCTGTGGGAACATAAGGAAATAGAAAGGAGAGCTAGAATTGGACACAGGAATTCAGCAGGGTGAATGATTCACTATTGATTGAAGAGAAGTTTTAATGGATGTAGATACCTCTCATAGTGCAGGAGACTAATGAGTTAGGCAACAGAAATAAGGTAGAGGATGGCCATGTTATAGACTCTGAGAATTAGCTGAGATAGACCTTGAGTCTTAATAACTTGTTTAGAGAATAAAAACAGGCTATGAGTGGTGAGACTACTGTATTCCAAGATAATATATGAGCTCTAAAGGTCAGGTTTGTTAGCTTTGTGTGGGGGAGATGAACATTCTTAACTTGTACTCAGACATGAGATAAACAAGGTCTTTCAGTGGGTGTACAAAGACTACCATCAACTGGTGATAATAACCCAGGCTTTGAAAGAAGGAGAGTTTCAGAGTAAAACAAATTTTTTTCTGAAGAAGAGGCTAACTCCAGGTAAGGAGAGGACATGAGAGGGTAATTAGCTCACCACCATTAGCTGGTGAGGGTGAAGGTTGTAAGAAATAACACTATGCAAGGAGTTGGGGGAACCACCAGATTTATTTCTAGAAGATACAGATTCTGAGTCAGCAGTTGTAAGGGATCTTATCAAAGACAGTACTACTAGATGATTAATAAGGAAAGAGTGGTGATGGAGCCCTATAGCCTCATATACTTAAATGCTTGGTACCTAGTTGGTGGAATTGTTTACAAAGAATTAGGAGGTGTAGCTTTGTTGGGAGGAGTGCCATAGGGCATTGGAGGTTTCAAAAGCTCACAGTATGCCCAGTTATCTCTCTCTCTGCCTCATGCTTATGAATCAGGATGTAAGGTCTCAGCTACTGTTCCAGTGTTATGCCTTCCTGCTTGTTGCCATGGTCCCTGCCATATTGACCATGGACTCATCCTCTGAAACTATCAATCCTCCAATAAATTGTTTAATTTAAAAATTGCCTTGCCTAAAATCAGCCATAGGCCTAAAATCAGCAATAGGCCTGTCATACATGTATACTAACACCAAGTCTTGGGTCTCTGTGGAAAAACATTGAAACAGATGTCTATAAGCTAATGTAAACAGGCAGCTTTTGTGGTAATTTACAAGCCTGAGTAGTCATAGACCTTGTAAATAGGTAGCCTTGGTAGACAATACCAACTTAGATAAGGACAAGCGAGTCATAGGCAGAGTCATAGTGACTTGTCCCCTGAACCTTCACCCAGCCGATACCCGGTTCTGAAGATATCTGTATTCCCCCTGAATACCCACACTCCAGTGTCATTCCCTTTCCCACATCCTGCCTTTCTGTGTTTATAACCCCTGTGTGAATGAATTACAATTTGAGGAAAAATAAATTATAAAAAAAATAATAAAATAAAAAAAATAAAAATAAAAATTGCCTTGGTCATAGTATCTTAACACAGCAGTAGAAAGACAACCAAGACAGGAGACAATTACCATGGAAAGTCACTTCAGTGGCCATCGTTTAATCAGTACACATACACAAGTCTATGTGTTTAAATCTGGGGCATGGGGTGGAGCAACAAAACCATATATGCCCTGCATATGCTAAACATAGTAATATACAATTTATAATAAATCATATATGGGTATATATTATATAGAGAGCATTTCTTTCATGGCCTTCTTCATATATATATATATATATATATATATATATAATATATATATAATTTTATAAATTATACATGACGATAAAGAATATATAAGAGCTGAACCTGTTTAAGAAAATAACAAATTTGTGCCTCTTAGTTAAATATCTATAGATTTATATCTGTAAATGCTTATTTACTGGTGGGCAGAGAGGTAAGCTACATAAATAAATAAATCATGCAGATATTGTAATCCCAGAGTTAACAAACTGGCTTGTATTTCCCCTTCAGCTTTCTCAATTACTTGTGCTTTAGACATGCTGAACTCTGAGCACATTCTCACTAACGTAACCCAAAATGAGCAACCTCAACAAACCTCAGGCCTTGTAGATCCAAATTCTTACAATAGTAAATTATAGGAGTAACTATTTCTTATTTTAACTTTCAAAGAGAAAACACAAATATTTACAATACCAACCATGTTACCCTTTACACATTCTTCCTTTTTCCTGATTTTACATTTCAACAACTCTCTTCTGTATAGGGGCTCATTTATACCTTGCAGCCAAGTGAGGTCAAATCGCTTTATACCCAGTAGTTTTGACAACCAGCAACCCAATAACAACATTTCCAAACTCCCAACACAGGCTCTCTTATAGGAAATGTTTGCTTATATCTGTGTAAGCCAGAAAAAGAACTTGGGAACAGGCTCTCTGGGTGTTTATTACATGTATCTTGACCTAAATATCAGTCCTCTGGGAGCTCCTTCAGTGAAGGTCTCTGTACATCTTTCCTGCACTGTATTTCTGTTCTTAGCCAAAACCACTTCTAAACTGAACACTTCTCTCTTCTAGAACGACAGGGGCTGAAAGACTAGACTCTAGAATAGCATTTCTTCATTGCTGTGACTCAGACTGTTATAATAGCAGGCATTAAAGACTGAATCCCAGCCCCAGCTACAAAGCCTAAGGTCACCACATTCCAACAGTTTCCTATATGCCTTTCATTCATGGCCTTAGAGTTTCAATATCCTGGCAAGATTCCCCACATATATTTCATGGGGGCATAGATGGAACCTCTCCCAACAAGTATAACAGGAGTTTTAAAAACATACCTTTTAGCTAAGGCTGGGATCCATTTCAAAAAGTTACCCAATAGGTTTTCTTTCAAGTAAGCTCATTGCTCTGACATTCCAAAATGGTATTAGAAAATAAATCCTCTGATGACTATATTAACAGTACTTGGGGCAGTTATGCAGGAAAATGTTTTAGCTATCTATAAATAAACCTTTTTAAGAGAAGAAAAAAGAAAAAGCAGCAGGAGGAATGTGTGGTACTAATGGAATTCAAAGACATCATATCCCCTTGGAGTTGAAATCCACCTACCTGACTATTGCAGCTAATGTAAAAAGCAGGCTAGAGCCCAATACTGGAGCAATGGTAAATTAATCTTTCTTTCCAAAGAAAAGCTGTAAATTCTGTTTTAAAATAGTTTCCATCACTTTAAAATGTGCATCAGTTAAACATGTACAAGATTAAATTCTAGCAAGGCACAGTCATCTTAGGGACTAATCCCTCTAGAATTCAGGTGAAAGGATTCTGCAGAATTAAGTCAGTAGGAAAGGCAGTGGCCCAGAAGTGGGTACGTGAAGACTCCAGCTTTGTAAAAAGGGCAAAGGCAGGCCTGAAGAATGGAAGTGCCCTTCCAGGTCACATCCCAGAGAGCATGGTTTATCTTACTGAAGACTTTACTTCTGAATGAGGAATTCCTGTTCTCAAAGTCAGGAAACTCAGTAGGCTGTTTAAAAACAGCATATTGCTAAGTGGCTGGAGGAACCAGGAAACATAATGGTGACATGAGGAAACTAGCCAAAAGTTGAGTGAAGCCTAGCTCAATCCCTCTGTTTGAATATGGGTTAATTGAAATAAAGATACATCCATTAGCCAGAGAGATAGCTCAGCTGATAAAAGATATTTGTCATTGAAGCTGATGATCTGAGCTTTATCTCTGGGATCCACATGGTAGAAGGAAAAAACTGACTCCTCTCACAGATGTGCCCCATTCATGTGCGCGCGCGCACACACACACACACACACACACACACACACACAAGACTGTTGAAAAATTCATTCAGTATTGACAACAGCTTTATTGCATTTGGAGTGAAATAAACTGATACAAATACACTCCTATTACAAGTCAAAGAAGAGCCTTTTTGTTGCGGTAGACTCTTAGCTGGTCTGCTCCTATGAAGACACCACATTCTAACCTACCCTAGAGGAACCACTGTACTCAGAGCAGCGGAGGATCTGCTGCACTCAGAGCAGTTGAGGAAGCTGTACTCCCAGGGGCTCTAACACTCCCAGGATCATAGGATTTCAGGATTCCAGAGGCAGTCTGAGTCCCAGGAGCTCTTTCACTCAGGATCTCAGACAGCTGGACTCTGAGGCGTTCTGACACAACCAAGATAACAGGTGAGACAGGCTCCAGTCACAGACAGTGAGTGCAGGTAGCATTAGAGATCAAGCAGATATTGAAAAGCAAGTGCAAGAACATAAGCAACAGAAACCAAGGTTACCTGGCATTATCAGAACCCAGTTCTCCCACCATAGCAAGTCCTGAATATCTCATGACACTGGAAAAGCAAGATTCAGATTTTAAATCACTTCTCATGTTGATGACGGAGGAATTTAAGAAGGACATTAATAACTCCCTTAAAGAAATACAGGAGAACGCAGGT
This sequence comes from Grammomys surdaster, assembly GCF_004785775.1. Taxonomy (NCBI): domain Eukaryota; kingdom Metazoa; phylum Chordata; class Mammalia; order Rodentia; family Muridae; genus Grammomys; species Grammomys surdaster. Next base: position 22,820 of record NW_021604730.1, read on the forward strand.
AAACAGATAGAAGCTCTTAAAGAGGAAATACAAAAATCCCTTAAAGAATTACAAGAAAACACAACCAAACAGGTGAAGGAATTAAACAAAACCATCCAGGACACAAAGACCCAACAAAGAAAGAGAACTTCAGACCAATCTCCCTTATGAATATTGATACAAGAATACTCAATAAAATTCTAGCAAACTGAATCCAAGAATACATCAAAACAGTCATCCATCACAATCAAGTAGGATTTATCCCAGGAATGCAGGGATGGTTCAATATTTAGAAATACATCAATGTAAACCACTATATAAACAAACTCAAAGAAAAAACAATATGATCATCTCACTAGATGCTTAGAAAGCATTTGACAAAATTCAACACCCCTTCATGATAAAAATCCTGGAAAGATCAGGAATTCAAGGCCCATACCTAAACATAGAAAAAGTAATATACAGCAAGCCACTAGCCAACATCAAACTAATGGAGAGAAACTTGAAGTAATCCCACTAAAATCAGGGACTAAACAAGGCTGCCCACTCTCTCCCTACCTATTCAATATAGTACTCAAAGTCCTAGCCAGAACAATTAGACAACAAAAGAAAGTCAAAGGGATAAAAATAGGAAAGGAAGAAGTCAAAATATCACTATTTGCAGATGATATGATAGTATACTTAAGTAAACACATAACTTTTACCAGAGAACTCCTAAACCTGATCAACAACTTCAGCAAAGTGGCTGTATAAAAAATTAATTCAAACAAATTCAAAAGATAAACAGGCTGAGAAATAAATTAGGGAAATGATACCCTTCACAACAGTCACAAATGATATAAAATACCTTGGTGTAAATCTAACCAAGCAAGTGAAAGAACTATACAACAAGAACTTCAAGTCTCTGAAGAAAGAAGTAGAGGAAGATCTCAGAAGATGGAAAGATCTCTCATGCTCATGGATTGGCACGATTAATATAGTAAAAATGGACATTTTGCCAAAAGCAATCTACAAATTCAATGCAATCCCCATCAAAATTCTAACTCAATTCTTCATAGAGATAGAAAGAACAATTTTGCAAATTCATTTGGAATAACGAAAACCCAGGATTGCAAAAACTATTCTTAACAATAAAAGAACTTTTGGGGTAATTACCATCCCTGACCTCAAGCTATAGTACAGAGTAATAGTAATAAAAACTGCATGGTATTGATACAGAGAGAGGCAGTAAAATCAATGGAATACAATTGAAGACCCAGAAATGAACTCATACACCAATGGTCACTTGACCTTTGACAAAGGAGCTAAAACCATCCAGTGGAAAAAGGACAGCATTTTCAACAAATGGTGCTGGTTCAACTGGAGATAAGCATGTAGAAGAATGCAAATCTATCCACTCTTATCTCCTTGTAAAGCTCAAGTCCAAGTAGATCAAGGACCTCTACAAAAAAACAGATACACTAAAACTAATAGAAGAGAAAGTGGGGAAGAGCCTCAAATACTTGGGCACAGGGGGAAAGTTCCTGAACAGAACACCAATGGCTCATGCTCTAAGATCAATAATTGACAAATAGGACCTCATAAAATTGTAAAGCAAAGCACACTGTCAATAGGACAAACCAGCAGTCAACAGATTGGGAAAAGATCTTTACCAATCCTACATCTGATAGAGGGCTAATATCCAATATATACAAAGAACTCAAGAAATTAGACTCCAGACAATCAAATAACCCTATTAAAAATGGGGCACAGAGCTAAACAAAAAATTCTCAACTGAGGAAACTTGAATGGCTGAGAAGCACCGAAAAAAAATGTTCAGCATCCTTAGTCATCAGGGAAACGCAAATCAAAACAACCCTGAGATCCCACCTCAGATCAGTCAGAATACCTAAGATAAAAAACTCAGGTGATAGCAGATGCTGGCAAGGATGTGGAGAAAGAGGAACACTTCTCCATTGTTGGTGCAATTGCAAGCTGATAACAGCCACTCTGCAAATCAGTCTGGCGGTTCCTCAGAATATTGGACATAGAATTACCTGAGGACCCAGCTCTACCACTCCTGGGCATATACCCAAAAGATGCTTCAACATATAACAAGGACACATGCTCCACTATGTTCATAGCAGCCTTATTTATAATATCCAGAAGCTGGAAAGAGCCCAGATACCCCTCAATGGAAGAATGGATATAGGAAATATGGTACATTTATACAATGGAGTATTACTCAGCTATTAAAAACAATGAATTTATGAAATTCTTGGGCAAATGGATTGAACTAGAAAATATCATCCTGAGTGAGGTAACCCAATCACAAAAGAACACACGTGGTATTCACTCACTGATAATTGGATATTGGCCCAGAAGCTGACAATACCCAAGATGCAACTCACAGAACACATGAAGCTCATGAAGAAGGAAGACCAAAGTATGGGTGCTTTGGTCCTTCTTAGAAAGAGTAACAAAATACTCATGGAAGCAAATATGGAGACAAAGTTTGGAACAGAAACTGAAGGGGGGGCTGTCTGGACACTGCCTCACCCTGGGTATCCATCCTATATGCAGTCACCGAAGGCAGACACTGTTGTGGATGCCAGGAAGTGCATGCTGACAGGAGCCTGATATAGCTGTCTCCTTAGAGGTCTGCCAGACCCTGACATTTATAGAGTCAGATGCTCACAGCTAACTGATCATGGGATTCCCAATGGAGGAGTTAGAGAGAAGATTGAAGGAGGTGAAGGAGTTTGTGGCCTCATGGGGAGAGCAACAATATCAACCAACCAGAGCTCCCAGGGTCTAAATATCCAGCCTGGGAGCACACAGGGAGGGACCAACAGCTCCAGCTGTATATGTAAGGAAGGATGCCCTTGTCGGGCATCAGTGGGAGAGGAGGTCCTTAGTCCTGTGAACACTGGATGCCCCAGTGTGGGGGAATTTGAGGACAGGGAGGTAGGAATGGTTGGGTGGGTAGGGGCACACCCTCCTAGAAGCAGGAGGAGGGAAGATGAGATGGGGATGTCTGGGCGGGGAATGGGGAAAGGGGATAACAGGGATAACGTCTGAAATGCAAATAATAAATAACCAATTAAAAAAAGCAAAAAAAAAAAAGTCAAAGAAGAGAGGCTAAACAATGTGTAAACAAATGTAGGTATGTTGTTTTATTTTTTTTTACATGTAGTCAGCCTTGAACAGAGCCAGAAACTCAATATAGCCCAGATTATATAACCAACAGAGGAGGCTCAAAACTTGTAGTTCTCTTTTGTGGAATTAAAGGATTCAGAACTGAGCAGAAATAAAAGTATCCTTGTTTTCAATTTCTAATTGAAGTTGGTACTTTCTTTAGTTATGAATGTCCAAAACTAATCTTGATGATACTAGCATTACCCACAAAATCATATGTGTATACCAATTAGGTGTTGAGGACATGTTTATAATAAGTCTAAGTTATCTGTTGTGTGTGTGTATATATGTGTGTATTTATACACACATACACACATACATACACACATATTTGAATGTATGTATATATAATTCTCTTTGAAATCTAAAATATCTTATTTTACTTATTTAGAAGCATTCTGAGAAATGAACCATAGCTTTTCTAGATTGCCAAAAGAATCTATATAGAGTTCACGGACTAAAGAGAAATTGCTAGCAGATGAAAAGATGAAGCAGTCATCTCTTATGGCTTTGCTGGAATGTTGCACCATACTGTCCAAATATACCAATGGTAGAAACCCAGCAAAAGATCCAGAATGATTGAGTTCTAGTATCCAACTTGTATTTTGGGAAGTTACTAATGTAGCTGTTCATGCTTATGACATGCCTGGGACACTATTAAATAGCTGGCAATATTACTTCTATATATGGTACTATTACATATTTTAAAAGGATTAAAGCCAAGAAATGTTAAATAACCTATTAAATTACTACATCTCTGGAAAACAGAGTATATGGAAACACCCAGAAGTCATGGGAGTTAATATTTTCTCAAACATGACTAACAGTCCCTACCTTACCTCAGAAAAACTTTGTGAAAAACATAATTTTTCAATTTTTCAAAGTAAGCAATCAATCTTTAAAAATTACAATTATCATTACTGAGATTTTAAAAGTATATCATAACTTTTAAGTTTTAGAAGTAGTCAATAAAAGGTAAGATTCTATCAATGAACTTTTGAGTTATGTTCATGTTTAGGTTGCAATGTAATTGGATTGAAATTTTTACTCTCTTAAGTGAAATGTCCCTTCCATATGGCTACAGGTTTTATTTAGTAACTTTCTACAAGGTAGAACTGGAAGGGGGAAGCCAGTCTGTTACCAGCCTGTGAAAAGTCCCATGTTAGAATGGTCTAAATAAACAAGGCTTGGTTAGCTAAACAAAATAAACCTCTCTACTTTTGTCCTCAGCAGTTCTGCAAAACCTCCTGTGCTGTAGGAAGGAACCTCTACAGGGATAGTTTCTCGAGAAGCCTTAGGTAGGATCCACTCACCTGACTAACGATGAAGAAGATAACAGTCATAGCAGCACAAGCCAAAGTGATAAGCATGAGGAACTTGAACCTGAAAATCAGACCCTATTAGGAAAGATAGGAAGAGTGTTTTAATAAATTTTCATTCTCTCTCTCCACATATGTATATATATTCATATAAATCTGCAAAACCAAATATATAAGAAAGATAGCAAAATAATTTCACATATTAATACCCTTCCTGCAAATGTGAATGTAATTGAGAAAATTTTTGGACAAATATTTTCTATGTTTTTATCTCTCATGAAACAGTGATGCTGGAGTCTAGGAAACTGCATTCACAACAGGTCATGAGGCTGTCAATTTCCTTATAAACAGGTTGTATAATTATCCATGAGGGTTCAAAGTTACTAAATGCAAGTTTCCTACAGTTGTAATAAAATTCTTCTCCAGTTGTATATGGGGTGCATATTAATAAAAGTGAAACCAATTTGGTTGAATTTTCTCATTTGTCACTCCAGTTTTGAAAACAAACTTGAGAAAGTACTTTTGGTTTCAAAAAAAAAATCAGGATTTAAGGATTGGTGTCTACTAATCAGGATATCTTCTGTGCAGATTGGCTATGCAGAACCCAAGGATTCTGCACTTTCTCCTCTTTTTACATAGCAAGCCATTTAAACAATAAACCTAATCAATATGTCACCTGTATTAGAGATTAGAGGAGGCTAGGTATTTATCTTTTTTAAAAAAATTATTTCTATGATTCCACTGTAGCTGTCTTCAGACATACACCAGAAGAATGCATTGGATCTTATTACAGATGGTTGTGAGCCACCATGTGGTTGCTGGGAATTGAACTCAGGACCTCTGGAAGAGCAGTCAGTGCTCTTAACCACTGAGCCATCTCTCCAGCCCTAGGTATTTATCTTGAATAAGGAATAAGGCCTATGGAAAGATTATTGAACTCTACACAAGTAGCCACTGGTTATTTTAGAGCATGTAAACTACTAGAGTCTGGGAAGCATGGGTCAGAAAGTTTGCTCAGAGGATAAAGGTATTTGCCACTCAGACTTAGCAATCTGAATGTAATCCCTTGAATCCATAAATAGAGAGCTGAATCAACACAGCTCTCTTTTAACCTCTACACTTGTGCTGTGACATGCACACCCACACACATACATCATATACACACAAACAATAAAAATCGGTTACTGATTTTTTTCAAGTCTGGAAAGCTGAAGATCATGAGCATTAGCTCTAGAATAAGTCAAGTGCTTACCTCATAGTGCAGCCTCCGGACTTTGCTCATAGCTGGGAGACTAGACTGCTTCCCACTGATATTTCTAAATACCTGAAATACCATGAAGCACAGAAACAGGAAGTAGAGGCAGAGGCAGATACCTGCCACAATGATGAAAGCCATCTGCAAGTGTACAGTGAAGGAAAGGTTAAGTTCACCAAGAACATGTGCTAAGAGAGCACAACACTCTTCTCAACTGTGTTTGCAACATTCATATTTGTCTCCAAATGTTCAAGAGGTTTGGAAGAAGGCACTACTATTAAAATCTGGTATTCTGATGCCACTGATTGGGGTTTTCTGATAAAAATTTCATAGAATGGAACATTCAAACTTTTCTAATTCAAGAAAAAGAGAAAAACTGTAGTCTATTTTCACAAATGTAATTTGGTTCCTCTTAGAGCTAGTGAGGTAGAACCTGTCTTTTAAGTATGTTTTGAGGAGATTCAAATTTGTCACGAATTGAAAAGCACTAGTATAGTAGATACAGGTTACTAAATGGGAAATACTTTTAAAATTACTGAAAATGTTCAAATAAAGATGGTTGACTTCCATCCTACAAATAACTAATCATACTTCCTAGTAGCAGGAAACAAGAGTAAACATGTTTGGAAACCACTGTGCTGTGTTTGGACTTTTCTAAGAACAAGAGTGAGCTACCCTGGGGGAGCAGGTTCAGCAACAAAGGCAAGGGGGTCTGGCAGGGGATGGAAGGACATAGAGTAAAGGCATGGTTTGTGGATTCATATAGTACACCCATTGAGGTGATTTTGAGATCTGCCACTAGAGCCCATACTGTGAGAATCAGCAAGATATATGAGACAGTGCGAATTGTCAGGAATAGCAGACAGCCAGACTGCAGCTACTCTCTGTTCTAACAATTGTATCCAAAATTGCTTATATTTTCCTATTATTTTGACAGGTGTGAGCTCAATCTTTCATTAAGTAGTATATTTAATGCAATTTCTTCTTTCTTATGACCAACCATGCCCTGGAATAAAGAGAAGATGGTTATTTGCTGCAAGACTTGAAATTTTATTTGCTCCTCTTATTTTATTTCATCCTATATATAAAATGAAAGTGGTGAGCTAGACATTGTAATTGTTCTTCTAGTACAGTGAACATTGTGGGTAGTAAAGTTAAACTCTTTCATCTTAAAGGTGCTGATAGTATATATTTTGTTTGTTCACAAAATTCTGTGACACTAAGAAACTGACATAAATATTACCACTAGACAACATATATTCAAGAGTACATGTCAAGGCATTAGCTGTTAAGGAAGAGCACAACACTCCCTCACTCCAGGGAAGAGATTTCTTCTCTTAGAATATTAAACATGGTATTAAAACAAGAAGAATCCTTAAAGAGAGAAGTTAACTTATCTTTTTTTCTTCACAGAAGTTATGCATATGGGATTATGTGGACCAACCAGAAGTCTCAGCATTACTCAAGAACTAATTACATTAGTCTCATTCCCACATAGCCTCAGGAACTAAAGGTGATTACCCAGTGACGCCACTGTCAAAGCTCTACACACAGGCCTGACTTTCCCATAGAAGTCCTGCATATAAGTGACCTCAGATCCCCATTTTCCCACAGAAGCCTTTCACAATGGTGACTTTGGTCCCAAGGTTTCTACAGTAGAAGTCTCCCACACAGATGACCTGTTTTAGCTCTCCTGCAGGAATGAGAAAGTACCTCTACTTCTCAAGAAGAAGCTGCTGCACATTATAGAATAGATGATTTAGGGTATACTTAAGACCAGAAACTTTGAACTGAATCTAAAATTCTAGCAACAAGGAAAGTCTGCAAGTTCCCATTTTGGGTGCTTTCATAGCCTGAAAACATAGTAATTCTTCTCATTATTTATCTCTAATTGTTACTATCAGTCTGAGGATCAAAGCCCTGACTGAACCCATACAGAGAGAGTCAGCAGAGCCACAGAAAATGATCATGGGGATCAGGCAGATAGGGAGAGAAAAATGAAGCCCTGAATCTATCAAGGAAGGATACAGCCAGTTCTGTTCCAACATCGGTAGTCCAGATACTGTAGAAAGGATTTGTGAGTTGTACTCCTCTATAAAAAACAAACAAACAAACAAACAAACAAGATGGAGAGATAACACAAAGGCAAAACAGAGCTTCTCTTAGCATTGCAACAATGAAGTGAGAGTGTCAGGGGTGTGAATGTACTATATTTAGAAAATAAATTCACAGAGTATAAGGAAATGCAGAGCTTTAGACTATGAAGAGGCCAAACACTTTGCATGTATAAAGGACTAAACCTTTGACTTAGTCCCAGACTTCATCTGAGGATATTGACCTCTCCAATATTCCATCCCATGGATTCCCCAACCACCATGCTTCATTTCAAAATTCCTCCTAGAAAGATAGAAAGGCACATTTCATCCTGGAGTGAATCTGGTACCTGCTCACCTCTCACACATGTCAAATATGAAGAGGCAGAAAGAGCCAACAGCAATTGGTCCAACTTGCTTCCAATACCCTGCAATGTGATTCCGTTCATGTTGATCCTAAGAAAAACCAAATTGAAGAAAAAGAGCAAAAATATTCCATAGGTGATCCAGCTAATCACCTATTATGTGTTAGACAAACCATAGCATTAGAAACAAAGAGATAAAGCTCTCAGTGTTCATGTTAGCTGAGGAAGAACAATCATTACAAAGTCCATTCACTAGTGCTGTTCATTGCAGGATAACAAAGAATGTTCTTAAGAAAAATTTGGCCCACAAAATAAATTGTTGTTTAGCTAATAACTTTGTTTATAAAGGTAAAATGATCTCCAGAAAATAAAACATTAAGGTACTTCATTATGTCAAGTTTATCTCTTTATCTTCATCATCACAAGGCACACTACTCTACTTCCATCATCTATTTCCAGAGTGTCTTGGGATATAGCTCAGGTTAGTCTGAAACTCAAAATCCTCCTGATTTTACCAACAGTCCAACATGAAATATTCCTTTTGATGGGCAGTGAGAAATGTATCAGAGATGGTAGCTTATACCATCTTATTCTGGAAAATCACCCTGGTAAGGGCCCTGATGTTCATATCTCATTTCCAGGGCATTTATGCTGGAGGAGCCTTCATGTTACAAGAGCCTCTCAGGTGGAATTTAGCTGTGGGCAAATTATTATCTTCTTACACTATTCTGCATGGGAAACTAGCTTCAGAGACTTAGTTTTAATTATCAGATCATAATAGAACTGAAAAATAGCTCCTGTGACTCAGTGGGTAAAAGTAGTTACAACCAATTTTGATAATACGAATTAAATTTCTGGGATCCTACACAGTAGAAGGAGAGAACTCCAGGATACTGACCCTTGACTACACACACACACACACACACACACACACACACACACACTAAGTAAATAAGTAAATAAATAAATGTAATTTAAATTAAAAAAATGAAAGCCCCTTCTCTGAAGCCTAACATGAAAACAAATTCTTGCTGACATAACTGCATCTTAACCACAATGTAAGGATGACATCCTTCTTATTTTTATTATGGTAACGAAGCCTATCTTAAAATAGAATTTGATGACATGCAAAGAGGTAATGGGGGTCACTAAGTCACTTGGTCAAGCTGCTGGGTGGAAAAAGCCAATACCACACTTCTTCATGGCTAGTCTGTTAAGTCTGACAAGCAGAGGAAAGTCAAAGGATAAGAAATATACTTTGTATATTCCTCGTTCATTATCTTATCACATTTTTTTCTAAAATGAAACAAAAACAAAAGACTTTCTACTACACTTCACAAGCAAGGGGTCTGAGATTAGGGGGCAATTGTCTCAAAACACTGAGCAAGTTACTATTGAAAAATTTTTTGACTTTCTCACAGCTGAAGAGAGGCAGAAGCAGGCAAGCTTCAATTCAGCAACCTTCTCAGAGCAGCTATGGACAGAAAGATGTCCCTCCCTCAGGAGTTCTCACCATCATGTGCTCGCCACAGAAGATGATCCAGAAGGAAAGAAGCATTGCATAGAAGATGCCCTGTCGGATGTCACCAAATAATAGCATCCAAGTCCAGTCAAATCCAATGGAAAACCATTCCACAGGGATATTGATAAAGGTCATGGAAATCCCAAGGGCAAAGATGACCCTGATGGTGGGAAAATACCCAGAAGAGCCAGGTTACTCTGGATGGCAGACTTTAAAACTCTGAAGCCAATTTAGAGAACTGAGATATTATTTGTTCAGATCTTAGCCAATTGATCAATTTCTTACCATTCATGGTAAGTTTCCACCCTGAAATGCAGACTGTCCTAGTTTGCATTGCAGAAAGATATCACATTATATCCTGTATATCTAAATGGAGCCCCCTGAGAGATACACACCCTATTGACTCCTTAAATAGATATGCTTGATAATTGTACCCTCTTACCTCTTCATAATATTCCTGATCCAATCATCATTAGTCATTATAATATCCTTGATGGCTCTTATGTAAGTATATTTGTTTCAATAATAAATATGCAACTACACATAAATTAAATTGGCTACTTATTTTGCTTTTTCTCCACCACACCATTAATGGTTCCTTCTTTATTAAGAAATCATTCTGATTTATTTAAGCATTTTTCATGTAGACAACACATATATGCTTATAAGGCACAAACCAGATACCAAGAATACTGGTAAGACTAAACATATGTATGTGTATACATACATACATACATACATACATACATACATACATATATATTTATATACATATATACATATATACATACATATATATTTATATACATATATACATATACATATATATGGCCAATGTTTCTACCCAGGGAACTACATTTTTTAGGAAAACTAAATAAAGAGACAGAAACTAAGTGCACAAAGAATTGAGGAACTAAAGGTCTATATGGATGCAGAGAGGTTTGAAAGAAGCAGGAATATTTATGTATCTATATGTAGCATATTTTAGGAAATTATAGGACATGAGAGCAGAGAAATAAGAGAGGTATGAATTCATTAAGAAACTTACATAAACTTAATCTTAAAAGAGACTAGCAATCCAAGAAAAAGTTTAAGTAATAGAATTACACCATTTATTCACTCAACAAATATTAACTTTAAGGTTATAAGGAAAGATAAAGCAAGAGAGAGAATGGAGAGTGATTTCACACAGGTTGAATAGGGGAAAAAACACTGCAGAAACATTAAAAACAGGGCTTGAAGGAAAGGAGTAAATGAAGTATTGAGATAGCTAGGAAGTACTATTTGCAAGTTTCTGAGCACCATTACAGGTGCTGCAGAGATCAGGAGATAAAATCCAGTGGAATTTATAGGACAAGGCAAAGTTAGTGGCACACTTTAAGCAGAGGAGTGAAATGACACTTAAAGGGAGCACAGAGGCTTTGGATGAATAAATTGTAGTGAAGAAAATAGTGCAAGGAAGAGGAGCAGTTGGGAGGTTGCTTCTAATAACTCAGATGAGCAATGATGTAGGTGATCAGAATAGGATGGTAGCACTGGAGACAGTAAGACTTCTTGGAGATTGGATAGAGGTGTGAATAACAAGTAGAATACTGACTGAGTAGCTTTCTTCTTTCCAGTCCAGCAAGTAAAAGAGAGGAGTTGCCTTTCACTAATACGAGGAAACTTAGGAGAGCCATAGGTGGCAGTAGAAAGAACTCAAGTGTTCTCTCTATATATTACATTTTTTTCAATGAGAGAGAAAAATAGTTAGGATGTTTGTTTGGAGTTTGGGAGTTGGGAAAAACCAAGCATAACTATGCAAAACAAGAATAATCATAGAGTACATAAATTTTAACTTCCAAAGATTACCTTAAAATTAGAAGAACTAGTAAACAAGGGAAGTCCAAAATCTCTGCCCTGGCACAACAGTGTAAGAGGCTAGAAATATAAGGAAACCAGCAATGGAGGCTAGGTAATGGTCAGCAAAGAATAACAAGCCAAAAAAAAAAAAGGAAAGAAAGAAAGAAAGAAAGAAAGAAAGAAAGAAAGGAAGGAAGGAAGGAAGGAAGGAAGGAAGGAAGGAAGGAAGGAAAAAGAAAAAGGCTGTGAGAAGGAAAGAGGACAATTAGCTATCTAGAATGCTGCTTATGGGTCAAGGAAGGTAAAGACTAGAAATTCACCATTAGATTTGGACTGTGGAGGTGACTCATGATCCTGTGAAGTGACACAGTAGTCAAAGAGAATGGGAGCAGATATTAGGCAAGTGTTTGAGGAGAGGATTCATGTAAAAATTAGAAAATGGTGTGCTAATTTTAGAAGAAAGTGGAAAAAGAGAATCTTCTCATGGCATAGCATATGTATATATAATATTTATGGAAATAAGACAGCAAAAAGTTGTTTTTGATGTGAGAAAGAAAAAGAATGTATTTATAGGAGCATCATCCTGTATTGGAGAGGGTTTGAATTCAGTTGAGAGTAGAATGGAGAAAGATCTGAAAGCTGAACATGGGGTTGAACAGCAAAGACAGCCATGTGGGGACAAGCTACGTGAAGACTTACAAATGACTTACATGTGAAAGAAGAAATCATCCATGATGATTCTTAATCAGTTCATCAGCTGAAGTAACACATTGGCTATCACACACAAAATAGTTGCATAGCAGATTATATGAAGCTAGCATTTCCTAAACATGATCTGAATCAGTTCTTACTTTTCCAGAAGCACTGGAGGTCGGGACATCATGGTGATCCTTCTCCAATACCACACCATAATGATGAAGATACTGGGTGTGAGGAAGGTCTTCATAGCAAACCATACCTTAGTGAAACCTCCATTTTGGTGGATTCCCTAAAGAAAAACCAATTATAATTTTGAAGATGAATATATATTAGTATCATTTTTTACAACTACTACTATTAATACAAATGTGCACACAGTTTGTCTACCCAAAAGTGTTCATCATCATAGAAGGTACTGTCCTCATATACCCCCGACCCCTCCTCAAAATTCATAGAAATATACTGAAAATCTTAAATGTGGGCATGCTATGCCAAAGTATTAAGAACATAATAAAAGATTTTTCTTAATGTCTTCATTCAAACATTGGAGATACTCCATATGTCCAGTAAGCAGTACAGGAAAGTAGAATGCAATTTATGTTCATAACATGCCATTAAATGAGAAAACAGCGAAAAGCACAAGTCATTACAGATTAATTGCTATACTTCTCTGTATTTTTACTTATATTTTTAATTTACTTACTAATTTTCATGCATGTATGTGAATGAGCTTTTGCTTTACTATGTAGCCTTCTTATGCTATGTTCTACACACCTCATTAAACAAGTAACATGGGAAGAGCCTAAGTTTTTACTGTTCTCACTAGCATCTATGCCTTTCATGGTAAAAATATGTTAATTATTTTGCTCTTATCTTATTTGTTATGTAATAATGATCATACTATGATCTTATATAAAATTACAATAATTTTATGTGATCTTAAGACAACTAAAAGAACCACAGAGCCCATCATATCCATGGAGAGAGGCTAAGTCACTGAATTCTAGCTTGATATTGCAGGTGTAAGTTCCGGGCATGTTGGCATGGTTGTCTGTACTACCATGTGGGAATGAGCAATAGGAAGCTGCAACATACCAGGGCCATGTTCTTACACATTCAGCTGGAAATAAAGTAAAACAGCTTCTTTAATATTTTTTATTTTCCCATATGACTTGTCTTTTATATTTTTATTTATTCTTTGAGAAATTCACACAATATGTTTTGATCATATTCTTTCTTCTCCCCTAACTCCTTCCATATCCTCCTCTACCTCTTTACCAAACTAATGCTATGTTCTTTTTCTCTTATTTAAAAACAAAAACAAAAATTTCACAAAACAAACAACAATTGCAAAACCAAAAATAAAACGAAACATGGAGTCCAATCTGTGGTGGCCGACTATCTCTGAACATAGAGCTTGCCATGAAGTGTAGTTAACAAACACAGTATCTGTTACTCCATTGGTAAAAACTGATTTTTCACTATTCTAGCAACTATAAATTAAGAGTAGCTTCTTGGCTAGGACTTTGTGTTTACCTCCTCTCTTCAGTGCTAGGATTTTGTTTGGCTTTAGCTTGCGAAGCTCTTATGAGTGTATCTACCCTGTTATGTCTGTAAAATGCTGTTTCCTTCAAGTTATATACTGGTTCTTGCAATCTTTCCATTATCTCTTCAACAAAGGTTCCTGAGCCTTGAAGGGGGATGTGATAAAGACATCCCTTTTATTGTTGAGCATTCCAAAGTTTCTCATTCTTGGAATGTTGTACAGTTGTGGGACACTGTGTTAATTATCATCTACTACAAAAAGACACTTTTTCCCTGTAAAGGGCTGAGTGATGCACTCATCTATGGGTATAACAGTAACTCATTAAGAGCCTTTTAACTGCTATGCTCATTTAGGAGAATAACAACAGTAAGTTTCCCCTAGGACCCAAGACCTGTCTATTCTCAGGTTCTTGGCCTCATTAACAGTGTCAAGTATAGATTTCATCTTATGGCACAGACCTTAAATCTAACCACTTAGAAGTAGTTAGTTATTTATATAGTATTTGTGCTACTGTTTCACCAGTGGGCATATCTTGCAAGAAAGTTATTATTGTAGTTTGCTAGTTGAGATGTGATTATTTTTGTTTTCCAGTAGTGTGCATAGTACCTTCTAGCACTATAAATGTTAGCCAGTAGGGATGAAACTTCAAATTGAAAGTGAGGCAGATTTTTTTATATTCTCTGCATGTAGATGTTCAAGTATTATTTTAATTAATTAATTAATTTTGGTGATCTTTTAAAAAAGACCACTTAAAATACTAAGTGCAGAGACCTATAACTGGCCAAGGTGTAGAGAATAAGAAGCTGAATTCTCAGTCCTAAAGGAAAGTATATCATACCCCTTCTCCCAAATTTCAGATATCATTTCAGAAGAGGTGGGTGAAAGAGCTTGAAGAAGTAGCTAACCACAAGGAAGAGTCATCTGTACACAGCAAAGTCATAGCAGTTGTCAGTGCATGCAGAAAAACCTGTACAAATCTGAGCCAGACCCAATTTCAGCATGGAGAAGAAGGTTAGGTATACAAATCTACTTCTAGCCACAGAGCAATTGGTAACTTAGCTGCTGGGAAAGGAAGGATAGGTTTTTATGTAAAAGTGCAGTCTTTGGTAAGTCAACTAAGCACCAGTGGAAGAACACATACCCAATAACATTTTTGGCAGCACAAATTTTTTTTGAGTAATTTTTTAATTGTTGTTTTTTTGTTTTGTTTGTTTGTTTGTTGGTTTGTTGGAACAAAGTAGGGAGGATAGGAAGGGAGAGATGCATCTGGGAAGAGTTAGGGTGCTGCATATGATCTAAACACATATGAAATCAAAACTCTCAAAGAACTCATTAAATTTAAAATATTAATATTAAAAATCATGAAGACAATAATTTAATTGCTTTCTATAATCTCATGCAAATAATTTCAATTTAGACTTTTGGCACCATGGTTATGTTGTTATTTCCAATTCTCAGATAAATCAACAGATAAGCAAATAGAAGGCATGACTAACAGAGGAGTTCCCCTCCCATAAGTTTCCAGAGCCCCGTGTGTGAATAGATATGAGAGAACTTTTTATTGATATATAGGGCTTGTGTGTCCAGGTAGAAAGCCCTTGATGAAGTCCATCACAATTTAGATGATGGCTAACTATTTTCACAGTGAAATGTTAGAAGCTAAAATGATCCTACTTTTATTGATATAAAAGTATATATATCTGTTTTACTGATATAAAACAGAATTCTTTTTATACATATATGATTACTGTATTCTTGACTCCTGCTTCAAGATTACAGCCAATTGGTTCATTTGCATTCACTTACCACTAATCGAATGTCCTTTATCTCTCCAATTCCAACATTGATTTTCTTCTTCTCATTTACAGGTAGCCGGATATTTAGGAGGTAATACTTATGAGCCACTGACCCAATTTCCATGAAAGGAAGGACATCACATTCATAATAACGACCTTCATGCTCTGGGGTCTGGAAAAAGATCAGATGGTTTGAGGCAGACTACTATTTCCAAAAGGCTGAATGTATTTATTTGGATTAAGTTCATATCAGAAACTTTTAAAATGATAATGTGTTAAGGTGCACATTAAAGGCACAGATCTACAAGGCATACCGAAATCCTGGTGCCCACTGATCTACTTCATAAAGCTGGAGGGAGGGAAAGGGGAGTGGGTAGAATCAGCCCCATTTGCGGTAAAACCAAAAAATTTTTAAGTAAATAGCAGATATCTCTTATGTCCTTTGACACATTTCTCAGACCTAGAATCAACATTAGAGCTTTACATCAGATTCTAGTCTACTATGGTTTAGGAAACTCTATATTTAGAGAATGTCACCAGGGCTTGTGTGTCCAAGTAGAAAGCCCTTGATGAAGTCCATCACAATTTAGATGATGGCTAACTATTTTCACAGTGAAATGTTAGAAGCTAAAATGATCCTACTTTTATTGATATAAAAAAATCAGCAGTACACCAGGGCTGCAGAAATGGCTCAACAGTTAAGAGCATTTGCTGCTTTTCCAGAAGACTCAGATTACATTTTCAGCATCTACAAAGTAGCTCAAAACTGACTATAATTTGAGTTCCAAGATACCTTATTCTGGACTCCACAGACTCCATGCATGTGGTACACTTATATACATATAGGAAAAATATTCTTACACATCAAATAAGACTGTCTTTAAAAATAAAAAAGGAAAGAAGCTATACAAAGTGCCTTGTACAGTGGGATTCATTTACTGAAGATACTTATTCAGAATTTTTTGCACTCATCCGGAACTTCTTAACAACCCAAGAGGAAAGTTGGCAGGAGACAGCTGAAATTTTAACTAAATAGAAAATTAGCCTAGTTCTTAGGAAAGCCTCTTAAACTTCCTAACAATTTAAGAATGACTATATAGTAGATACTAGGGAACTAAATTCTGCTATACTTCTCAAGGCATCCTTGTATGTGGATGGTAGTTTGGTGAACATGGTATACAATAGTGTGAGCTGTAGCAGTCAGGGAGTATTTTCTCCTGATACATAGATGAAAGTCTGCCATTAATATACTATCTATATGCAGAACTTTATGTGTCCTGAATAAATGAATAGCAGTGAATTATTTCTCATTCCTAGTTATGAACTGTTTCATGTGACAGTCATAATTTGTCAAATTAGAGAAAAATATGTATCATATAATCCAGTGATGAGCAGAAATCCATAGTCTAGCGAAAAAAGATTCTGTACCTTATATAATGGTGGCAGGACCTCTTTAATGAACAGTTAGGTTTTAAGAGTACAGTGAACACACCTCTGTATTGGAGACAGGAGACTCTTGTAGACTAGGTGGAATAAAACTTGCAAACAAACAGTTCATGCACTTCTAGTTTCTTCTTCCTTTCCTTGCCTGGTCAGACATTACTAGTCAGTCCCTTCATATTCCAGGCAGACATCAGTAATGAATCATAAAAACATATCCTTTAAGGAGTCAAGGCTCTTATCAGATTCTACCAGTTGATTAGGGGTGCCAAATAAAGTTTTTGAAAGTAAAATAATTCTATATAAAGAGTTCTGATTCTTTCTCAAATTATGGGTATATATTGGATGATTCTTCCTATATAAATGGTCTTTCTACCCTTGAGCTCCTTTTTTACTTTACTTACTAATAGATCTAGAAATAAAAATCTTTAGGAATAAATGAACATAAACTATAAGGTGTCTACTAGGATTAGTATCAAATTCATCATAAAGAGTTAAGTACTGAAGGGTTTGTTTGCTTGCTTCCTTCCTCCCTTCTTTCCTCTGATCCTTCCTTCCCTCCTTTATTCTTTCTTTTTTAAAGTATGTATTTATTTGTATTTATATGTATTGAATATTTTCCCTGCATAAATATATGTGTACCATGTATTACCATGCTTGAGGTTTTCTTTTTAAATTTCTGCCTCTACCAGTATTTATAGCACTTATTTTCTCCCTTTCTCTCTGATCTCCCACCTGCCTTCCCTTTCTCCTTCTCTTCCTCCTACTCTCCCTATCCTCCCCTAACTCTAGCATAATTAGGGCAAATTACAGCAGGTAGAAACTTGACTTCATTTTTTCTTGGCTTCACAATCCACTAAAGAGCTTTAAAGCAATTTCTTGTTTAATCTTCAGAATCAAGATTAAACTTTATCATAATCAAAATGTATAGATTTGATGAATCATTTTCTTCACACCTTTCAAGGTTTAATCTCTTTCCAAAAAGAGATCAACACTTCCTAAAGATAATTAAGTGCCTGTCATTGAGAAGCAGTTGCAGGCAGCACCTTCACACACACACACCTCCCAATGTGAAAGGAAAGTGAAAAATGACTTCTCTTTATGAGGAGAAATTTGTCTATATCAAAAATCCCTATAACTTACATTTAACCAGGCTTTCCTCTGAAAGATGCAATAAGCTTGCACCACATATAGAAGGAAAATTTCCTCAATTTAATAAAAATAAATCTGAAATGTTAATTATTTTCCTATTATACATAGATTATAGATCCATATCATTTTTACCTATAAATTACCTTCAAGTACCCATCTGAAACAATTATTCAAGGGTGTATATGAGAGAACTCTATATTTAGACTGTCAGCAAAGAAAGGGCCTGGAGTAGGGGTTTTTTAGTTTTGTTCATTCTAAGAGGATTAGTTCAAAGTTCACTGAAATAAAGGCTTTGGTCCTATCTACTATGATTTGATTCAGCAGTTATTATGGCTTGGATTTCTTTCTCAATACTAATGCTGAAATTTAGTTGTTATCATGATTAGGTCAGGAGCATTTTGCTCTCATGAAATAATTAGTACTGTCATTGTGGAGATGGGGTAGTTACTAAGAGAGTTGTTTTTTCTATATGAAGCCCACTTTTGTTCCATTTCCTCTCCAATGAGGGTTTGATTGCCCTCCTATCCATGTTTTAGTGTAGTACAAAAGACCTAAACAGATTCTAATGTCTTGCTTGTAGACTGTTAGCCTCTAAAAGTATGAACCAAATAAACATTTATTTATTCATCATCAGAAAATAGTGGGTTTTATGTCTGGCCTGGGAATCTATATTTCTCATAAGATCGCAATTCATACTGATGCCTTTGGTCCTCAGGGTCCCCACATTTGTATAGTGAAAGAAAACAAATTGCAATAGGTACTTTCATGTTGGGATATAGTTTTTCTATGAGAGTTACAGTTAAAGTTGACAATTTTTGTTCAGGTGACCCACCTTAGTAACACTGCATTTCACTCACAAACATGTTACAGAGCCAATGTTAAATTATAAAGCCATGGTACATGTTCATTAGTTCCTCTGGTTCTTAAAAACAAACAAAACACAAAACAAAAAAACCAACCAACCAGCCAAAAAAAATCCCAAGGTTATTATCCATACATCTTTTCATTTTGCACAAGAAAAAAATAGAGAAATTATAAAACATGACTGTGTTCACAGAGTTAGTGACAGAGTCTGGAACTGAGGCCACATATGTTTTATTCCAAAACATGCTTTAATTTACATTAAAAATATAAGACTATTTATGCTGGGCATGGTACTCAGAGGCTTCCACCTGCTATTTTGATTGTTAACTTTTCCCTTACACTTACAGGCAAAAGCTAAGTTTTAAAAGGCCAGTGTTATAAGGATCAAATTTATCTGATCCTACACAAGTCCTTCAAGAGCAACTAAGATGACGAGAACATATGAGGAAAAGTATAATCAAAACTTTTTCAGTGGAAAGTCTAGCCTCTCCTTCACTTTTAAAAAATGAAAGAATAAAGAAAGAAAAGTAAAGAAAAGAGAAAGTAAAATATTCAGTCCCTGATGGGGCACCAAGTCACTTGATTGATAGTACTCCATGCCAAGAATCCAGCACTCTGAACTCAGCAATAAAGGTGCCCTACCTTGGGGGATGTAAAAATACATTTGAGTTTACGTGGTACTCTTTCATGGGCCATTTCAGTCCATTCAGAAAACATATCATCACGGTAACCCAGGGAAACATCCATGGAAACTTCTGCATTTTCTCCTGCAAGAGAAAATATGGACAATTCAGAAATAATTTGGAGAAAGATAATTTGGAAGCAATCCAAAATTTTCACAGGTTATGCCATGGAATCCAAGAAAACAAATGAGATGTTATTATCAAACCTAAAGATTGAAGTCATAGGACTAAAGTCTAATATAGATGTTAGCTTTCCTCCCATAGCTACTTCTTGCTGTCAAGAACTTCCACTTAAACTCTACTAGAGATATGGACTCATTCTTCTGAAGCAGCTCAGATGCTCAGAATCTGAATCATGATTAGAACTTACCTTCCTATAACTTGCATCACTGGTCTAAAATATGCTTATAAAAGCCACACAAAAGTTGCCATATCACATACTTCTACAAAAAGTGCCTTAGATACTTGGTTATCATAATTCCTTTGCTTTGTTGTTTGCTTTTTTCCTCTCATCACTCTGTTTTAGTTTGGAAATGGGTTGACAATATATCCCAAGAGGTCTTGCCTCCAATGGAGCAGTGTTTAAATAGTAAAAGTTTTAAGGAGTGGGGTTTAGTGGATTTTGATTAGATTACTGTGGTCTCCACCCTCAAGAATGGATTAATAAAAGAAGTGAATCTTTCTCTACCAGAATAGTTTATCATTAAAAAGTAGAATCTGACCCCATCTTAATCTCTTCTTTCCTGTCTCACAGTGTGATTGCTCCCTTTTGTACATACTCCCATTATGATGATACTCAACATGTTGATATGTACCTTGGAGGCCATTACTAGAGACTGAACAGATAGAACCACTTAATAATAGCCTATTGGCTCCCTAAAGTATGTATTAAATATTTTTTTCTCCATTTGTAACAGTAGCAGAAAAATAACTAAGACATAACACTTCTGGATACAGTCTTATCTGAAACTATCTCTCATGAAACTGTACCCAAAAGGCTCTCATTTATAAGAAAAACTATTTCTCTAAAATTCAATTTCTTTAGAAGCAAAGACTTAATCATTGACAGTAATTTAGGTAGATGTACATACACTTCCATATCAACAGAGACTTTTGTAGGGCTAATTTACCAATTCCCAATAAGAAGATTAGATTAATACAATCATATCCATCAATTTTTGAGTGTTTTATACTATAATGAGCAAGCTCACAAATGGATAGTTTTAATGAAGTAAAAATAAAAAAATTAAGCACAATTCTACATTTGAAAAATGAATAGAAGACCAGCCACCACTGGAAATTGGGATCAATTCTAGACTTTAACTACTAGCCATAAGTCCTAAGTTTACTGATTTGTAAAGTAAAATATGACTAACAGAGGTCAGGTTAGTGGAAGCACCACATGCTACATAGTATGTGGCATAAACCTAATAAATCTCTGCTAAACACAAAAATTACTAGGGATATAAACAACTTTTCCATTTACCAGTTTAGTGTGGCTTAAAGGTAACTCATAATTACTGTCTAATATAAAGAAAGTAGAATTTCTTGATAGCAAAAACCTAAATTCCCACAGAAGGAATGTTCTGGAAAAGTGAACCAATTTATGTGACAGTCTCAAGCCATTCAGAATCTGAAAATACCAACTGCAGAGTGGGGTGAGGAACAGTGCTTCCAACAGACAAACTGGACTAGACACAAAAAGGCTTCTGCTCATTAGCACTATCAGAGCACAGACTACACTTGAGGACATCAGGCAATGCTGAGAACCAGGAGGAAAAACAGCTATTTATATAGGAAATTGTGTGCTGCCACTCACCTCCCCCCCCACCCTCAACTCAACAAAAGCAACCTTCATAGCTTGGCTATCTCTTTGGCTAGAAACCACACTGTTTTTAATCACTCCACACTTAACAGTCTCAGTATTTAATAAGAAGAACTGGCCTGTACTCCCAATGGTAAAATTAATGATAGAAACCTCTTCTCTCACTTTTAATGCTAGCATTAAGAACCAGCACTTTCAGTAATGTTGAAATGACACCTAGATAATCACTAGACTCAAGAGCACAAATGTAAAAAAATGTAGAAGTTATTAGCTCCCCCTAGATACAATAGTAGTTTACATATTGTTCTCCTTGGAAGACAATTGTCCTTGAAAGAAAGAGGCATATCGTATACATGGGCAGGGGAAAAATCAGTTTGGGCCTCACTCTATTAAGGAGTCCCATTCTATGTGGCTCTCTTTACCTCCCCACTTCTTTAAAGAACTTAAAGATTCTAGAGGACAGGAAATGGGCACACCTAGAGCCTACTCATCCCATGCCTGATTTTTGACTTGTGCTGCTCTGAGAATACTCTTCTTGAACAGCTCTGATGATGTTTTTGGTTTTTATATGTTTCCCCCAAATCTGGTATCTAAGAGGAACTAAATAACTATCTGGGTGGTCAAGAATGATCAAAAGGTTGTTGTTTACAGAAAGATATAGACAGAACTAGAGCTTAGAGTTTGTAGTGCTCTTTGTACAAGCAACGAGGCTCCTCTCTGTGAGTAGAATGATAGATAAGAGATGAAAAGGGAATGAAAGGGCTTCCTAATCAGTCATATTCTGGCATATAAATCCAAGAATCCCAAATTCAAAACTGGTATTCTAGTTCATTATGAAAGTAAATCTGTTGCAACCACAAAAGTGGAATATATTTAACTGAATAGT
This sequence comes from Grammomys surdaster, assembly GCF_004785775.1. Taxonomy (NCBI): domain Eukaryota; kingdom Metazoa; phylum Chordata; class Mammalia; order Rodentia; family Muridae; genus Grammomys; species Grammomys surdaster. The sequence goes on from NW_021604730.1 coordinate 45,263, forward strand.
TTATTGGTTAGATATGTCATAGTAAAATACTTATATAGTAGGTATGTCTTCAGGGATCTTTTTTCCTTAGCTCCCACAAAAAGCAGCAGTAGCCCTACTTAGAACAGATATCTTTGGCAGAGAAATAGACCAAATAGGCATACCCCTGGTCTGGCCCCAGCTTCATCACTTCTTTTAACCTGATGAGTATGCTGAAAGGAAAAGCAATAAAAAATTTACATATTATATCAATGTACAATTACTCTACTTTAATTAAAAATTACCTGAAGCTAATTTAAATGATCTAATTTAATTTTCTAACAACTCTAATATATAGACATTGATATGTCCTTTTTATTAATAAGTAAACTGAGTCAGATATTAAATAACTTTGCATAAAGCTATATTAGTTGATATTAACATGAGGAAGATAATGATTCTAAATTTGCCTTAAAAGAAAATCATCAGGAATGAGAACTGGGTTCAATCTAGAATTGCCAAAAAGGAAGGAAGAAAAGTGGATAAAAGGGAAACTCTTCATCATATGTTACCTATTTCATTTGTGGCTTTGCTGCAAGAGTAATAGCAATAATTAATTTGCTTCACTATAATTAATCTTGCTACTATGTGCATCTTAAAACATCATGTTGTATATATTAAATGTACCCAGAAATTTCTAAAGACTATTACTTGATTTGTATCACTTAAAGAGAATTGTCTAATTTGATAGAAAATGCTGAAGTCAGTCACAGAATATAATTTCCATATGAATTAGCCCTGTCCCTGCTGTCTCTACATGCTTCTTGGAAGATCTACTCAACTCTGATCAAAACTTTCTAATGTGTTCCCAGCAGGGGCATAGATAGCTAACAATCATCTTTGAAACCCTCTAATCCAAGCATGGGGTCAACATATGTTGAACCAAAACAATACCTTTTCTGTAAAGAACTTGAGAATGGCAAGAGCCAAAGAGAAGCCAAAGAGCACCAAGTTGGAAGACTGGAGACACCAGTTTCTGTGGTTCTGTCTGTCACTGCATATGTAGTAAAGACAGATAAATGTGGGTGGGGAATGAGGCTATGTTTTTCTTCAATAGGCAATGTGAAGTGGTACTAACCCATTTTACCAGACTGTCTTACTTTTTTAAAAAGACAAACCAGAAATTAAGTTTGTTTTTGCTTTTGTTTTAAAATAAGAGTCTGGTCAGAGTTGAGTACCTTTTTGATAAAGTATGCTTAATTTAGCTTCCCGGGTGTCTTTTGAAATCTGTTTTCTCTGATGAAAGTTACAGGAAAAGCAGGACTTGGGGTGATTCATATGGAAGTTGAAGACTCACCTTTGCCATTCACTAGACATGTGTTTCTGGGCAATTTAAGAAAGTTCTTTCCAGAAGAGAGAACATGGACACACATTGACATGTGATAAGGGAGCTGCTGATATTTTAAAATATTGAAATACTTCTCAATTTTGTTTTTAAACTCAGCAACATGGCTATTAAAAACACCCTTGCTCAAAACCTCAGTGCAGGTTCACTAATAGAGCATGAGACATATCACATATTTTCATGCTAGCCACCATATCATCCTTTTACTTCTTTTCCTCTTGTCAATAGGTCAAGTTCAAAATTCTCTACCTGTTTACTGTACTTATAACCTGCTACATCTTAATTTTACCCATCATCTACTTACTCTCTGTGTAGTTGAGGACAAGGGCACTATTTTTCCTATGTATGAAGAGGAGCTCAGAAAGCCCAAGATCTCAAAATACTCCAATGGCTATTGTGTCCTGGCTTGTAACCTCAGCATTTTGCTATTCTTTGGTATTCGTGAAGTCCAGAAATACAGGATGAGTGTCTGTTCCAATAACCCTTTGGCTTCCTCACTGAACTCAATGCTATTCCTAGGTTAGATGCTTGGGTTCTCCCTCCTGTTATAATAGAACTCATCCTTTAGGATTTTAGGAACACTAAACTAGTCAAGTCATGAAAATCTTAGAACAGTGCCTAAAGCATCAAGGATAGCAATTTCTGTCATTTTACTGAGGGAAGTAAAATTCTCATATCAACCTTTCATTCAATATATTAGCAGATGAGAAAAACATGGAGCTTCCCTCCAAATCTGTTCCAAACATGGAACTCTAAAACAGAAAAGCACTGGGCAGAAGATGCAAGTAAAGCTGTGTTGCTTGCTACTAGACTTCTCTTCTGCCTTTCAATAGAGTAAGAAATCTTGTTTAGCTGTAATGACTGCTGCATATAATAAAACACTGATCTCATGGCTCCTGAAATACTCCTGACACCTTGTACACACAATAAAGATTACATATCTTAATTGAACTCCCTGGGAGAAGGGCAGGATGAGCAAGGTTACATATGATACTGGGAAAAGCTACCTATAAAATAAAGACCTTGGTCATATAAATTACATGGAATAAGGGCAAATGGTATTAACATAAACTGTGTTTAGATCTGAACTCCATGACCTTTCCATTACTATTCTGGGCTGGTCCTTTAGTGTGGAACCTCATCATTCTATTGAGTTGTGAAAATTTCATTTTTTTCAAACAGTTTTGGTAACATATTTGGGTTAGTGAAAATTTGATTTCATAATATAGGCAAAGGTTAGTGACAATATTCATTTCAGAATATAGACTGGACTATGGTTTATTAAAATTACGACTTCCATCATGTTAAGGACTGTCATTCATATGAAGAAATTTACAGGATTCTGTAAGAGCAGATATAGTCTGTGGGTCTTATCACAGACAAAAATATCTCAGAAAGATCTGTGTTCTTCCACACTAGGAAAACATGGACTATAATGTCCTTGAGGGGCTTTATTCTAGTCACACTGCCCTGCCCTGCTAAGCAATGAAAGTCAAAGGTAAGGTAGCAATGGGTGGAAGTGGGTGACAGAGATCTAGAAAGAGGCTAAATATACTCCAGCAACCAAAACCAGATGGCTGACAAAAGCCTGTGTCCTGTGTATGAGTGATGTGAGTAAAAGTGATGAAACCAAGTCATCCGAATGCTTCTCATTTATGCTTCATTGTTCAAAACTAGTACTAGGCAGCCAGATCATAAGTTGGGTGTGCAATGGTACTAGTGTCTATCCTATCTTCAGTCTTCTGGCTGGCAAACTTTGAATAAAGTTTAACTTTCCACCTAGAAAACATAGAAACATAGGGCCTGACTTCACAAATAGCATATACTTAAAAATAGGTTTCCTTTTCTTTCCAGCTTCAGGAGAGTTAGGCCATACTACTGACCAAGTAAATAAAAAGAAAGGGGGAAGGCAAGTGATGTTAGAAGAAACAAAAAATTATTGGGCTGGAGAGATGGCTCAGCGGTTAAGAGCACTGATTGCTCTTCCAGAAGTTCTGAGTTCAATTCCCAGCAACCACATGGTAGCTCGAAACTATCTGTAATGGGATCTGATGTTCTCTTCTGGTATGTCTGAAGACAGTGACCATGTACTCACATATATAAAATAAACAAATCTTAAAAAAAAATAAAATAAAGAATCATTATATGGTGTCGAAAGCTTTTATAGCTTCACAGAGAAACCTTGATTTGCTTGGGGCCTTACTCTGGAGAGAAAAATACTAAAAAGCTTTCACAACCCTCATATGTACTTCCACATTGCCAGTCACAAGTGATTGGTAACCTGAGATGGAAGCAATTCAAACCAGCTTGCTTCCAGCCTTCAACAGACATATATAATCTGGGGTTATTTATGCTAGCACTCCTTGTCCAATCAAAAACTCCCTGACCTGACTAGTATTTTCCTAATGCTTTCAATTACAAAAACAGCAAAACAAACCCTATCTTACATCCATGGAATATCTGCCAAACTGGACTTGGCTAATTACAAATTTGGCCCTGTCTGTGTTATTAAGATGCCCTGAAGGGTTGGGTGAATTGTTATACAAATAAATGAGCATGATTATTTAACAAACCAGCCAACAGTTAGCTCCCTATACATCTCTCTCATCTTCTTCATTCTGTTAGACATTTGCATTGTGGAGAAGTATTTTACTTTGTATAATCGGGTGCATTATCTCCTGGCTGAAATTAAAAGTCTACAAATGCAATATGACAAGGACAAAAGAATAAAATATATTTCTTATGTCAAGTCCTTTAAAATATGTATCCCCTTTCAGAAAAGATCTATCTTTTATTACAGTAAAGGCAGCTAATACATTAAGGCTGCACAACTGCAAACACTATTGGAGTATCAGCTGCTTATCAGCTGTGAATCTGAAGTGCCACAGTTTGTGAGGAAAACAAACAACTGATTTCATAAATTCTTTCTAATTTACATCTTTCAAACTTACTCCTCTTTTGAACTCATATTTTCATGCTGCTACTGCCTAGTTGAGATAATTTTTCACACTGAAGCCAGAAAGGTAGCTTCTAAAATATGTTGAGAAGCTGCAGCAGGAAGATCTCTGTGAGTTTGAGACCAGCATGGTCTGTATAGCAAGTTCTAGACCAGCTGGAACTATATAATGAGACATTGTCTGAAAACAAAACAAAATTTATACTGTCTTTACTCTAAAATGGAAACTCTATAAATGGCATAGTAAGCTATCATATGGCTCATTTTTATCATCCCAAGTGCATATCCCTTGGTCCCTACTCTTCTTCCACCCAGGCTATCCCTTTCCTCTCTAATCTTGGCAAATAAAAGGAGGTCAACTCTAGAGATAGATGAGAAGAGAAATAAGGTCATAAGAAATAAAGAAGGCAATATATGCCAAATACTTGACAGAAGCCTAGTATATGTAGGCTGCTATTTCATTTGAGCACACTACACTCACCTCACTAGCATATCAAAATTTTAGAAGGAAACCCCATATACACAGTTAACTGCAAAGTACTGCAGATAGGGTTTAACATCTCTGCTCATACCAAACTAATGCTTTTTTAACTTCAGGTATTTCTCCTTATTCACGAATATCTTCTTAGCCATTCAAAGCTAAGTGCAGTCTCCTATATATTGTTCCCGTAGAGTCCTGTTGACCCAGAACTGTATGCTTTATCCCATTTAACTATCTGTATATGCAACTCTTTTGCACACATACTAGAAGCTCCTGAATGTCAGAGTCTACCTCAGTCATGCTAACAGTTATAGTACCATGTCTTAACATATATTTACTAAATTAATGAATAGCACCTTACATCAAATATTCCTCTATAAATTTTATTTACTATTGTGTGTGGTGTATCATGCAGTAGGGTGCAAAAGCAGTAGTACATATGTAGAAATCAGCTGCCAACTTTCTGAAATCAGTTCTCTCTTTCCATTCTCAAGTGAATTCTTTGGACTGAAATCACATTCTTAGTCCTTTTTGATAAATGTTTTAATCCATTGAGACATCTTGCCAAGCCTTCACCAAATATTCCTGTCACTCTACCACATACTATACACGAACTGTGTAGGTTGCTCTATTTTAGTGACATTACTTTCTCCCCTGCCTATCACCTACTTTCCTGTCCCAAATCCTACCTCTATATACATTTATGCATACATTAACATGCAGTCCACACGTGTATGCCTTACAAAAAGGATGTTCCTCTAATTTGGCCCATAATTCCGATGATGCTTAGAATTAAAATGACACACCATAGGCTTAGATGTTTGAATAGTTGGAGGCAGTTATTGGAGCTATTTGGGTAGATTTAGGAGGTATATCCTCTCTGAAGGAAGTATGTCACTGAGCACAGGCTTTGAGGTTTAAAATCCACATACCAGTCCCAGTTTTCTATCTCTACTTTATGATTGTGGTTCAAAATGTGAGCTATTAGCTCCTGTTACAGCTGTCATGAGTGCTTGTTGCTGTCACGCTTCCCTGCTATAACAAACTCTGATATCTATGGAACAATAAGTCAAAAAAATATCTTGTTCTAAGTCGTCTTTGACTGTTTTCTGTTTGTTTGTTTGTTTTATCATAGCTCTAAAATAAGTAATGAATATATTTCCCAGTTACACACCAAAGCACAGTATATTTGTTTTCCGTCCCAGGAAGAAAGAGTGACTTCTAAGGAAAGTTATTATTTCCCTCTCTCTTTTATGGATAATAATATGGGAAACATCAATAGTAGTATTGATGTTCTGCTAGAAAGTGCCAGTGGGGTTAAAGGAAAAATGTAATCACAGAAGCTACAAACTAACAAGTTCTTTGACTTAATGCTGCTTTAAGGTTTTATGTTTAAAACAATAGAATGATCTTTATCATGGCTCCTCAGCCTCAGGAGTAAGACAACAGATGATACTTCTAATAGAATTCAGAGAAGAAAAATTGTACAGCATTCTTCTAGGTAAAGTAAGGCCTGACAATAAATATATTCATCCTGACTTGCTAAAGCTCGAGGGAAATCCCATGAGACAAAAACTACAACAATTCAAATTGCCACTGAGATGGGACCAATATTCTTCTGAAACTTGAATGCTAGATGTGGCATTCAAAGGGACTTCTTTATCCTTAACCAAATATTTCTAAGCATCTACTGGTTTCCATGAACAGTACTGCACAAAAATGTATAAGGTAAAATCATTGCCCTCAAATTGATCACAGTAAGTTGGGAAACTTGGGCACTGCAGAAAAGTAAACCTATGTATACAGGTAGCTCGAAGTATTTAAGAGCACTGGGTTAAACAATGCAATGCAGAAGGTATGACTTCCAGAATCAGCTCATCCAAAGTGATATCTACCTACCCCAGGATAATAGTTTAATACACAATGGGGTAGAAGCAACCACAGATCAAGGAAGCTGTATATTTAAAAATTATATAAGTATTAAAAAACACTGAATGATTAGAGAAAGAAATTAATTCAATATGAAGGAAATACAAGAGTGACTGGAAGGAATACGAGCTAAGCAACAGAGTCTGATGACTAAGGGTCCAAGTTATACTAAATACCATGGTATTCCACTTATTGAAGCACTTCTAGCAGCTACATGAAAAGCAGATTGGAGTAAGGCACATAGGATGCTGGTTAGAAAGTTGTATAGAGAAAATCACAGCCCATTGTATTTTACAGTTCTTAGTTTGCCTAATGTGAAAACACAAAACATCTAAAGAAACACAGAAAACATCTAAAGGAAAATAATTTGTAAGGAATTTGAACTCAATTATAGTAATTTTTTTCATAACAAATCCAGAGAAAACAACCATCCAAGCTGGCAAATGTTAAAACATTGGAAAACAAATGTGATTACACTTATTCTTATTTGACCATAATCAACATTAATGCCAAGAGAAAACACACCTGACAACTGAGGGATGGAAAGACAGTGGCTGCCCTTTGCTTTCTCCCCAGGCTAACTCACAATAGCTGACTTGGTGCTTTTAAAAACCAGTCTCCCCACCATCACCCCCTCTCTCTCTTTCCCTCCCTTCCTCTCTCCCTCCCTCCCTCCCTCCCTCCTTCCCTCTCTCCCTCCCTCCCTCCCTTCTTCCCCCCCTCCCTTCAGTGCAATTAGAGAGGAGAGCTTTATTCACACTGAATCTAAAAATAGACAATGGCAGTGTTCACAGACTGACAGCTGCATTCTCATACTGTAACCAGGAAAGGAAAGAGATGGCTAATTTAACTCAACAACTTCCAAAACAAACAGTGCAGAAAGAGCCCAGGATAAAGAAAAAAAAAACACGAAGGTCAGCTGTTCAAAGACTGAAAGAACAGCAGGGTAGCTCTATAGCAATTCATTAGGCTTTCCCAAATTCCTATGTGACCAGCAAAATATTTTATCAGATCTATCCACAGAACTTCAGGATATAGCTCTGGTAGATGCACTTGCTATAGGGATCCAGGAAGCACCAGTCAGAATGGTTGGAGCTTTCCCTTCTGATTTTTTTGTGTATCACCTGAACAGTGAAAACTAAAGAGCTACTTGAGGTTTTTTTTCTATAAGTTCAGGACATTCCCCACCCCCAACTTTAAATAAATTTCACATTACAATTTCTAACTAGCCTGAGGCATTTAGAAAACAAGAAACAAAACAAACAAACAAAAGGTCATTATAAAGGAGAGAAACCAGGTGTCTAGAAAGATGAAATCAGTTCTTTCTCTCCCATCAGTCATAAAATGTGTTCAGTTTTCATCCTCAGGCATCCTGCCCAGGGAGGGGATTATGGCTCAGCTTCAAAAGAAACAAGGGGATGCCTGTGGGCGGGGAGCAGCCTCTCCATAGCTCTCCCACAGATCTGTTCTGGCTCTCAGAGCCCCTGCTAGCCAGCTAAATGTCAGCTTACTGCACCCCAGCATTCTCTTGCCACACTGTCTCCATTGCCCCGGTGACTAAGCTGTTTCAACAGCTGTGTTATTGCTGGAGCCAAGCCAGTGTTACTCACACAGAGTATTTGCTTTGTACTGTGAATGTGGAAAATTATTGCACTAAGTATTCAGAGTTCTCTTTGCAGATAAGGCCATCCCCTCTTGATCACTCAGCCACACATTCCCTAAGCTGAACTCTGACGGCAATAGGAGAATATTCTGCTGCTACCCAGGTTTCTTGGAGATGGACAGATTAATAACATTGCAAAGAAAGTGGAGGAGACATGTGCCTGTTTGAGTGAGAGAAAAGAACAAAACAAAAGCGTGACTATTGATTGAGCCTCAAAGATGTCAGTTACTGCTTGCTCCCTAATTAAAAGTTACCAAGAATGATAAGTAAATCTGCCCTTCTGCTCTGCACTCCAGGAATGGTTCTTTCATGCCTTGCAGGTAATGTCAACACTCCTCTATCTGTGTGGGTGGCTGCTCTGTGCAGACCTCCATACTTCCCTGAACCATGTTTGGCAGAGTCCTCCTGAGAACTCCTTCTGGACCCCTGTGCGTCTCTCTCTTTCCATTATTCACAATCGATTGTGTTCATATGACTTCTAAAGGAGGTGAGTTCGGTGACTTGTTCATCTTCTTGACCACTTCACATACTCAGCTTCTTGCTCATTCCTGAGCAAGAGAGGCAAATGCTGTGCTACTGTTTTAGATCAACCTCAACTCCCTTATGCAGAAGGTGGTAGGAAAAAGAGAAGGTATTTCCTATAGGTGGAACCAATTTCCGTTTCTAGCATATTCTGATTCTTCTTTCATGAGCCTTATTACTCAGCTCTTCTTCCTTAAGTTCTTATAAATGACAGTAAGTCACAATTTCTGATATTGAATTGAAGAGATTGTAGAAATATGTTTTCTTATAAGGGTAGTATACTGTTTGAAAAAGAAAGGAAACAGTAATTCTTTCAAATTCATATTCTTTTAGTTCTTACTGCATATTTAAACATATTCATCCATACAGAGATCAGACAGAATAATTCATTTATAATCTTGAAATGAAGAAAATGAAGCCTTTTTTGGTGGGAAGGGCACACAATATAAGTCCAATTTTGCCAGACTCCAAAACACAAACTATTTATTATGTCACCGAGCGGCACATTAGGAAAATTAGAAAACCTGTTTCTTGCACTAGGAAAGCCTCTATCCACAGTTTAACTCCAGTTAAGTTACTTTACATATAGTATTTCCTCAAAAATTTGTGACTTTGGATCATATGATTACTGAAATACTTTCTTGTTCTGATATTCATGAAGACAGAAATCTAAAATAGTATCAGCTTTCTAACTTCCTTCTATACTTACGGAACTGGGATGAAACCAAACAACTATAAAGCCATTCCTATTCTCAAGGCATTTACAATTTGTAAATGTTTTTGGAGTGATAAAGGATAAAAACTGGAATCTGGTTAATATGAGTAACAGTTAATAAATACCAAATGCCAAGAGCTTCAGATACTTGAAAACAAACAAACAAACAAACAAACAACAAACAAAAACATTGTCAAGATCATAAAAGGAAAAAACTGGATTTCACACACTCATCATACTGTATCTGTGCAGCTGACAACAGAACAGAGAGGAAACAAAGTTCCTAAAAAGAACTTTTATGCCACTGATTAGAAGGGATCTCATCTGTTCCATAGACAGGACTTGGAAGGGAAGACAGACCAGAACATGTTTGTCTTTCCAACTCACCTATTCTTAATCGCCTTGGATGGGGTTACAGATGAAAGCAGGCAGCCAGGGGGAAAATAATATGACTGGAGGTTCCTGACCCTCAGATTCTTAACGACAGAGGAACCCGAGAGGCAGCATTTAATTGTGGAAAAACCAGCCTGTCTCTCCTCTTATCTTTATCCTCTGTGACTAAAACCCACAATTACTGGCATCCTTTGGAATCCAAGTCACTGGGCCAGGCTATGTCTGTAGTTGAAAAGCAAAGGGAATGGGATTTCACTTGCCTCTGAACCTAGCCTAGCTCAGCTTGGGGACTTCTCCCATTAAAAACTTCACAGGTAGCTTCCAGTTAGGAGTAAAACCAAGTGAGAAATCCAGGCATAAAAGAAGGAATGCAGTCTCCAGCTACTGCCTAATTAAAGGACAACCCAGTCTCTAATTTTGAATCTATATTTCAGTTCCATATTACATATGTAATTTTCAAGTTTTTCCGTAATGACTTAATTCCCAATTTCTCAGTCAAATAAGGTCATATTGGTAACTCACTGAAGGGTCATATCATCTTTCAGAAGTTTATCTCTTACCTCCATTTTTTTGTTTATTTCATAAAATGTTTATTATACATGCTATATTCTTGGAGAATTCAGGTGCTTGAAGGGATTCAAGTCAAAGCTGACAGCCACATTCCGCACGAAAATGGTTAATGAGCCATTGTCCTTTTCTCCTTGTAGGTGACCATCATCTTTTCGATTTCAGCAATCACTTTTCCTGGAATCAGACCCTTGGGGCAGGTTTGTGTACAATTCATGTCGGTGTGGCAGCAGTAGAGAAGGGGTCCTGCAGCTTGGCCAGGCATTCCTCTGTGAAGTCGAACATCCAGTGGTAGGCCTACATGAGAACTGCAGGTCCAAGGTACTTGTTCCACCATCAGCTGGGGGCAGCTAGTGCTGTAGCAGGCACACAAGATGCATTAAGCTTCTTCTGGTCCTTGAAGGACTGCAGATACTGTTGCTTTGCCCTCCTGGGACTCTTTTCTTCTCCTTGTCTTTGTCCTTGTCTTTCCTACCTCCCCTCCCCCTCTCCCTCCCCCTCTGATAGAGCTTAATAGATTTGTCACTCCTGCCTGTGCATGCCATAGTGTTGCCTCCATTGATGTTTATAGCAGAAGAGCCACAGATCCCTTCTCTACATGATCTTCAGAAGGTCAATATAGAATCAACTTCATTCTTAATTTTGACTAAAGCATCCACCACCATAGGTCCACACTTATTCAGAACAACCTCGTAAGTCTGCATTTGAGTTTTATCTCACCTTATATTATACAATGTATTTTGATTATAACCACCAAATCCTCCTATATCCACCCATTCACCTTCAACTCTATATCACTCAATTTTGAGTTTTTTCTCTCCTCCCACACCTTGAGTTCAGCTTATGTTGCCCAACTACTTTTGGGATAGGACCTGCCCTATAGTATGGTCTGCCTATCTGGGATCATATCATTAAAGAAAGATGACTCCCTCCATTCCTCCCTCCCTCCATTCCTTCTTACCTCCTTCTCCCCAACACCCCCCCCATGCCCATCTCCCATTAGCAGTGATAAAATGTCAATAGCTTTTCAACTAGTCATGGAATTTTGTGCTAATATCCCCTACTCCATGCTGGACTAATGTCTAGCTTGAGTTTGCATAATTCTTATGCATGCTGTCAAAATAGCTGTGAGTTCATATGTGAAATTGTTGCATTCAGAAAACACTGTTTTCTTGAAGCTACCCCCCACCTCTGGCTTTTACAATTTTTCTGCCCCCTCTTTCATGAAGTTCCCTCATCCTTGAGGGGAAATATATGGTATATACACCTCTTTTAGGAGTTAACATTCCATAGTGCTTTATTCACTCCATGTTGGCCTACTAGGGGTCTCTGTATTAATTGTTACCTATTTTAAAAGAAGCTCCTTTGAAGAGAGTTTGGAGATGCACTGTTCTATAGGAATAGCAATGTCATTAGGAATCATTATAGCACTTCATGGTAGAGAAATATGGGTCAGTTCTGATTTCTTCACCTGCAAGTCAGGTGACTTTGGGGGAAAAATCACTTTAATTCCATAACTTTAGTTTGGAGACCATTAAACCTTGTTCTATGGTAATAGCTTCACAGAGAAGAGCAGAGGTTTAATCTTGAACATCAAGAGTTGAACATAGATAAGAGATGCCTAAGAAATATTTCTTCCCTCAACCTCAATTCCTTTGAGGTTTTACTTTCATCCAGAAATACTTCCATTGCTAATTCATATCCTGTTCTTCCTGTAATAATTTTCTGGTCCTAGAAGGTGTCTCTCATACACATTTTCTCCCACTTGAATTACTACTATTTCAAAACACCAGAATGTGCATGTTACTATGTCTTCAGTCAAATAAAATCAATGTTTACTTTTGATACATTCTCCTAAGATGCTGAAAATTTCCCATGCTCCATAGTTTATGGTGTTTTCCAAAATCTTAGTTGATGACCAACACACAGTTTGGTACTCAAGGTGTACACACACTGAGGTTCCTATCTAGGGATTTATAAACCTCTCACTACCATACATAAGTTTCAGGGCTGGAATTGAAATACAAATACCAAGTGTGTAAATAAGCATAAGCATGTTTACTTCCCAAGATTAAATCCTTAACTTAGGTCAATGTTTGAAGATGCAAGAAAGGTCTGTAGCCAGCACATACACTTGGCTCTTGGTATGTTTCTTGACTTCCAAGTTCTTCCCAGAGATCAGATGTCTCTCAGTTCAAGTTAAAAAAAATGATTAAATTTTCTGGTTTTGTTTTTGTTTTGTTTTCAAGACAGGACCTCACAATATTGACCTGGCTGTAGTGGAACTCACTATCTAGCTCAAGCTGGTCTTGAACTAACAGAGATCCATCTGTTATCCTCACTAGTGCTAATCACTTATGTTATTCATCTTAGCCCTTCTGACAAGCATAAGATGGAACCTCAATGTATTTCTGATTTTCATTTCCCTGGTGGCTAAGGATGGTGATCATTACTTTAAGTTTTTCTCAGCCATGTTGAGTTTCCTCTGTTAAAAATTATCTGTTTAGATCTGTACCCCAATTTTTAAATGGGATTATTTGGGTTTTGGATACCTAGTTCATTGATTTCTTTACATATTTGAATTATCAGTCCTCTATCTGATGTAAAATTGGTAAAAAAATTTTCCATTCTATAGGAAGCTGCTCTGTCCAATTCACAGTGTCCTTTGCCTTACAGATGCCTTTTCAGTTGCATAAGGTCCCATTTATTGTTCAACTTAGTGCCTATGCTAATGGTACTGTTTAGAAAGCCAATTATTTGAATAAGCAAATTATACCAAACAATTTTAAAAAACAGAAAATCATTCCTTTAAAGAGTTATTAAAAAACTCAACTCCAAATAGCTAAAAGACTTCAACATAAAACCAGACACATAGAAACTGATAGAAGTGGAGAATAGCCTTGAACTCATTGGCATAGGAAAAGACTAATGAGGATATGGAATAAGGGGAATACTCATTTATTGTTGGTGGAAGTGCAAGCTAGTATAGCCACTATGAAACTCAGTGTGGCATTTCCTCAGAAAGATGAACTCGATCTACCTCAAGGATCCAGCTATCACACTCTTGGACATATACAGAAAGAATGCTTTACCCTACCAAAAAGACACTTGTTCAACCATGTCCATTGCTGCTGTATTCACAAAAGCCAAATATTAGGAGCAACTTGGATTTACTTCAACAGCAGAATGGATAGAGAAAATATGGTACATTTACACAATGGGCTATTATTATGTTGTTAAAAATGACATCATGAAATTTTCAGGCAAATGAATTAAGGGACATTGAAGGGGTGGTATGGAAACCTAATGCAATGGAAATTTCCTAAAATATATGAAGGCAATTCTAATGAAGTAGCCAAATGAGAGAAGAGTTCCAACTGGCCATCTGTTGTCATCAAACAAAGCTTCCAGTAGTACTGTGATTGGGTTACAACCAATTGAGTTGTTGGCCAAAGAAGTCCCATAGAAATATTCAAACAATTCAGGCTGTTCTTAAGATAATAAGATGTTCTCCACAAACTGACTTCAAGGCCACATTGCTCAAGACAACACCCACACAACTCATTAAATATGGAAAGGTAGAGCTGATGCTTACACAGAATATTCACCTGCATGTTCTAGTATATTTTGTATGGGAAGGTACTCTGCAGGCTACCAAAAAAGAAATGCATACACCAACTCAGCTGCAAACTCTTTGATCTACAATGCTGTCTTGCCTAGAAAATATACTAGGGCAATGGTGGCACAAAGCTTGTAGGAATAACCAACCAATGTCTGATTTGACTTAATCTTCACCCTTTGAGAAGGCGCACATATTCAACATTGCTTGGGTAACCAATAACTAGAGACTAGATAGCCCAGGTAACTAGACTATGGTAAAATCAAATACTATTGGTCTTTTAAAAAAATAGTGATAAATTGACTCCTAATGTTATTCTGTTCTACTTATATATCAGTGCCATGCTCAGTCATCATCAAAAATGCTTCCTCCTGCAGCATACCAAAACAAATACAGAGACCCACAGCCAGACATTAAATACACACACACACACACACACACACACACACACACACAGAGTGGGGAAGGGAGAAGGAGAGAAACAGTCAGCTCTAAGTAAGATGTTTCCATCAAATCCTTCCCCTCAGAGCTAAAGGGATACTTTGGAAGAGAGGACAGAAAGTTTAAGGACTAGAGTGGATAGAGGACCACAGGAAAACAAGGCCCTCTAAATCAACTGAGTAAAGCTCATAAAGGCTCACAGAGTGAAGCAGCAGGAACAGTGCATACTGAAAAAGATCCTTTGTGTATATAATATGGCTTTCAGTTTAGTATCTTTATGAGAGTCCTTAGTGTGAACAAGTGGATCTCTGATTCTTGTGCCTTCTCTTAAACTCTTTACTTTACAAGGTTGGTTTACCTTGTCCAACTTCAGTGTGATGGTCTTTGTTTTATCTTATTTTATTTTGCTATTATCTCCTAGACGCCTGTTCTTTTCTATTAAGAGACAGAAAGGGAGTGGATAGAAGGGGAAGTAGGGAGGAACTAGGAGAAGCGGGAGGAGAAATTGCAATCAATATATTGTATGAGAGAATCTATTTTCAAAAAAAAAAAGAAAAAACAAAATAATTTCTAATGTCCCTTGTACTGACATCATTATGGCTAACTCATAAAAGTAAAGAGAAGCTGAAAATAATTTCTAGCTTTATTATGTACACAGAAAATAGATGTTAGTAGACTATTTGGTTTGGATTTTTGATTTTTTGGTTTGGGGGTGGCTTGTTATTTTTTCAACATCGAGTGCTCATAATTTTCATAAAAGATTTTTTTCACCTCAAACTTTCCCCTTTAAGGAGACTCATGCTATATTCCATGAATAGATAGGACATATAAACTGACAGCATGACTTAAAACTCAAAGAGGAGATAGAAGCACAAAGATGCTTTTCCTAAGGACCCATATACATACATACATACATACATACATACACACACACACACACACACACACACACACACACACACACATATATGCTTATGTTTTAAACAATATACAAACAGCTACAGATACAAACAGAATCTTTTCAATTATATTCTAAGCTCAGAGTAAAAAATGAGACAAGTGAATGACTCAGAGTGGCAATGGTACTATAATCAGGACCACTCTACCACCTAGTCTAGATCTGAAATGTCAGTTTTCTCCCTAAAGATTGGGAGAATTTTAAAACACTTTAAACATAACAGTTCAGATAGGCCAGTGCAACTGTTACCTAACAATATTAAAAGGCTGCTGTCTTATGGCAGACTTATTGACATGAAGTGTACTTGTGGCCAGATGTGAGGCCCAACCCACACAACTGGTGTACATTAAGGACATTCTGCTCTGGATACATCTAGCTGCATGTATAGTGGTCAGGTATCACTGAATTGAAAGTATTTTTATCTGGTAAATTAAACTAAATTAATTGGATTAAGCATTGACCTGAAAACCAAAGTCACAAATCCTTAGGACAAAAATATGACCTAACTAACATCTGTATTGAATATGAAAGGGCTATTTTTGTTTTTGAATTTTACTTACAGAGAGAGTAGTAGCTCAAAGTCTACAAGATGGTTGCTGTTAAATAATTATAATTATAAGTAATACAATATAATTATTTTATATATAGTTATATATAATATAATGTAATTATAAATAATTATAAATCACTCATAGATGATACAAACCTATATAATATAAAGTTGACCATCATGCCAATGGGTAACTTGAAAGAAGTATGAGAGATATACCAAAGTATAAACATTATAATCAAATATTCCTTAACATAATACTTCAAACCAAAATTCTTTTTTTCTTTCATTCATATTTTTCAATATTTTAATATATGTAACAAGGTATCTTAGACATAAGAGAGACAAATACAACATAAAACTCATGTATTATATACATACATATCCTGAAATTTTACACAAATATTTAGTTATCCTACATTGTGACTATAATTTGTCACATGAGGTTACATGAGAAATTCTCTACTTATAGCATCTTGTTGGCATTCAAGAAAGTTTTAGATCCTGTAATATTTAGAATTTTGAATTTTATGAATGATGTTTATCATGTAATTTAAAAAATCTTGGAGTTGCCTACTGATTATCTGCTACCAGTACAAACATAGACCCAATGGCTAATTTCAAAGGAAGTCTTGTCTGTACAAATGTGCTTGACAATTCCCAAAATGAAAATAAAAATGGAAAAAAATTCCTCTATCATGAGTCTTACTGACATAGTTGCCTAAGTGAGATTTGAACAATGAGGGCACCAATGAACACACTACCATAGAAGAAGGAAAGTTGTGGTGTCTCAATGCTAGAACTACTGGCAACTAGGAATGTTGAGACTAGGAGAAATGATCTTCCCCAGGGAGGAGCCCTTCAACTGGTTATCCAATACCAAGTAATTAGCCTGGATATGTACACACAGGTACCATTATACAGGCCGAGTAGATTGTATCCATGCATTTACTTAACAATCTTTTATAAATTTAGTAGAATAAAATTTAGAAATGTATTATCAACTTCTAAAACGTCACACAAACTTACTAGCAGCTGTGATTTACTTTATTAAATAACTTTGATGCTGAAAATGAAACTGATTATAGGCCAGGAATTTTACAAAACACAAAAGGCAGAATATCAAAATGATCCATTTTTTCCTACTACCTGATGAACAGATCCATGCTTTAAAATCTTCTCTATGTATTACACCAAACAATAGCAGCTATGGCAACAAGCTGTTGTTCCTAGCAATGCATCACCCTTTCAGTTCAGTTGTATACGTCTCAGACATAAATTTATTTATGCAAGCAATAATTTTAGCTGCAACTAGAATTAGTGTCACTGGTTATTGAAATGTTGCTAGAATAACAAATGTTTTGTCTTGGAATGGAAAGGGGCAACCAACTCCATCAGCTGTTAGCTATCCCTTTTTGTAGCGGGAGAATGATCTGATCCAAGAGACATTTTCATTCACAGCTCCCTACATACAAAGCTACAGTTTAACAAATGTAAACACTATCACAATCAGGAAACTGATCTACCTAAGAGCCATAGAAAATAATTCACTTGTGCTAGACTGTTAAAGTGGACATTACTCTGACAATAATAGAATTCAGGGAGGATAAATTACATTCACAAAGGAAAGGAGAAAATATCTGTGAGGTTCTAGGGCCGTGTGACAACTGAAATATCTTGAAGAATGAATAGGTTTTCAATACATCATACTACCATACTGTTATGTTGGGTTACTTGTTTGTCATTTCCACCTAATCATAAGTCCCTTAAGGAAAGTTTCTCTTTATGTATTTGCACATGCAGCTAAAGGACAGCATCTAGCCGCTACAGGCTCTCAAATTTGAAATCAAGGGTAAGAGACTAAGGGCATGAGAATAAGAAAATATTGTGTGCTAAAAAATAATCTTAGAATAATCTATTTGCTCATTTCAAATAAAATGTCAAGATCTAGGATGCTCCCATTCCTAGACAGAGTATAATTAGTATAATTAAATGTCAGATTTATTACTAAAATAGAATTTTAAGCTTAAAAAGATGCTATAGTGCATTAACAGGCTCCAGACAAAGCTGTCTTCAACACACTTACTTCTTTTCCTCACATTCCTGGTCATGTTTCAGAAAAGCAAAACAACAAAAATCAAAACAAACAAATTCTTCAATCAAAGATTCTCTATACTATCCATAGTTGAAACCAAATAAGTTGGAAAAATAAATGAATTAAATTAAAAACAAAACGTTTTAGTGGGATCATGGATACTCTTAGGCTAGCATTCCCATTTGAATAAGTATCTTTTTCTAAGATCACAGTCCCACTCCATAGAAGTAGTAACATCCAATTAAACACAAAGGGCCTTCTTCTACTGAGGTTAGCTCTGTTTTGGTGCTGGAAGGGAAGATATTTAGTAGCTAGTGCACCATTTAGGTTTGGACTGAAACCTTTGCAGTTTTAGGTCTGACTGTGGGCAACCTTACCAGGACCCAAGTGATATATTACACACACACACACACACACACACAACACACGCACACACACATATATATATAGAGAAGTCATAGTGATATTTGCCTCAAGGGATTTGGAAAGATTAAATAGGTTGATTCAGATGAAGGGCTCAGAAAGTGTACAGGAAGCAGGAAACAGCTAAGGACTATCTGAGTTAGCATCATCATTAACACTCCTAGGAACAAGATTCCCAGAGATGACCATAGCAGTTGAGGTACTTACTGATTTGGTTGTTCATCTTGAAAGCAATGTCTAGCTGCAGGATAAACAGCATAAACTGGAACCATGGGCTCATCTCCATAGAAGGGAGGGGAATGTGTACAGAAAACACAATGTCATTCGCTTCAATTTCCCTTGGAATTGCTTCCTCGATGTCACGGATCTTGTCACACTTGTTCGGTCCCCAAGGCACCAGCCATCTTGTTTTATGGTGATTCTTACGGACATCCACACATTTTATTGCCATGTAGGGCACTGCTGTTGTGGGTGCTGGAGCTGAAAAGAGAGTGTTTTCTTGTTTTAGAAAAGATTCTACTGAAGTGGCCACTTCTAGCTGATGCTCTTTTCAGTTCTGCCTTCCTTTCAGTTGTACACTGCCATCTACAGCTGGGGAGCAATCACTCTCTGAGCTCCTCTAAATCCAAGTGAGGACCCTCCTGTCACCTCCAGAGAGCCACAAAAGTATCTCCATAAGCCTCCCATTGTATTTCCAGTTAATTATACTATACACTTGTAAGCAATCTAATTCAGTTACCGTATCCATTCAAATCTTTGTCACAAAATTCCAGTGTGCCCCAAGAGCTGGGAGTCTGAGTGAGGAACACTGCAAGGGACAGTCTCTGAATTCAGATACTGCATCTAAGACCTGGTTGACAACTTAAGTTAGTTGTATCTGTGTTAGCTTAAGGACTCTTTTCTAAGAAACAAGTTGGCTAACTTCCAAGGTTTTTCTTAGCTTTATCATTCATAACCACTGCTTTTGATATACGAAAGGAACTATGCTGACTTCAGAACCCTACTTAGTTCAGTAAATGTTTGAAGACAGATATTCAAATATTAATACTTCTAAAACAAACTATTTCCCATGCTTGTCAAGACAGAAAAGCAAATTTGAAAAATATATCGAAGCAATATTTTATTACAAAAATATTATGAGTATAATAGTAAAATCATGAAGTATAATTTCAAGTTTAAAACATTTACCTAAAATACCCCTAGAGAAAAGAAATTACTCTTTAGAAAGCATTAAACATCATTTTTTACTTAATATTCAATATTTTATTAATATCTATAGTAATGGTAAATGTTGTGCTAATATTACAATATTAGTGGTAAATGTGTTTTCAGAAAGATGAACCAATAACAAGTAAAAATTCAAGAACTTCTGTATTAAAGAAGTATAACTGAAAGCCCTTGGATGTTGAGTGTTGACTCCAAAGGCATGGCATCTCTGTGGACTCATGCTATGGGTGGGTTTTTTTTTTCAAAACTCAAAACCATACAATCATAAAGATTTTGTATACCCAATTTATCTAAAGCCATCTGTCTAGTTTATTATTAGAAATGAGTCAATCAAACATTGGTTATTTTGGTCAGCTAAACAGTTCCCTGATGTTAGAAAGACCAAATAACACATTTAATTGGATCCATTTTAATGTGGTTGGAAACTAGGCAGAAGTCATAAATTCCATTTTAAATAACATAAATAAAACTATTTGTTGAAGAAAATGATTACATTTAAAAACTTCTATTTTTCCAAAAATGAATCTAATCTTTTTCAATTATTTATTTTCTTAAAAAACAAGCCTCTCACTCATCAGACAAAAATGAAAATAAGAAGCTGAGTTCCTTAGCTAAACTCTAAAACCACATTCCATATGGAACAACAGCACTGCTTCATTCTCAGTGGCTTGTGTGGGAGAGGAAGACCGTGTAGTATCCAACATGGTTTTTATATATTTATTAACCCAGTATGTCATCCATAAGACAAAATTAACAAGAATACTTATATTTTTGAAGAGACCTTGGCAATGGCACTGAACAAATTTCAAAAGCATATCTTTAGCTAGACTATGAGAATGAGAAATATTTTTATTCACTGGAATAAGACAGCTGCAAGAACATTAAAAACTTAAAAATTGCACATAATTCAACATTCTAGCTTTTCTACTAGGACGTAAAAGGAGAACAATGTTTACAGTATTTGAGAAAGTAAATAGCACATTGACATTCAGGCAAAAACACTTAAAGTTACTTTGGCAATATCTTTACAACACAGGATGATATCTTACCTATATCTAAGAGTGGATATTTAGTGTATATAGCATATAAAGAAAAAAAAGGCCAAATAAGCAACTTGTTCTGGTTGCTGGGGTATCATTAGATTCAGCCAAAACTGTGACTACATAATCATAAAATAGTATCTAGAATCAAAATATGTTTGAAATGAGCCAGGCATGGTGGCACACTCTTAATCCTAAACTCAGAGGGCAGGAGCAAGAGGATCTCTGTGTATTTGAGGTTAGTCTAGTCTACAAGTGAATTCCAGAACAGCCAGACCTACATTTGAATAAAAGGTATAGGTGTGTCAATAACACGCACATTTAGCCTTTTTGAGTTCAGATACTAAATTTGCTTTTTTCATGTTTTCTTCCATCCTGCTTAGGCTGTCTAGTACTGAAAATCTAAGTACAGAGCATGTACTATATGGATTTTCACTAGGCACATACTCTACTAGTAAATGTTTGTGGGTAGGAGGACCTGTCTTTCTATGTTGAACAGATTGGCACCAGCCTCCTGAATGCTGGAATTTAAGTCCTATATCACTATACAGTACTAATATAAGCAGGCACTTTGCCTACAGATGTCCATGCTTGAGTTTGGAAAATTAGAAAGAACACTTTTAATTAATTGGCTGATTGATTCAGACAGTTCTTGCTATGTAACTCTGGCTACATGTTCCTTCTAGGTAATGAAGGCTTTTCTGTACATTCCAAGGTGAAGTAGATATCGAGGTTCTTACTAACATAGTTCACATGAAGCCTGGCATTATTTATCTATTGCTTCTATTGTTATCTATTTTAAATCAGTCTGTTTGTTATTCCTTTAATATGAGCTGATATTTCTAGTAACCTGAAATGATTTTTGTAGAACAAGATAGAGAAAACTAAAGTGAAACTATGAAGTCCTAGATAAATAAATTATCTATATTTTTAAAAGTATAGAGATGGTGAGTATAAGTTTTAAACTGAGATTATTGAAAGGTTAACTCAGTCTCCTTTTTTAGAGTCATAAAAGAAAGTATCTGTGCATCATTGTCTTCTTGTTTTTATTGCTAAGTGCTCTTGGAAAAATAAAATACTTCTGAAGCTGTTGACTCACTCTGAATCATTACATTTTTCAAATTTCTAAGTTCTGATTATTATTATATTATTATAGTTATTCAAACAAACTAATTTGTTCTCCTTATTCCTTCCACTCAGCCCAAGCAGATTAATCTTCAAATATCATTTTTATTGAAGGCAGGTATCCCTGATCTAAGTTAGGGAAAGGCTATTTTGACCTGATAACTAAGATTTCAAAATCTTCTCTGAGAGAAGTGGACTGCCTCTATTCCCATTCAGACAAACCTCTGGGGGCCACTAATTCTCCAAGAAAAATTTCTGTCTGCCTTATGACTAGGTAGAGGTAGGGAGATGGGAGAGAGGGAGAGAAGGAGGGAGAGACAAGAGGGAAGGGAAGGAGAGATGGAGAGAGACTGAAAGGAAAATGTTCCTTAAGAAGAGAGGCATCTCTAAATAAAAATTATTCTTTCTTTTATGCCTTTTTAGCAATGCTTTGTAGAGCTTAGCAGATACAACAAAGTAGAAACCAAGATAATTGTGGGAATGTACCCTTGCCTAGAGAATCAAAGAGCTGAAACAAAGATAGGAGTGATCCTGTAAAATGTTCCTTCTAATGCCAAGTATAGTGCTGGCACATGGCTTTAGTCCTAGCATTGAGAGGCAGAGGAAGATGGATTTCTAAGTTCCAGGCCAGCCAGAGCTACATAGCAAGAACTGTCTGAATCAATCAGCCAATTTATTAAAAGTGTTCTTTCTAGTTTCCCAAACTGAGGCATGGACATCTGTAGGCAAGGTGCCTGCTTATGCCCTTCTAACCTGGTGGTGCCCTTGATCTCTGAACTCACATTTCCTCTATTTTAAGAGTTTTCCCAGGGCAGGGGGAAGAGTATTCCCTGTAAGCCATTCCTGACTTCTTTTACAGCCAAAAGTCTTTATTCAACTAAAAGTCTTTATTCAAACTCTCGTAACAACTTTCTATCAGGATGTGGCTGTCTGACAGGTGCTCAGCCTCCCATAATATCGTCTTTGTCTTTAGTTATATACGTCCAGGTAATTGCAAAGGGATGTTTTGTTCCCTGTTTTAAAACAAAAGAAATAAAAAGTTCCTGTTGACTTAAATGAAAACTATTTGTCACTTCAATAGTGAAAATGTTTTGTTTTTATTTTAACTTTTCTAGATGGCAGCTAACTCTTTTATCTCTCCCTGTCCATCTTTAAATTGTAGGTTTTAGAAGGAATAGAGCCAATGATTTGACACTGATTCAGCTTTGAGTATGAGAAATTATAGTGGTTGACTTTATTTAGTTCTTTTGTCATACCATAAAATCATCTTCAAAAAGAACTTAAAGTTCAATTTTTTGTTTGTTTCTGTTTGGTTGGTTGGCTTTGGTTCTTTTGAGACAGCATCTCACTATGTAGGTCTTGGTTAGCATAATAGAATCCTATCTATGTTTAGAAGTTGGCTTTAAACTACCTTAACCTAGGCTGGCCTTGAACTCATGAAAATCTTCTTGCCTCAAACTTAGAAGTTGGATTTTCAATAAAATTCTTCTTGACCTTTGCTAAATTCAAAAGCCTTAAATTCTGATTAAAAAGAAACACGTGGAGTATACTGTACAACTTAAGTAGACAGATACTATTGTCTGGTTGAATTATAATGTCCCAGACAGTTAAAAACTCTGTGAGCCCTCGAAAAACCAAACCAAAAAAAAAATTAAAAATAACTCTGTGAGCCAAATCTGTACATCAGACATCCAAGATAAATTCCTGAAAACACTGTTGTCATTCTTAGAAAATATTTAAGTCTGAAAAGTGTCTCTGAATGACAGCCCAAAATGTTCAGCTAATGAAAATGCAAATACTTGTGTTAAACTGATTTAGCATTTAGGAATTAACTAACTCAGTTTCTGTAGCTATAATGTTTAGACACATGTTTTAACATTGCCTTTACTTTAAGGATAAAATTATCATGCATTTCAACCATGCTAATTAGATTTTGCCAGATTATTGAACAAACTATTACTTCACAATTAAGTAACAGTTACTTCAAAGTAAAAGTGTATCTGCAGACACTAAAACTAAGACAGGACTTTAGCAATTACCTTAGCTATGCCCTCTTGAGCAGAACGGAGTATACTTAATGAGATGCAATTCATTTTTTATAATAATTCTTGAAAACCACTTTCAATGAATAATCACACTAACATTTGTTCTAGGAAACCTATTTATTGAATAAAGCAAGACGTCCTCTACACTAAATGACTATTACCAAGACATACAAACAAATATGCTGCTTATGCCAACTTGTAGATGTTCTCACATTCACCCAAACAATAGCACATCAACACACACCCATGTATACAATACAATATACAGGTGCAAATATGCACAAACAGGAATGTACATACATTCACATGATAGCACAGACACACATGCATTCACAAAGCAACCCATAGATGTCCACACACTTCAAATAGCAACAAACAGGTACAGACAGGCAGGCAGGCAGACAGACAGACAGACAGACACACCATTCAAACAGCAATTCATAGAAACATGTAACATATAGCTGGACATAGTGTCACACTTTAAATCCCAATACTGAGAGGCAGACAAATACGTGAGTTTACACATATATTCCACATGGCCACACACAGGCTCATACACATACCTATATAGTGACATCCAAATGCATACACTCACCCACATGTAATATAGATGCTCACACACACAGAGCAACACAGACACATATCTCAACATACACATACATCAACAAAAATGCATATATATACATGCTAACTACATAACAACATACATCCTACATAGCAATACAGACACAGTTTACGCACATAGTAATACAAACAAACACAATAACAAATATACTCGACACAGGAGCACACAGATTTATCCACATGGCAATGTACAGATGAATATGGTAAAACAGATGCACATACCCCACATATCAACAGAAAGATACACATACATGGCAATATATAAGAATACACATATACACACCAGACCCATACACAAGTGTACACTGTAAAGGAGAATTAACTGAACTGTTCAACTTGACAGGATTTAGAAACAATTTGAAAATAAGTCTCTGGGCATGTTTGTGAGATATTATCTCAATTAGGTTAATTAAAGTAGGAATATCTAGTCTAGATGTAGCTGATATCAATCTCTGGGTTATTCCTTCTCCTCAATTTCAGAAAAAGGAAAGAATAATCATAACACCAGAGTTCATTATCTCTCTCTGTTTCCTGACTGTGGACACAAAGTAAATGGAAACCTCAAACACCTGACACCATAATGAACTATACTAAGACTATAAACCAAAATAACCCTTACTTCCTTGCTTCTGTCTGGGATGTTATCAGAGCAACTAGAAAAGTAGCTAGTGCATACATGTGTACGGCAACTGATTCACATGCATCTAACAGGTTAGCACATGTAACCCATATTTTAACACACAAGTGTGTTCACATGGTAACCTACATGTCCTATATAGCAGCACACAAATATACACAGACATATAACCACATAGCAACAAACAGATAAATATCTACACAGCAACACACAGTCCATGAATATCAAAAGTTGAATGCAAAGTAACTTTCTGTAGCAAGCTCTTACTAAAAATACTTCTCTGTGACACAAAGCTATAAATGAAAGGCACCAACAGTTTAACACCAAAGTTTCAGGAATTGTAGCAGTCCAATTAATTCTGATTCTAAACGTTTAAAAATATTTTATGGCAGGACCGTAGTGGCACATGCCTTTGATCTCAGAACTGGGAGGCAAAGGCAGGTGGATCACTTTAAGTTTGAGGCTCTAGTCTACAGAGAAAATTCCAGGACAGCCAAAGCTACACAAAGAGAGACCTTACCAAAAAAAAAAAAAAAGAAAGAAAGAAGAAAAGAAATTTATGTTTACATCTTAAGTAGATGACTATTTTAAGTGGTTGACCTGTAATCTCTCAACTGTGTCTGGTGCCAAAGATAGAAGAATAGAATTGCTTTATAGAAACCACATGTTAAATACATATCGCATTACTTACTCAGCTTGGACCCTCTAAATCAAAGTGCTTTAGGACACTGAGCCAAGCTCTTACATAGTATGTGAAATGCTATGGTAAACATGAAATTATCTTAGACTGAAGATTGGTGCCAGTTTTTTTTTCTTTTTGAATACAATGATAAAATGCACATAAAAGGTCCTATGAGAGGTTCAGCACATAAAATCTGCATTCATTAGACATGCTAATTAGAACAGCAACACAATGGCCTAAATATGTATTAAAAAACCAATATTCACCTTTAGTATCTACCAACAAAGAAAGGCTGAATCAAGAAGTCTAACAGAAGTACACGAAATACTACTCTAAGCTATATTCCTGGAAAAAAGTCTGTTATTACATCACTTCATGATGCTTAAAATGGCAAAAACTAACACATGAAAGGCTTCCACAAAAAGACCAAATGACTCATCTGTTAATGCTTAGTGCTCTGCAAACCAGACATTTGAGTTACATTTGCAAGCTTGTGTGAGTGCCACAAAATTTATAACTTGTTAGTCAAAAGGCTATGTGGAATGCAGCCAAGATCACCTATGGGAAGAAAATTAGAGAGTCACAATGTACTACTTTGTGTCATGAACACAGAACAGCATAGTTATGTACCAGTCTTTGTATAAGAATCTCTCCTAGGTGCATTGGAAGTTCTCAAAACTGCTCTGGCA